>NW_015627225.1:1324518-1370363 GCF_001515625.1 Sinocyclocheilus rhinocerous
TGGGTGCTTTTTATTTAACTTCTTTTGGACTGATGCATGCAACACCCGCTGAGTGGCATTAAACAGCTTGAAAGATCAAAGACAATTTTTAATATAACTCCGACTGGATCCATCTGAAAGAAGAAAGTAATATACACCTAGGATGACTTGAGGGTGAGTAATTTGTGGGCTAATTTTCATTTTTGGGTGAACTAACCCTTTAAATGCCGCAGAATCTTTTGAAAAGTCTCTGCTACTGTACTGAATAAACCACTGCATAAATCTGCATAAATATCCAACACACTTTTAGAGGGCAAAGGAGGGTAATAATCACTGAAGCCTAGGGTCAGACCATCTGTCAGCTGGCTCCTTCCTACACAAAACTCAGTCGACTAGAGCAAATAAGTCACCAAAACAGTCCTTGAAAAAGACTGAGGAAACCTGCATCTCAAGACACACAGAAACCACCCACACACATAGTATAAAAACACATAAGCAAACTACTTTCTGACTCCGAGAGACAAGATAACTAGAATAAGGAAACAAGGCAATTCACTTCAGATCAAACACAGCAGAATTTGATGGGATTGTAAATCAACTCTACCAGTGTATTCAGATAAACTATTGCCATTAATCACATTTGTTGTTGCAAGTAACCACTAATGACAAAGCACTGCAGCATCCACAACCAATGCCAACAAAATCACAGAGTGAAATGGGAGCAATAATAAAAAGAGGACATTGTTTGTACAGTCCAAACTTACACACTAGATTATTTGTGTGTTTATTGGGGCAACGGTAAAAAAAAGTTAAGAGTAGGAAGAACAGAATAATGCCTTTTACCAAGCTGACTACTTATCCCAGTTGGCTAGACAGCAAACATAATGTGTGCACAGCATGTG
Source organism: Sinocyclocheilus rhinocerous (assembly GCF_001515625.1). Classification (NCBI taxonomy): domain Eukaryota; kingdom Metazoa; phylum Chordata; class Actinopteri; order Cypriniformes; family Cyprinidae; genus Sinocyclocheilus; species Sinocyclocheilus rhinocerous. Next base: position 1,325,400 of record NW_015627225.1, read on the forward strand.
ACGGCCCAACACTAAAATCAATTAGACACGGTCAACTTTCTGTCTGACTTCTGCTCAGTACTAAATGCACTTGCCCTTGCTGATATAGAGGATATGCACATGGTATTGAGTAAGCTGGTGTTTGACATTGGTTCGTTTCTATCTTCAGCTGAGCTGGCCTCAGGTGTGCACAGGTAGGGATTTGTCACAGAGAGCAGCTTATTGAGATAAGGCAGATCTGCTTGAGGGCTGGATTAAATGCATTACAGTCCACCTTTACACAGACAACTGTCTTTGTGGTGTGGCCAAGTGTGCTCTTCATTTGACAATATTTCTGAACGTTATTTCTTTCTATCGGGTGACTGGAACGGCGGAACAGACTAAAGCCCATTTTCTCCTACGCACTGAGCGTTTATTCCAGACCCAGACATATTCAGGGAAGACACTCAGACAAATGCACAGTTATATGTCTGGAGAGCTATGGGCTCTCAGAGCCTGTTAATATTTGATTGGTGCAAAATGAAGGCAGAAGACGGGACCAAAGTAAAGATCCAAAACTGCATGTCTTATATTTTGATGTTGAAGGGAATGTCTCGAATTTTGGCAGGCCTGTATTTATTCTGCAAGCCAGAGTGATCTACAAAAGATTTTTAACAAATTTTAGACAAATTTAGAAATAAACTAATTTAGAAAACCAACATCTGCCTCACCTTTACAAAACAAATGCAAATATAAAATATTTCTACCACAAAAAAAGAAAAAAGTGACATCAAACACGGTCTGCAAACATTATAGACTATAGACGAGGTGGGACTTTTATTTTGACGGCGCTGAGAACGGCAGCGCCTGAGCTCACATTCTCCCTCTTGTTCGCGTTGTCGTTCAGTTCTGTCTAATATGGATAGAAGTCTAGCTAATAATCAGATAAAACTGTTAAACAAAGGAATTAAAATGTATTCAAAAAAGTATTTAAACAATCTTCTTATTAAAGCAACTAACGTTATTAGGTTATCAAACATTTGAAAATAAAGCAAAAAAAGTGAACAATAATAGTAGAGTAGTTCTCAATTGCCATGCCAAAAAGAGCAGCTTTCTTGTCCATGTAAATGAGCTGTAATAAACTCACATTAATTCAGTTTTGAGCACCAAAACCTCAGTAAATCATTAACAATAGTTCTGTAGTGTTGAACCAATGTGGTTTGAAACAAGGATGTGAGACAGTTTCTATGGTTTCGGCATCGGCTGTCAAAAAACCCATATCGGTCGACCACTAGTTACCTTTGAGACCATCTATATGTGACCCTGGACCACAAAACCAGTCATAAGGTTAAAATTTAGATTTATACATCATCTGAAAGCTGAATAAATAAGCTTTTCCATTGATGTATGGTTTGTTAGGATAGGCCGAGATACAACTATTTGAAAATCTGGAATCTGAGGATGCAAAAAAATCTAAATATTGAGAAAATCGCCTTTAAAGTTGTCCAAATGAAGTTCTTAGCAATGCATATTACTAATCAAAAATTAAGTTTTAATATATTTATAGTAGAAATTTACAAAATATCTTCATGGAACATGATCTATACTTAATATCCTAATGATTTTTGGCATAAAAGAAAAATCAATAATTTTGACACATACAATGTATTTTTTGGCATAAAAAAAAAATCTATAATTTTGACCCATACAATGTATTTTTGGCTATTGCTACAAATATACCCTAGCAACTTAAGACTGGTTTTGTGGTCCAGGGTCACATATATATTCCTAGAAGTTGACAAAATAAAATTTTAACATATACACACTTTAAATACAATTTTCTCTTTCAAACAAAAAGACCAAAGATGCCATCCTGACCTGCATTCAAAAAATTCACTGTCCAGTAAAATGATCTCCAGAATGAGAACATCCCCTCACCCAAACATCCCCTCACCTACTTCTGGCTAGCAATGGCAAGTAGAAAATTATGGTTCAGAGCTGTGATGAACTAAAACTGTTAGAGAAATGTCCCGCCACAATTTCCTGATTCAAATGTCAGCATTGGAAAGACAACTGTGCTAATGAAGTAATTGCATAGAGTCTTCAATGTGAAAACAAATTGCAGTTTGCAACCTATTTTACATCAGCTGTGTGTATTTCATCAGTGCTATTATTTTGAATTAGCCTTTGTTTTGTATTTTAAATTATGTACTTTCATCACTTTTGATTTAGCTTTAATTTATTTCAGTTTTAGTTTTATAATTTTTATTTAATTTTAAGTTGTTCCTCTAAAAAAATTTTTGTAAGCTGTATATAAATTGGCTGAATTATTTGTATTAGTTTCAATAACACTGATTGATTTCTATGTAAAACTTAACATTAAAAAAGTGGGAGCGGTGTAGTTCAGGAGTTGATTTTATCCATTGGGAACTAACTGTAAAAAGTAGGAAAAAGATATAGAAATGTATCCGGACCTAATTAGAGTTTGCTAAAATATTGCATAAATATGTTCATTTGACATTCGTTTAACATTATCAAAGAGTCCAGACATTCTGCAAATTGACATTAACAGAAAAAGAATGCCGTTTCAGAAAAACAACAAATTATTACATTTGATTGTTATGAGATTATTATTAGACTATAAGGGGGGGGGGGTGACCTGATAAATCATTCACAATAAGATCAGGAAAGTCAACTCTTTGAAGAGTCTGCTGACTGCCCTGAATTACAGCAAAGATGTGTTAGTTTATTATTAGCATCATTGAATTATTATATTAAAAATTATTAGGCATATTATTTGGACTTAAACCTCACATCTGCTAGCCTAATGTGACCTAGCAACTCTTTAGACAGACACTTTTAACCTTTGTGCAACCTTTTGGAAATTTTTGTCCTTTTCAGGAATTTTTTATTTTTTTTATCATTTTGCCTGTGCTAATGCCAACTGCATAAATTTTGGCACAGGTGTGTATTTTTATTGGAATTTTAATATTTCACCATCATTTCCTTTAATAAATCTATTTTACACTAGGTACAAAAAATAGTTCCTCTCAGGACCTTAAGGACAAAAATGTCCCCATTAAAAATGCAATTTTTAATCCCAGGGTCATTTAACTGTGAAATGATGCAGTCTTTGTTAATAGGCTTTCATTCTGTTGGCAAGGCTTCAAAATTATTTTTTTTTTTTATTTTACCAGATGGTGCCATTTTCTCAGGTTTTGCCTATAAAGCAAATACTCACATTTTTCCTGGTTTTTGCTTTTGCTGTATTCTAGAGCCAGTTGGATAAATTATGCAGCTATAATTGTGTGGGTGTGTTGGTATGGATGTCAAGAGTGTGGTTTGTATGTGTGTCCTAAAAAAAAACCCGTGTGTGTTTGTGTGTGCACCTGTAATGTTTGAGAGAGAGAAATTATACTGTACTGCAAATCACTAATCCCACCACTGTGTATGCCAGCGGAGCTTTGCTGGAAACTAATGGGAAAAATTTGGTACTGCACCCAAACCAAATGTTACTAAAAGCTCATTTTTTGAGATATCAACCTTAAATTTGGAACACAACTTGTTTAGATTTATGGCACTAGTATTTTTGTGTTCATAAATCATTTTCATAAACTTAAACCTCTATACATTTTTGGTTTAAATTTTTTACAACTTTTTTTTAACTTCAACAATAATCTGTCATGGGTCTTCTTTAAAATTAGACCAAACTTAAGTCTGTACTCCCAAGCTTCAAATTTTTATGACAGTTTTTGGGCATGGACATTTTTGTCCTCAATGAACCTATGTGTAACTTTTTGTAATTGTTGCACAAGGGTTAATTAGAGAACGTAGTGATGCTAGTAACAGCAGCCCTCAAATAAAATCAATCAAATAAATCAATGTTGTACAAGCACAGGCAGCTAACCAGAAACCCGACAGAACATATCTGATGTTGCCTGGGGTTATTAACGCTAACACTCCTACATATACACAATGGATTGACAGTGATCATAAGCCATTAGCATCAAGGTATATCAAATGACACTAAAGCTAATTCTGAATATACTGTACGGGCCATGGTAAACACTTATTAATATTGAGGAATTGCTTTAATTAAGATGCATTTTAAAGGTAGATACGCAAGTCTGAGTTTGCCATAACACACAGTTTCTCTAAACTTTCAACCTCAAATAACATTCACCCAACAAGCATTTACCCCCCAAATATGACCTCATAGTATCAGATCAGAAATAAGCAGATAAAACTATAATACACCCTAGTCTGAACCTTTTTATTAAACACAAAGAAAAGGATCAGAAAGCTGATCCTTGAAAGCAATCACAGTAACGTGGGCCATTACAATGAGCACGTTGTGATTAAGTGTGATTACCAGCAAAGAAAACGTTCAGCAGCAAAACCTTATCCTGCTTAACAAAGTCACTTGATCAGCATGAACCTACAGCATAAATACTGCACTGCAACGCACATAAAAGACTAAGAGGAGCATACGAGAGACAAAAGAGACTGAAAATAGATCTACAATCGCTCATGGAACAAATCTGAACAGAACCACCCTTTACTGTTTCTCAATCTCATCTTTCAGCCTAACAAACCTAATCCACTTACGTTAATGCAAAATGTCCTTCTGTTAATGCAAGCAACAAAATAAAGAGTTTTCAGTCAGATGATTCGGCAGGTTTCTAATTCTTTCAGAGCTACTCGGTGTTCATTTTATTCGAATGGTCCATAAGAACAAGGAGCTGCTTAAAAAAAAACACATATAATGACAAAGAGAGATGCATTATTCATGGCAGCCATGTTCAATGACTCAGCTCGTCACAAAACAACTATGCTATAACAGGGCTCGAAATTAACTTTTTTACTTGGTAGCACTGGTGCTCCCAACTTCAAGAAGTTAGAAGCACCAACAAAAATTCAGTAGCACCCACTGAATATTAAGGAGCATCACAACTGCCAATTGAGAGGAAGGTCTGGCAATATCCTGATGGTTAAAAGCTTCAACAATTGAACCTGTTCCTGAATCCTTTGTCACACACTTGGCCCAGCATTTCTTGTTAGTGATGCGTCGATCTTTCATGGCCAATTCTGATTGCTGGTTTTTTTTTAGAAGCGAGTAAGCGGATTCTGATAACCAATTTTTTTAATATTTATTTTAGTTCTTTATTTATTTTTTTAAGCAAGAGACAAGAAAAAAAGAAACTATGAACAAGATGTTTATTTGCCTTATTACAGGCTGTATCCCTATCTGTAGCCATTTAAAATTACAGACAACCACAGCATTTTAATCATGATCCAAACAAAGATGCTGCATACATGCGCAGTTTCAGATGTAAATTAGAATGTATTATTTCAAAATCTGAAGCAAAAACAGAATGGTCTGACTTTAGCTTTGTGAATTTGTGTTACATAACATCTGCATGAAACAAAAACAGCGGGCGGGCTGAATGCAACTGACAGCAGGTGGCATCCAGGTTTATGGAACATCATTATAGCGTTTCTTTGGTTACCGCTGTAAACAAAGCAGCGCTGCACTCACTGCTTTGTTTTTTTATGTATGCAATGGACCCTTTTCACAAAACTGTGATGACGCGTTTAACGGTCAAGACAATCAGTTCCCCTCAGAAATACATTCATATAAGCCCCCACTCCCAATTCAATATTTGGGATTTTCTTTCTATATTTCACGCATAGTGAACAGTGAGCTTGTTCTGCCTTATTTTCTTCTCTTGCATCAGTCTTCAGCGTCTCTGGCTTCTGTTAACGTCCGTTTACAGACTTAGTAATATGACATAAGAAATAAGACATTTCTTATTGTAATAAGAAATGAAGACAGGTCCCACCACAGCAATTATTTGCACTCGCACAAATGCTCCCAAATATATTTTGGGGTCACACAGATTACATTTCGGGAGCATATTTCGATATAATTTCGATATAATGCATAATTTCGAGTCCTGTATAATTCACACAAAATATGATAACCATAATGACAAAGATTTTTAATAATGGAATTTCCTATTTCCTATATTGTTTCACACTATAGTAATTTCTCTTCTTTCCGAGTTTGTTTCATGTGGAAACTCCAGACAGGCCAAACCTAATATGCAAACAGTCTATTTGAATGTCAGTCAGGTGAAACTGACATCACCCTCGACTAAACAGAAGAACATACGTTACACTGATGTAGTTATTGTATCACAGAGAGCCTAAATAAACATTACTACACATCCACAACTACAAAACCAAACAGAAACTGATTTTCTGATTTTCACTGACACTTTAAGCACCTTGCTTAAAACGTTAGAAAAATGTTACTGTCTCGACACACAAATCCAGTTCTACGTCTGTTTTAAAGCATCTGAATAAAACAAAACAAAAAAACATTAATATTCAACAAAATTAGCATTTCTAATACTATAGATCGTGATAGCAATGACCAAAGACAACAAGATGTACTGTGACTTCCTGTCTGTGTTGCCTTTGGCTCCATCAATTAAATTTTAATGACTCTCCAACCATGATGTCACACCAGCAAATATAGCAAATACTGACAGTAAATTCAAACAAGCTGAATCATCACAGGTTCGTTTCTGTTTTATACGGGAACTCTGTAATGAGTCTAATGGCAGTTAATGTCAACAAGCACCAAGTGAAGTTCTCCGTTATCAGATTATTACATTGTGAACATAATCATAAAAAGGGATCCAGCCTTTAGAAGATCTTTAGAATGATGTTTGCACATAGAGATGTAGTCTTGTTCATTCAGAGAGGTGTGTGCTACAGATGGACTGCAGAGAGACGCATGTGTTTACACAGCAGCAAAAATAAAAAGCCATATACATATACAAACACACAAATATATATACAGCATGAGGGTCAGAAAGACAGCACATGAACACAAGGATAAGCTTACAATCCAGACACCCAAAACGATCAAAGTCTATGAAAAATATGAATCAGCCTCACAGGAAGGTCACACACAGATTCACAGAGAGCAGATATTGATAAGAGTGTCTACACTACAATGTTAGCACTGAGTTTCTGGGTGGCAAATCTGCTGTCATAACAGCCACCAAAACTTTGAATGAATTTTCAGCATCATTACTCCAGCTTTCAGTGTCACATGACCCTTCAGAATAGGGCTGAAATGATTAGTCGACATTATCGACAACAAAAAATTGTAGACAAATATTTTTGTTGTCGAGTAATCGTTTGATCTCATATGACCTAATGTAAGAGCCTGCAATAACGCGGTTTGACCAGTGTGGCGCTGTAGTGCAAGACTGTAATTCAGCTCTCCTGATGCAATTCAAGAGAAGACAGCCTTCAGTTCAGAGCAAGCGGCAACCTCCCGCTCTCTCTCGTGAAGCCAACAAGGAAGTGACTTAAACTGTAATTCGTCAACTGGCCACTAGAGAGAGTCAATCCCAGACTCCCCATGTTAAAAAGCCCAACTTTACAGCAGAAAAAAACATGTTTACAGCCTGGTTCAAAAAATGATTTTGGTCTATATAGCTAATTTTGCCCTTCATGACAACTGTGAGGGGGGGTGAATTTTTTTATAACTCATCCGTTTAAATTATATTAAGCCTTAAAGTTCTGCATAATTAAGGGCGTGGCCACTTGAGTGACAGGTGGATTGCCGCTGCTGTCACCACCGTCGAGCTAGGTGGGCATGGTTTCAGCAACCAGCTCCCGCCTCTTTGCCCATTTTCAATTATCCGGGAGGGACGTGTGGTGACGCGCTGCCAAGATGGCGACGGCCGGCTCCGCCCACTTTGAGCTTCAAAAACACTCTTTAGAAACCTACGGGTGACATCACGGACACTACGTCCATGTTTTTTTTTTTTTTTTACAGTTTATGGTTCAGAGCAAACGCAGTCGAACACGAGGCTGCTGAGCAGCGTTTGGATGAATATGTAAATATATGCTGCGCGCTTTCCTCTCAATAACAAAATAAGCACATCATAAACTGACAGCGGTGAGAAAGCAGCAGTTTAAAACGCATCTGATTACAGCGATGTTTGCACGAGCTCTGCAGTTCAGTACTCCAGTAAAGTCCAGTCACGTCACGTTTATTTATATAGTACTTTATGCAACAGATAGCCTTAAATCAAGCAGCTTTACAGCATTAAACATGAAAAACCAGCGTCAGTGTTGCTTTCAGTTAGAATTACAACTTGATTTTCTGTTAAAAAGCAGCTCTCCAGTGTGGAGCTAGCTAATGGATACAATCATTTCATTAGTGTGGAAAAAAACTTCATTAAAGTTATAGTTTGGTTTGCAGAGATCAAAGCTTGATCTACCTCAGGACTGTTTTGATTATCATTACCCTATAAGGTATTTTAAGAGAGATTATGTTGTGAATAAAATAGTTTACCCAAAAATAAAACGTCTTATCACTTAAACTTTATTTTGTTTCTTATCCATATGACTTACAAAAAGAGATTTTAGGCAGAATGATGTGTCATTCAGCTACTTTTTCATATAGCTAATTAAATGGTGAATAAGAGAGTTTCTCTGCCATCTCATTTTGTGTGCCAAATATATTTGTATAAATTAATTGTATAATTGTAATTACATAATATGACTTTCAAAAGCTGAAGTGATTACTTTAATTTACTTGTTAGAATATGTATAACTCAATATTTTAACTAATTGCAAAAGCTGAATAATCAATAAATGTCTACTGATTAATCAGCGAAACAATCGATGATTAGTCGATTAATCGTTCTAATAATCGTTAGATTAATCGATTATCAAAATAATCGTTTGTTGCAGCCCTACTTCAGAAATCATTCTAATAGGTTGATTTGGTTAAAAACACTATTACATCTAATCTTCAAAATTAAAATGTCAAAATGAATATCCATTTTCCAGCATAATGCTGTGATGTCTAAATTCACTTTCAAAACAGACTTTGAAAACTTTGAAAAACAACAAATTTTAGATTTAATGTTCCATTTTAAATCAAAACCTTACAGAATTTTAATATCGGACATCTGAGTTATAAGCCATATCTTGAAAATAATTATCAGCTTAGCAGATCTGAATTTTAATATCCGTGCATTCCATATCAATGATGTAAGTGTACAGTAATACATGCAGAACTCAACAACTAAAGTTACCACCGAACAGCTGTCTGGCGCTGAGGACAGACATTTAGCTGCCTGGATACTTCACATTATACCACATTACACTCACTGTAACGCAATACGGGAATCTAGCTCTTGGAACAGAGCTCCCTGTCAGGCCTCAGGATGATCACCTAACAGCCACTGCTGTTAATAAACACCCCTCAGAGATATCGAACACTAGAACAGAATTTTGGGAAGAATTTTATCAGGTTAGTTTGATACAGGCATTCAATTGGTGAACAGACACACACACATGCCTGACAACTGCTGAAACATTCAACAACACACATGCAAACCAAAGCAATAAACAAGAGATCCTTGCACCTGCCAAGGACACACACATAGTCTGTCAACACAAGTGCTAAGTGAGAACTTTTAATTTTGGGAGGGGGGTGTGTTGATGCTTTGGCTTAACACCGTCTCGTCTGCATCTCTGACAGTTCATGGCCATTAACATCAGCACTGACTGACAGCTATGCAATTTTCATAAACATAAAGAATGACAAGTGTAGTTAGTGGATGGTGTGTCCCCACCCCCGTGTCAAATGACAAGATGACAGATAAATGTACTTTACTAACCTGATTAGTCTTGATCCAAATGTGCACATTAAGCCATAATCATTGTATTCTTCCTAGTGTCTAAGAATCTGACCTTGTGCTAGCAATAGCATGCATTGAAATATACAGTAAATAACTTTTAATAATAATAGATATGCATTAAGAAGGGTTATGATACTTCTGAATGCTTTACTATAATCTCTGGTTATTTCCAGGGCTGGTTACTAAAAGACAAGACCATAGCGGAAGTCATTATGTCAGAGATCAAAGTCTTTCTAGACCTCCCCCGCAGTACTTTTTCCCTTGATGCACTGTGTATTTAATCACATGCACCAGATATACACAGGTGAGAGTCACATGTGCTCGCTGGAACTGATTATGAGCCTTTAGCATTCTACAAATGACACGCATCTAGAAAATGAAAGCAAAATGTACAAGATTGTCTTTGAAGAAATGAGGATGCTCTAACACCTATGGATCCACCATACATTTTACCATAAATATAAGATCCAGACAGTTGAATGAAATGCACCATTCAGTTAACATGAATGCACACACGGTTGTGATGTAGGACATAACTCCGTGCATTTTTTAATTACGTAAGATTCTCTGAATACACATATTTGATATGGTCCAATGAATATATGTGAAAATCTATTAAGTCACACTATCCTAAAGGGTGTGTTGCATAAAGTATGTTATCTTTGTTCTGTCTGCTGCTTGGATGGACACTGGTGGAAAGAGCAGTTGTAGTCTGGGGGGCAAAGGTCATCTCTGTTCTCAAAATAGCAGTCCACTTCAACATTAGCATGAACAACATCTGAACTGAGCTGAGCTGAGTGAATGCGGAAAACCATACAAACTGAGCTAGGTTGTTCAGTCACATAATTATGGACCATTAAGGACATTTCACATTTATGTACATAAAACAATTTCAATCACGCCATGAATACATAGAAATAAGCATAACAACTGGCAGATATGACCCTTTAGATCTTACATTCTGAAAATAAAACATGGAATTTGAACATATTTTTCAGCAACTCAGATCTATCTGTATACAGTTTTGTGTGAGAGCTGGGAACAAAAACTGGTTCTTATTCAGAACCAGGTATATTTTTTGTTGTAGTATAATGAATTGTACTGATAGTGTGGTTTGTATAATAACTTGGCCAATTAGGCTTTTGAACCAGCTCTTTTAGCAAATCAAAAACATGATAAATATACTCTGATTCCTGAACAAACACCATAAGTGGAACAAATAACTCATAAAGTTCCTATTAGTAACTTTTTAGTCACAATTGAATCACGACTCACGGAGTGATTAGTGGCATTATGAATGAATGAATGAACGCCACAATTTTTGTTTATTCAACGTTTAATTAACACTTTCATAATATGGTCTGCTAAATTTGGTAACATACTATACTGCTGAGAGCAGTAAATGCAATACGAACAGCATTTTTTCACCAAAATAGTTCTTCCTCAAAAATGAATCGTTAATGGAACCGTTAAAGAATACGAATCTGAATCAGAATCGATTCGCTTACGGGAATAACATCCCTGTACGTGGACACAAAGATATTATATTGGCGTTATATGACTCACCTGTTCGATAAAAATCAGCCGCGTCTATCCATGGTGTCGATGTCAATGTCAAAGCTCAAGAGTTCACGGTCAACATTAAACTCTTATTTAAAACGGCTCACGCCTTGAGAACTAAGCTGACTCATTCTATAAACTACATCATATATTACACACCGAAACAGCCAAGTTATTCTGCTAGAAAGCAACTATGTTGCTAAAATAATCCAGAGAAACTAGAAAGAGCTTCCTCTTAACTAGCGCGAATTTCCTAGACCATCGACTAAAACGGCTTACTAACAACACAAAGAAATTAACGCGTTGGTAAACAGTGTGAAAGCAAATACTCCTATATTCATATTTTAGGATCGATATCCTGCATTATAAATATCCTTTCGCGAGTTTTAAAGCGCTAAAGCTCAGGAAAAGCAGTGATGCTGTACAGAAGTTAGACTCCATCAAGATGTTTGCGATGTTTGTCACTTATTCCAGCATCCTCTTCATCTGCACCTTGCTCACAGCGATTCACTTGAGCTTCCACATAAACGCCTACGATATCAACGAGCTAAAACAGGTAGTTTGTTTATTCATAACGCTAACGCAAGCTGGTGGCTCCTCTGCCTTGAGCTGATGGATTGGAAAAGCGTGCGCTCAGCGTTTGGCCCGCGCCGACACACAACCTCTCAACCCCAGCGAGCGCGAGCAGCTACTGTACTCTCACGCGCGCTGCAAGTGTGACTCTGACGTCAGACGTGATTCACAGTGCACGAGCTGCGTGATGGCTCTGTAGCCGGGAGCGCGCGCGACGAGTTAATGACCATGTTGACATGTGATATGGGCACATTTTTCTGAATATTATACACATTCTGCAGCTTATATTTATTATCCGAACTATTTTATACACGTATTTACAAATACTTGCAGATATTTCTTGGCTACTCTATAATTAGTGGAGTAAAATGTTTTTTTAACATTCAAACATAGACCTACCATAATGTAAATGCTGTGTGTGTATATATACACAAATCTAATACATAAATCATAGTAGATAAGCAGATAGTACATAAAATTCCCAGGGCCTGAGACAACACGTTGATGGGTGGATCCCCAGTCCCCTGGGCCCAATACTAAGCTATAGAGGGCCTGGGACAATGTTCACATTACTTCAACTCACTCAGAGCAGTGTTATTTTAGCATCACTGAGATATGCTACTATTGTTTTGTTATATTTTAAATTAATTTTTATTGTTGTATTTCCCATTTTAGACGTTTTTGTCATTTTAATTAGTTTTTTAAAATATGTATATATGATTTTTATTATTATGTATTTCAGTTTTAGTGCAAGTTATAGTAAATTTAATGTTGCTTTGGCAAAATACATTTTAATAAGTTTAATAAGTTAATAAGTTCATATGGCTACTTTATTATATTTTAGTTAACAGTTATTTTATATTTGGTAATGTATGCTGGACTTCGACCATCATTTTGTCCACATAGACTTTATTACCCCTTTATTACAAATGACTGCAAACTCACATTCAGATCTTCCTCCATCCAATCAACAACTGATGGATAGAACCAAGTTCTTAACTCGGATAACCTCAGTTTCACTCGGATGCACATAACTATTTGAAAGAAAAGATCTGTCGGTACTTCTGTTACATCACCCTTTTAATACTTTATACCTTCTGTCTGCTGCTTCATGTTGTCTGCCATACTAGTTGTACATTGTATGGTTGTGGTGTCTGGTGATTTGTGAATGCCACTAAGGATCAGCATGTTTAAGAATTCCATTGTACTTGTGCATATTGCAACAGTGTACTCTGCTCTCCACTACTACACACACAGTTCAGTACATGTTTTTCTTCCTCCTTGATAGACTGGGGGAAAAAACTCTCAGCTCCAGCTATTAAAATTTCATCTGCTCAGAAAGCTTAGAGATTTCAGCATTTCAAACAGCCTAAGATTGTGAAAGTATAAAAGAGAGATGCTGCCAACATTTTTAGCAATAGAAATGTAGCACTATTTGTCCTGCCAAAAATCCCATGGGTTCACTAATATGCATACAAGGCTATGTACTTATATATAATGGTGGAATTTAAATGGTTAGTTCACCCAGAAATGAAAATTCTGTCATTAATTACTCCAAACCCGTAAGACGTTAATTCATCTTCGGAACACAAATTAAAATATTTTTGATGAAATACAAGAGCTTTCTGACCCTCCATAGACAGCAACGCAACTACCACGTTCAAGGCCCAGAAAGGTAGTAAGGACATCGTTAAAATAGTCCATGTGACATCAGTGGTTCAACCTTAATTAAATAAAGCAACGAGAATACTTTTTGCGTGCATACATGTGGTGCTGTTGATGCTTTGTTTACAAGCAGAGGAATGCACACGCATGCGTCGTGGTACTCTCTTGAACATGCGTCGAAGTCTGAAACGGAAGAGAAGAAGTTGTTATTTTTGTTTCATTTGTGCACAAAAAGTATTCTCGTATCTTTATCAAATTAAGGTTGAACCACTGATGTCAAATGGACTATTTTAATGACTGAAATTTACATTGTTTCAAAATTTGGCAACATCAACACTGACATAACTAAACTGAATTAACATTGAACTGACTCGAGCTGAATAATGACTATTATCTTCTGCTTCTGTAGAGCTTTTTTACAACTGACACTGAAGTTGTTTCATAATTGATAAACTTTGGAACATCAACACTGTTATTTTACTGTTTATCGCAGTGAAGCTGCTTTAAATCAATCGGAATCTGAAATTCATATTGTATAAAGTGCTATATAAATAAATGTGACTCGACTTGACATCTCAATGCTAACACTTTATCCAGTGAACACCAGATGGCGCCGTCAAACAACTGTTTCAAAATGCTCGAGCTCTAACTCTGTGCTTCTAAATTCCACTATTGAGGGCCCCATCACTCCACATTTGTGTGTGTGCGTGTGTGCGTGCGTGCGCGCGCGTGTGTGTGTGTGTGTACATAATGTGAGTGTTTGTCTCCTGTTTATGCTAAATTAATAACATATGAACCAACATGTGGGAGATCTCCCACCAATGTGACAAAAACAAAAGCAAAAGTGATGAACAGGAATGGCAAACAAACTGTCCTGACGAAGTGATTCATGTTGAGGTCAAAGGGCACAGAGGTCAGATACTTAAGGCTGCAGGACACCAAAGAGGACATTATTTATGTATTTGCCTGTGACTACAATCAAAAGTCTTTAAAATAGACACATCAGCACCTGCAAAAGCTTTACCAAAAGAAAAACAACATGAACATACCAATACAAATGAAGTTTTCTGTCACTCTTCAGATTGCTTGAGTGTGAATATTTGTGGATTATTATGACATTACATACACAACAGTTTGAAAAAAAAGTTTTGTTTTGGAATGTCAAAGCTTTTTTAATGTTTATGTGCGTGTGTGTGAGAAAGAGAAAACGATAAAGAGAGAGTGAGAGAGCTCTGGTTCTCATTGAGTTTGGCATTACTTTACAGACAAAAAGATTTACAGGCCAAAAAAACAGATGGAAGAATGCAGAACAAAGTAGGAGGAGAGAAAAGAGAGAGAGTTCAGGTTTGCACAGTATCTTTAGATGTTTTTCACAGTCCATGTGTAAGTGGAGGTGAGTGTGTGTGTGTGTGTGTGTGTGTGTGTGTGTGCATTCATGCTGTTAATGGATTGCTAATTAAGGACTTATCAGGTGAAGCCAGAAAAAGCAGGAGAGGAAATGGAGGAGTGGAGTGCCAGGTAAGAGGAGACGGTAGAAATAGATTATCAAATGAAGAGAGAGGATGGGGGAAACAAGACAAACCTGAAGGAGGGGCAGAGGGAAAGGAAAGGTATGTGGCTGCCTGGGAATACGGAGATAGAAAGAGTAGAAGAAGAAGGCAAAGAGATTAAATAGGCACGGAAAGAGAGATCATAAGAGAGGAGAGACTCTGGTAAGAATTTCTACACCAATTAAAAGAAATAGCAAAGGAATGAAAGGGTGATTCTGTCAGTACGACTGCTCCGTTAGTGTAACTCTATCTGCTCTGAGCCGTAACATACAGTAATGACTTCCCAGTGATGGGGCCACTCCATTCTACACACACACTTCTAATGAGCACTCCGGGGCTTATACACAATACTGAGACTACTGTGAGTTATAAAGAGAAGAGCAATCAGACAGAATCAGCTTTGATCAAGATTTGTGCTTTGAGGATTATTTTCTTGACTTTTATAAGCATGATCTCTTATGCTCTCTATTATGATTTTTTTTTTTACATATCAGGTTGATATGATAGGGCAGGTCTTTACGTGGATGAAATTTTTTCTTTATGTCTTGTGTGTGGTGTTCATTATTCTGTGCTTTCTTGATTAAATGAAGAACGTCTCTCAGGATATCCTCAAGAAGATTCTCAAATCTTTGGGAGAAAATGATTAAATTTTAAGCACAATCCTCATTCCCTTATACTCATTCTGAAAAGTTTTCGTTTGGAGAAACAAACTTTTTATACATCTGAGTGCATTTTGGTCAGAACGGCTGGATTTTAACTTTAAAAGTCACCTGTTGAACTCATGTTGCAGATCCACAAACGTCCTTCCGTGAGAAATGCACCTGCTATGTCATCTGTTGTTTTTGACAGCTACCCTTCACTTTGGTGTCGCCAAGGTAAGTGGTTTATAGTTGCTTTGGTGAGAACATGTTGCTAATGTGCTCTGATTTTAAATATGAAAAAAAAATTAGATTAAGAAAAGCAACTGACAATGCTTTTTTGAAATGCAATTTTAAAAAATAAATTTAAATTAGCCGCTTTATTAATGTATTATTTTATTGTTGTATTAACAGCATTTTATAACATGAATTAAATGCGCAAATATGTCTATTAGTTAATTTAGAAAATAATTGAATAATTTATTTTATTGTGATATTTAACTACATTTTAGAACATGGATCTAACAAGCAGTTGTAAGTCAAATTAAAAAGTGATTTATTTATTCAAATGTTTATGTTAGAATTGTTAATTTTACCCAGTCCATGAAAATATATGAAAAATATTCCATCTTGTGTGGAACAAGCAAAAAGGTATTGATTAAAAAAAAAAAAAAGTTTAAATCTGAAAAATACGTTTATATGAAGTTTAGCATAGAATACTATCAGTACCAAAAAAGTTAAAAGAGAGGTAGAGTTTACAAGTGAGTGAAAGTGTGAATCTAAGTCTGTAAAAACTTTCACACTTACTGTGCTGTAATGGTTAACAGACTGCTGTAAATGTGCATGCTTCTTCATTCCTCTCTACATGTGTCTCTCCCTCTTTTTAAAGCATATTTCTGCACACATGCTCTCGCAATATGACTCTCATCCATCAACCCCTAAGCATGCTCAGTAATTCTCTCATATATTTGAAGATCTCAAAGATCAAGAAAAGGACTTAGGAAAATTGAAAAATAAATTGCAGTTCATTGCTGTTTACTATAAAAGTCGTGAATCTAACAGACAGCATATAAAAATAAGAGGCTTTTATATTTTGTTTTGGTTGCCAGGATGGGCCAGACCTACCTGCTTGTAGACTGTGTCTGTAGATGTTTATGATTCATTAATAGTCCAGTGATCAGTAGATTAAGTAGTTCACTGTTACAAAAAACTCTATTTCAAAGTCAATGCTGTTTTTTAACTTTCTAGTTATCAAAGAATACAAAAAAGTATTAAAACATTAAGCAGTACAACTATTCAACATTGATAATAAAAAATGATTCTGAAACTATTAGATTATTAGACTATTAGAAAAATTAGATATTAAAATACAATAGAAAACAGATCATATAAATGGTTATAATATTTCACAATATTACTGTTTTTACTGTATTTTTTATCAAATACATGCAGCCCTACTAAGCATAAGACCCTTCTTTTTACCCACTCCAAACTTTTTAACAGTAGTGAATGCACTCAAAAATACATTTTTACATACAAATTCCATGTGAATGACATTATTTGTGTGTGTAAGGGTGGAAGAGCCCAGCGTAAACAGAGGCAGGCTGAAGAGAAGTTAAGGCCATATTTGGGCAGAGTGGATCCAGGTGAGACAGTTATTTAATGCCAGTCTTGTTTTGTACATTATTTATTCAGTATAAAATGTTGCTTCCTCTTTTTACTATTAAACTCACTCTCTTTCTTTCTCCTCTTCAGAATCCCTTTGTCAGTTGTTGAAATGTCACAGTCCTATTGGTTCCTGGTGCCAAGTAGTGAAGGAGGGGGGAGTTCTCGCCCCTAAATGTGTGTGTCCAAAGACCTGCCCATGGTAAGACACACACCAACAATTTAATAACAATTTTCCAAGACACCTGAGCTGAGTTCATTGCCAAGCTACTTACAGTGAGCCAACGGCATGAACAGTGCAGCTCAGAACTCAGTGTCATGATTAAGAACAGAATAATGACGTAAGACACTCCTTACGGCGCACAGACTCCTTGGAATCAAACCAGCAACCCAGACATTTAACTGCTGGTATATTTGCTCTGTGCACTTACTGTAGTCTTTAACGCAGATAAAGGCCACATGCAGGGGAAAAAAAAGAAAAGATGTACTTGAGGGCAGTATTAACACATTTAAAAAATGCTGATGCAGTTTTAAAAATATGACATTTTATTAAAACATCTCAGACAGTCTCTGACAATACCTTATGTAGTTAAACATCTTAAAAAACAATTAAACAGCTTTAAACTTGATTCAATAAAACTAGCTTTACTTCTTTCTACATCAAGTGGTGATCCAAGGCAGTACCAAAGTTATTTATCATGATCATTTTTATTAAAGTAATACAAAATCTATAAATAAATACATTGAAATGAATTAGTATTACTGTACTTTCAACATTTTTTATTTTTCTAAATATCTCTAAATGTCTGTTTTGCCAGTTTACTGCTCAAAACACTGTGATAGGTACAAAGTAGGCCTATTTTTTATCCTCACTGCAAGTGAGATTAATGCAGTCTGTATTTTCTTTTATCTTGTGTAATTGCATTCATGTTTTTTGATGTCTCCCAACCTGTCCATGTTGGCATCTGTCTAATTTGGCAGCTTCTACTAAGTGACAGACGAGTTTATGCCAAAACAGTATAGTTTGATATGACGCACAGCCTGTGAGGTCAGCAAGAAAAGATATGAAAAGCATTTCCTCGTTTCTTTTACAAAATTATCTATTTTTGCACAAATATATGGTTTGATGAATTGTATTATTTGTGTTTAGTATTGTTACCTGCTGTCCTTGACTCTGAACAGACCCAGTCGAGAAGCAGTTTGTGTGTGTGTGTGTGTATGTATGTGTTGTTTTGTACAGGCAGGGGGCACCAGTGTGCAGCGTTTTGGGGAAGACGTACAGCAACGAGTGTCTTCTTCACAAGGAGGCCTGCCTTAAAAAACGACGCATTGGCAAGGCACATAGTGGAGCCTGTATTGGTACACACACGCACAAAAACTTTAAGCATAATTACACTTAAATGCACATTCAACCACTGTGTTCAGTAATGTTGTCTAAAAACACTCTGTCTCTTATGGTCTCTCTGTCAGTGAGCAAGGCTGGGTGCTCTGAGGAAGAGTTCGGTCAGTTCCCGTACCGTCTGCTGGACTGGTTCCTACTCCTCAGCAGAATGGGAGAGAGATACACACCAGCCGCTCCCTCACAAAGCTGCCTCACACACACACAGCGAACGCAGCTTGCAGAGGTTAACAAAGAAACACATTGGACTCACTCAAATCACTTACACATATGCCACCCTTAGATCATTCACACTTTGCATGCATTTTTGCTTTTCAAAACACACACTACTCAAATACTTTACAACATATTGCTGTTGCGGTTTATATGTGTGATATTTTTGTCAAGAGTCAAAATAAACTCTTGGTTCATGTACATCCTAACCGTCCGCTTCCTGGCAGGTCTCGAGATTAAACTTCAAACAAGTATATTACCTTCAGGGTATTTTGATTGAAAAAAAACTCCTATAAATACACATTATTAATCACCTGCACATTTATCTTTAAATTATTAAATGGGAACCCTGATAAAAACATAACTACTTTGTATAGAGTTCTAACTGAAAGATCCTATAAAGATTTCAATCTATTTAGTAGAAAGAAAGGTGCTAATCATGTTAAACTTAAAGGGGTCATAGGATGCTACATGCACTTTTACAATTAGTTTGAACTGAAATGTGTGTTGGCAGTGTGTGTACACAACCACCCTATAATGATAAAAAATCCACCCAGTGTTTTTTTTTTTATCTGGTTAAATGTTTTCCCCTTTCTCAAATCGAGCCGATCTCAGATGCCTGTCTGTGTGACGTCACACAGACAGGCCCCTCCCACGATAGTTTGATTGGCAGTAGCGTTTCAGCACAGACTGGACTGGCGTCTACCTTAGCTCCGCTCTGAGTGAGCTGTCATCAGTCCGCCATTGTTTCACCGCTGGAGCAGATGTAGACAAGAATGACTCCTAAGCGATTGAGGTGTTCTGTTGTTGGGTGTAATAATGAACATAGCAGTTGTAATTTACTCCTGACGTCTGAGCCGCTGAACTGGCAGTGGATTACATTGTTTCTGAAGGGAATGCGCCCCGATCTACATATATGATATATGCGTCTATGTTCGCGCGAATCATTCATGATCCAGCCTCATCTACAGAAGAAGTGAGTATAATGTTTTGTAATGAATTTTTGCAAATCGCCTTTCCTAATAATGTGCTAATTAGCAAGTTTCACGATGAATGCGGCTAAAGTAAACAGTCTCTCTGAGAGCAGCTTGGAAGAGAGGGGCGGGGTCAGCAGAGCTCATTAACATTTAAAGGAAAATGCTACAAAAACGGCTTGATCTGAAAAGAGCTGTTTTTGACAGGGTAAAAAAATGTGTTTTTTATACTACCATTGAGAAATTTTAACCAAACTATGTTGCAGACTTTTCATTAAGACCCTAAAGAATCATATCAACTTGTGGAAAATGGGCATCCTATGACCCCTTTAATGGCAACACATCATTTTTAAACCCTTAAGATGGGAAAAATATATATATTTTCCTCAGTATTGTGACAAACATCCAAGTGAAACTGATTATCGAACAGAAAAAAAAACGTAGGGCAGAGATTTAATTAATTCCACTGGTTGTTGATTAGATAGAGGCAGATCTGAATGTGAGCTTGCAGTCAATCGTAAGAAAGTGGCAGGGTTTATGACGATGAAATGATTGGAGAAATTTGGAGTCTGGAGAGGAGTCTGTTGTTTCACCGAAAGAACGAGTTACAGCATTTGATTCAAATTTACAAGCACAAACCATTTTTAAAAAAATGAAACACATGCATGGATGAATTGTTCACAAAAAGATCAATAAAAAAATAGATAGTGTGAATATACATTTCATGCCACCTTTAAGCGTTCCCTTAAGACACTACCCTTCTAAAATTCACTCTATGTAAATCAAATTACATAGTGTATAGTGTAAGTGCGCAGTGTATAATGGCCTCATTTGGGACGTAACTCTTTTCTGAACCAGTCAGCTCTATTTTAAGCCTGTAGGCTAAGATGTTAGCTTGCTAATCGAACGCTAATTCAATATAATACTTGTTAAAGTACTTCAAAAGACTTTAATTAATTTAAATATTAAATGAGAATAAGTCTCAAAGTAATTTTCAATTTTTTCTAATCAGAAACCCATAAAAAGTTATCTCAGCCAATGGAATGGGGATCGTCTTTTCTATTAATTTGTGAATTTGTGATAAAAGCATCCTGATCCTTTATGTTTTCTCTCTCTATTTTCTCCCTTTATTTTTCAGAGGAGGTTTGTTCTGCTGGATCGTAACATGGACGGGAAGTTAAGCAGGAGAGATCTGAGAAAGCTTCACTATAAGCGGATGCCACTTGAGCACTGCGCTCAAAGATTCTTCCAGTAACACACACACACAGAAAATGACACCAGTGCCTATAGACACACACAATCACCTCGCAACTGTGATTTTGTGATGTTTTCTTCTGTCTGACCTTCTTTGTATTTGCATAATATTACCGCAAACCCTCCCCAGCACCCTTCTGATTATAGTACACATGCCTTCAGGATGTCACCCACCCCTCTCTCTCATCCTCTTTCAATCTCTCTTCTCTCGCTCTTCCTCTCAATCTCTGTCTCTCTCATTCAAAGCTGTGAATGCTTATTGCCTTCCTACTGTTCTAATGTGAGTGGTGTCCTTTACGGCTGATAGCAGCGGAGAGAGACGTGTAGAAATCAAAAACAAGAGAGACAGAGGCAGAGAGAGTCCACTTGTAGATTTCAACAGTATGGTGTTTGTGTGTGTGCGTGTAGGTCATGTGACAAGAACAAGAATAAGAAGGTGACCCTGAGGGAGTGGACAGCCTGTCTGGTTGACCGGTCAGAATGCTGGTTTCAGGATTTCATGTGTAAGTCTATATTTGTTTCATCTGAATATGGGATTCTCATGTGTAAGCATGTTCAAACACATACACACACACACATCTTGTCCTTTTTTCCTCTCTCTACCGCAGCCGTGAAGATGGGCTCACCAAAGCTGTGTCCTGTCCCTGACAACAACCTTTAAATTTAGATGCTTTATCCAGGTGGAATCATATCTTATACCTTATCATTTACCTAGACGTTATAATAATTGATACCTGGAGAAAGCTAGCCATTTGCATTCTTGTTGGATTAAAAATAAAGTAAAATAGTGATATTGTGAAATATTCTTAGAATTTAAAATAACTATTTTCTATTTGAATATATATTTTAAAGTGTAATTTATTCCTGTGATGTCAAAGCTGAATTTTCAGCAGCCATTACTCCAGTCTTCAGTGTCACATGATCCTTTGGCAATTATTCTAATATGCTGATTTACTACTTAAGAAACGTTTCTTATTATTATCATTAGAATAAAAACTGTTGCTATGCTTAATATTTTGAGGATTAAAATAGAAATATTTTGTAACATTATACTTTGTCTTTACTGTCACTTTTGATTAATTTAATACATACATGCTGAATAAAAAAAAAGTAAAAATTATTTATTTTTACATTTATATTTTATTTTATTTTATTTTATTTTGTATTTTTTGGCAAAATACATGGCTAATTTTGAATGACTGACTACGGGGGGTTTTTTTTTTTGGTCACACTGCAGCACTTAAAACACAATAACTGTTGCCCGAAAAGTGGGGGGATGAAATTTCTAAAAGTGTGGGTTATAATAATTGCTTACCTCTGTTATATTTAAAGTCTGATAAAAATGGGGCATAATAAAAGTCTAAACATTTCTGTTGCTTTTTTATTGCTTTGTGCATGTGTGTGTGTGTGTGTGCTGCAAGTGCTGCAATCTAGTCAACAAAAACTGCTTTTTAAGGGACAGCGGCATGTATCATGGATCACACAAGCAATTACTGCAGAGAGGGACAGCAAGAGAGGGAAAGAGAGAGAGATTGGGCTATAACCTTAAACAGAGGAATGGCGAGCAGATTAATTGAGGGGTGGTGTTTAATAGGAGAGAGATGGAGAGAGAGATAGATGGCCCATGAGAGAGATAAAAGACTACGTGAGCAGGGATGAGAGGAATAGATAATATGGCAGAGAGAGACGGGGAAAGGCAAGGACACCGAAAGAGAGAGAGAATCTCGTAATGCACTCACAGAATGGGACGGGGAGGGGGACAAGTTACAGTAAACCATTGCAAATGGAGGAGAGAAAATAGATTGAAGCATGAAAAATGGATCAGAAAGAGAGAGACAGCGGGGGAGGGGTGTGTGAGAGAGAGAGAGAGAGTTGCAGAAGGGTGTGATAAAGGGTGGGAAGAGATTGTTAGAAGGGAAAGAGAAAAAGAAAAGAGTAACTAAATGGCATCCCACCACAAAGTAACTTCCCCTTCCAGTACATCATTGATGTCTTCCACTTTTCCAAACACTAAACGCTTCCAATCATGTCTGCCAAGTGTGAAAAATTGATTCTCAACATTTGAAAACAAGTAGATCAAGTTTTCCATGTCTATATGACCCCAGGAAGTGCAGCAGAATAATCAGATCTCATTACATTTGTAGCTTTTAAAGTGGGTTTGGTTTCCTGTAGCTGTAGTGCAGTCAAGAATCATCTCATCTGGCAGCATCTTCTGCATTGTTATGCTTTATGGTGCGGTTTGATATCTGTGCGTGATCATTCTGTGTTGTGACATTTTGAGGTTATGTTTTGAGTTTAATGTGTGCCGTGATTTTTTATTATGTCTCCGGTTGTTAATACGCAGTGTAGTTTGGTCCTGTGTTGCCTTAGTAAATGTTTTCACTCAGACTTGACTTTCTGTCTTGAAGAATTTTGCGATTCACAGGCACCATTTGCATTTGTGACTCCAAACAGTTGCTTAGCTACAGACGGTATATAACACAGTGTATATATATATATATATATATATATAGATAGATATATAGGCTAACATATGTATTTATACAAATATATACTGTATTTATTTTTAAATGAATAAAAACTGTGATAGATGAACAGTATATGTCATCTCTTACCTGAATATGTTATTGAATAGGCTTCCATGAAAAATGACTCTGACTTTCTTAAAAATAAAATTTAAAGGGGTCATATGATGCAATTTCATTTTTTCCTTTCTCTTTGGAGTGTTACAAGCTCTTGGTGCATAAAGAAGATCTGTAAAGTTGCAAAGACTAAAGTCTCAAATCCAAAGAGATATTCTTTATAAAAGTACCGTTCAAAAGTCTTAATTTGGGTTTGGTAAGATTTTTTTTCAAAAGAAGTCTCTTATCTCACCAAGGCTGCATTTATTTGCATACACACACACACACACACACCAAAAAAATTATAATAATAATATTGTGAAATATTAGTACAATTTAAAAAAAAAAAAACATTTTCTATTGACATATATGTTAAAATGTAATTTATTCCTCTGATGGCTGATGGCAAAGCTTAATTTTCAGCAATCATTATTCCAGTCTTCAGGGTCACATGATCCTTCAGAAATCATTCTAATATGCTGATTTGGTGCAAGAAACATTTCTTATTATTATCAATGTTGAAAACAGTTGTACTGCTTTATATTTTTGTTGAGATCGTTATGAAACATTCTTTGACGAATAGGAAATTCAAAAGAACAGGCTTTATTGAAATTTTTTGTAATAATGTAAAATTCTTTACTGTGACATTGATCAGTTTAATGCATCCTTACTGAATAAACATTAATTTCTTTAAAAAATAAAAATAAAAATCTTGCTGACCCCAAACATTTGAACAGATGTGTAAAAAAAATCACAGAAATGCATGTTCAATATCAAAGTCCAAGTAACAATCATTTGTTTTCCCCATAGTAGACTTCTATTGTAATTGAATTATTAGTCAAAATTATTGTCTATTCTAATGTCAATAGAGCTTAACATGTATTTAACCTAGAATATTCATTTAAGGGTGTGCATGTGTTCAGAAATGAGTCCTGTCTGTGCTTAAGATGATAAGAAGCATGATAATAGATCTATTTTCAGTAACATTTCAAAGCTTGGCAGATCTTTAATGAATGTGTGTGCAAGTCAGAAAGAAAGAAGAGAGAGAGTCTTTCTATCTGTAAAAATGAAATGAAATGAGGTCTAGTGGGGAGACACGACCCCTGGGGTCAAATCAGGCCACCCTCAGCTCTCTTGAGACCCTCCCCCTCAATCAGCTATAACTGTTTCAGGAGAGACACACACATACTATCTCATTAAGAGATCTATTGTCATATGCTCTGCTTCAGACTGTGTGACAGCACACACACACACACACACACACGTACGTTTCAACCTTACACCTCATCTCTGGTCACATCTCTAGTGTCTCTCTGAGGCCACACAGACAGCTATCCTGCTTTTGTAACGGACACAGATGCAGAAATAACAGATCCATATGGAACTGTTGTATGGATGAGATCATGTACATGTGTCATGCGCTAAACTCCCATTGGATGAGAGATCATAGTGACTCCATGACCTGCTGCAGCCATGACATCACGCACTGGGAGGTCAAGCTGAACTCTGGGTGAAAGTGACGTGTTGATTGGTTAAAAAGACAATGAACATGACAGCTGAAGATTTATGAGTGAACCGTTTCTCTCGATCGCTGACATTTTTGTTTTTCTGACTTTTTAACTTTTTTCTAATTCAATTTTAATGCACTTTATTGGTATAACAAAACCTTTACATTTGTTTTGCCAAAAAGAATTTGAAATGAGAAAATTGTAAAATATATAGTAATATAATATAAATATTTATAATACTAAAAATAGAATATATTTAAAAAATGATAAAATAGTTGAAATTAAGAAATTTTTAAAATGGGAATCAAATTTTAAAAATAGATTAATTAATTAATTTATTTATTTGCAATTTCAATTTTAATGTGCTTTATTGGTATGACAAAGACTGTGATTTAGTCAACTAAAGTTATTTAGTCAACTGATGATGAAAAAAATAACACCAAATGTGCTCAAAATAGTGATATCATACTATTTGCATGTACAAATACTCTCTCTCACTCTCCTCTCTCTTTTGGGTCCCTGGAGAGAATCCAGTTTTATATGGGCAGATGGGCAACTGTTTGTCATCTGCTGTTAAAATTCGAATCACTATCAACAGACCACTATCATATCTCTCTCCTTTCTCTCTTCTCTCTATCTCTCTTTCTCTCTGTCAGTGTTGTGTTATGCAGGAGTTTGCCCTGAGCTACAGAGGTCTTCTCATCATAACCACCAAACTGGAACAATATTGCATTTACTATGCTTACAGTCTTTATAGGACTAATGGGCTGCATTTGTGAGAAACCTTTAACCAGCCATAAATAATTGATAAAACCTGAAAATTCAATTATTTTAATTAAAGATGTGTTGTAGGAGTGTGTGTGTGTGTGTGTGTGTGTGTGTGTGTATGCATGCTGTACAGAGACAGAAGCATCCAGCAAATATGGCAAATGAATTATTAAGAAGAACACAAGAGAACAGAAATTCAGCATGGTAGAAAAAAACCTAACCGGTGAAAGAGAATGAGAGAGCGAGTACGAGAGAACACCAGTCAGAAACACAGAAGAAGAGAAAGCTAATGGTGTATGTGTGCATTCATGTAAATGTCTGTCATTTTTAGTATTTCTGGCAAAATCCAAAAGGTTAAGTTATAAATCAAAACTTCAAAACCCCGGCAGTATCAGAGAGAGCCAGACTTCAGGCAGTTCAAAGGGATTTTGAAGTGGGCCAGACCCATTTAAAGCACTCACCCGGCTCTCCAGGGGGGACAGGAGTGTGGGGCCCACCTCCAAACACCCAAAGATTCAGCACTGGCCCGATTAAAGCATCATACTTTAAAATAGAGATCTTTTAGGCAAGTTGATGAGATTCTTTCCTAAAATAGTGCCATTTTAAAATATACTTATAGCCGCCTATGTAGATAGCATCACAAGCATGCAAAGGCTGTTGTTGCCTTCTATAAAAAAACTGATCTTTTTCAGTTTCTCAGAAGCACAAGTTGTCATAGTTAGGTAAGCTTCTAGTAAATTGAAAGTACAACAAATTATTTTTTTGGGTTCTCATTTGCTCCTAGTAAAAGAAAATATAGCAGTGTTAACATGTGTATACAACAATTTACCTTACTTTAAAAAAAAATAAAAACTCTTTTTTACTCTTTTTAATAACTGTACAAATGCATCCCAGACAATACCAGCTTTATTGCATGAAGCTCTGAAATTATTATTATTATTTTTTTCAAAATGGCAGATGAGTCAATATGTTGATTATGATAATATACTTGCATTTCATTTAATAGTAAAATAGATAAAATAGACATGCACAAATAATAATAATAACTGATAAATGGCTGATATTAAAATTTGATACTTTGTCTGAATTAAAACCAAAATAAAAAATTAATTAAATAATTATTTAAAAATAAAATACTGACAACAATTTTAAATGCTTATTTATGCATTATAATATACTGTATGTAAAATGAATATTCATTACATTTAAAGAAGTAGATCATCCAAAAATGAATATTTGCTGAAAATGTAGTCACCCGCAGGCCTCACCCTCCAAGAGCTTCACTGGAACAGATTTGAAGAAATTTTGCATTACATCACTGTCTCACCAGTGGATCCTCTGCAGTGAATGGGTGCCGTCAGAATGAGAGTCCAAACAGCTAATAAAAACATCACAAAAATCCACAAGTAATCCACACAATAAAGTAATGCCTTGTTAAGTGAAAGTTGCATGATTGTAAGAATCCATCAAGATGTTTTTAAATTCAAACAGTTGCTCCCAGCTAAAATACGAACTACATGTAAAACAACAATCATCGCAAGTCTGCAAATACACATCAAGTCTGTCATTTGGGACAGAGCCACACTTTATAGGCAGCTGTCTGTGTAGGCAGACAGAAGACAGCAAGGCAGCTCACTTGTTTATTCCCTTTTTCTCACATTTACCTACTGAAAAGTGTCATTTTGTCTAACTGATGGTTAGAAAGAAGACATCACTGAACTAAGGCCAAACGTTTCACTTTACACATCTCACCACAAATGACTAGGCATTATAACCCACGTTCCTGCATACACTCTCCTTGTAGAGCAAAAACTTTCTGAAGCTGAGAGCAAACAAAATATAATGATCAAGGACAACATGAAATATAATCTGAAGCGTTTGTAGGATGAATTTCCTCTTTCCACAATGGATTTAGCAGGACCGTGACCATCAAGAACATTCTAGATTCATTAGGACTCTGATTGTCAGTCATATCAGGTTCCTTTCGTCACCGCTGAGCTGCTGTGCTGACCTGAACCAAAGCCACCGATGGCGGCCTGCCACAGAAAATCACTTCTTACTGGCCGGACATATCTATTGGTCAAGGAAATCAAGTCTTGGATGAGCTCTGGTTTTTCTTGTGAGCGACGCAGCTCCTTGCTGGATCTGGGGTCACAAACACGCACACAATGACCAGATGGGTGGAGTGTTCTCATTACTTCAATAGCATGGCTGAAGCACCCATAGAATACATTCAAAAAGGCCCAGGAGACACACACACACACACACACAATGCAAATAGCTCTTTTCATTCTGCTGTGGAGGATGGACAGAATGTGAGGGAGGGGTGGAAGATGGAGAGATTGCATTGTGTGGAGGAGAGAGGCACAGTGTCGAGTTCGGGAAAAACACTTACAATTACATGTACATATTCAATCTCTCTGATAAGAGCACTTGACCTTTAGAACAATATATACACAAACGCACACACACCCACGCTTCAGGTGTGCGCTGTGGAGCGATTTTATGTTCAGCGCTCATGTATTTATGATGAATATAGGTCGATATCTATATCTATGTCTGTGCCCATACGTAATGTAATACACATTGCCCTATATAAACAGTAATAATGTCATATACGTTACCAAAGTGATGTATAATTTTCACATATGTACATTCTATTGGTATATGAAGATATGCGTTGATTACATATAAAAAATACCCATAATAAAATTTGTATATGTGCATGTGTTTGTTTACATAATATTACATATTAAAACATACATTTTGTATGGGCTATATATATATTTTTTTTTTTATATGAAATTGTTCCAATTTCTAGTAGGTTTCATATATATTTTTATTTCATGTGACAATATGTTTCCTATATGAAAATGTAATATATTTACATATAGGTGAAACAGCTAATAAGAGGACTTTTTTTATACACCCAGTTCCCATTATTGTCAATGTTTGTTACCATAAATGGATACAATTGCATTGAAATGGAATTTAATTATTTCTTCTCTTTAAGTCTTTAATGTGTATGTGCATGCGTTTTACTAAAGCCTGCTAATTGCCCTTTGGATTAATAAAGTTGATTTGATTTTTATTGACAGAAATGAAATAATTAAATTTAAACTATTTTAACTAATTTAACAATTATTATATATTATATATAGAGAGAGATTTCTGCATTCTGGTAATGATAATTTTGGGACAAATTAAAATAACAAGAAATCTAAAAGGATATCAATTATTTACTGTTTGTAATGAAGATGTTTATGGTTTGGGTTTCTATGAGAATTAATGGAAATTATCTTTGGTGTGGGTGCCCAAATGTAATTAACACATCCCTATATAATCTTCAAAAACACACACACACACGTCTCCAAACACCCTCCCCAATTCTCTCTGCAATTACTCCACACACACACACACACTACCACCCTTCTTGCAACGACAGCACTCACCAAGACACTTTCTCCATCCTTCTATCCATCATCTATCTCTTCTCTCTCTCACATACACACAGTCCACACGCGCATGTGTCTGTTTGACTAGCACGCCTCAGTTATCAGACTGCACCGATCTGGGTCGGGGGGAGAGAAGAGAGGAGAGAAAAGGAAAGGAAACGAGAGAAGAGAGTGGATAAGGGAGAAAGAGGAGAGGAGGAGGGTGGGAGGGAGCTTTTCTTTTTTTCTTTCTTTCCCACTATCCTCAGGACTCCAGCAGGACAGGGGAGTTTCTGTGACTCTGAGCACCAGTGCAGAAGACATCAGACCCGTTTACTTCTGCTCTTCTTCGCCTTCTTTCTTCAGAGTGAACGTCCTGAGCACTGGCTGAGGTAAGTACATGTGATTGCATGTTTGTGTGTCTTTGATTACATGTCAGGGACTCAACTAGTAGAAAGCATGGTGCTAGCAACGTTAAAGTCATGGGTTCAATTCTCTGTGAAAACACAAAGTAATATATTGTAAATTTTGAATGCAAGTTGGTTTGTAGAAAAAATGATAACTGTTTAGTAATATGAGACCTTTTTCTTCAATCTCTATTTTCTTTGACCCATCAGTTTGTTACATATGACTGGGCTCATCCCCTCTTTCTATACGCGTGTGTCTTTACTCATGTCTCTTTGACCACTAAATAGACCATAAGTACAGCGGTGAGATGGTTTGTGGCTTGGGATGGTGGTTCAGTTTCAGGGAAATCCAGAACAGGGCTCACAAACTCCTCATAGTGTGGATGAACCTCGAACTGAATCACAATATCTGAAAATAACAATAGTCATGGTATTAGCAAGAGAGAGAGTTTTGTTTTGTTTTTTAAATGTATTTTTTTAAATAGCATATATCTGATAACATTTAAATCTTACATTAAAACAAATAATAATATTACATTTTAAAACGTAATATAAAATATTTGAATAAATCTGAAAACTACATTTTTTATTAAAAATATTATATTACAAAATCTCAAAACATAATATAAAATATAAAATATTTAAATAAATAAGAAAACATTCAAATCTTGAATTAAAAATATAATAATCTAAAATCTAAAATTATAATATAAAAATTTTAAATTTATAAAAATGTATACAAATATAAAAAGTTTAATTTTGTTCAATTTTATGATAACATATCCTCTGTGAATACGGGCATAATATTGCTGCACTAGCATTGAAACGGCATGGCCATGATTGAATTCAATTAAATTTTGAGAGTGAGACATAGACAGCAAGGAAAGAAAGACAAAGCAATTAGTGTTACTTGACTTGTTGAAGTCGACAATTAGATTCTGAGTTCATGTCCATAATATATTTCTGCTCTGTCCACAATCTCCCTCAGTCTTTCACTAAACCCTTTTTCTCTCCGTCTCAGCCCATCTCTGTCTATTTACCCCCCTATGGCCCACATCTTTGTATGAGTTCTCAGTTTTCATTCTATACCATTCAAGTTTGGAGTCCTTTTCTGTCTTTCCTTCTCTCTTTTCCACCTCTCTCCCTTTTTTCTCTCTCTCTCTCTTTATGTCTGGCTCCCCTGGGAGCAGTCAGGACCCCTGCAAAGAGCATGTGTCACATGACACCACAGCCACCAACGCCATCAACAAGCTCTCCAACAAATCGAGAGCGAGAGAGAGAGTGTGTACAGTAATACGAGCTCACAGAATACAGTAAACAGAGATTGAGAGATAAAGAGAGAAATAAAATTGGTGTGAGATTTACTGAACGTGTACTAGAAAACCATTTGAAATCAAAAGGAAAAACATCAGAAATTATACTCTGAATACAGAATCATTAAGAATTCAGCCTATTCAGGACAATTCATATTTTTGCATTATGAAATAATTTTTTTAATTAAGCACATTCCCCTCACATTCTCATTACCATGACGTGTCTAGGCATCCCACTCCCATTATTCTCAATTCTAATGACTACAATACAGTTGTTGTTGATTAAATTTTTTTTTCATTTATACAAACACTACCATTGTGTGTGAATACTTTCAAATAGGTCTAAGTATTTTAATGATATAAATATACAAATGTTAAAAATACGTAAAATATATACCATTTAAGTACTATATACTTAAAAAAAAAAAAAAAAAGTATTTATTATTATTATTATTGCATTACAATAATGAGCATTTTGGAAGAAAAAAAAATTTACAATGCAAAAATAATGATGCAAATGCAAAAAAATAATTCTTAATGCAACATTTTTCTTAATATCTAATTTGATTTTAGGAGGAAATTTAACCCCTACATTGGGTTCACCAGCTCGAGGTTTTACGACCATCTATCCAGCTCTTTTTCGCGTATTCATTTGGACGTGTCAATTTTGTCTTCCATTTTTTCTTCTACACTTCCTTCCTCGTCCCGTCTTTCTCTCTCACCTCCTACGCCCTTGTTCGGCTCCTCCCTCCTTCACTCTCCCTTTTACCTAATTTCCCCCCCTTCCGATCCTCTCTTTCTCACCTTCACTGTCTTTTTTTCACCTTTCTTAATCCCTCTCTTCATCTTCCTGGACATTTTCCCGTTCCCATCTCTCTCTCTCTCTCCTCCTCTTCACACTTTCCTTGCATCCTTCTTTTCCACCCCCTCCATCCTTCTTCTCTTCTGTTTTTTAATGAGGGCCTGTTCAGTAGTCAGAATCAGAGCAGAGGTTGGGTGATGCGTCTCATGGGCGTTCACTCCACCGCCTGTCATCTGATCTACGGGGCAACGTTTCCCCAGCGACAACCATGAGTGTTGTTATGGGGACACTTTTCAGCACGACGGCTTTGATGGCAGCCTCTCTCCCCCCGGGGACGTGAACTCACATCAGTGGGCCCATCAGCTTGCAGATAAACACCGATTGAACATCTGAGAGTTTCAAACTTCCTCAACTCTCCCCCACAGACGCCGCTCGGCGGTGCTCAGATTACCTCCAGGTGCTGTTTTGGTCGGGTTTGTTCTTTTTGTCGATGGATTTTTTTATACAACCAAAGCCGCCTGCTGTTCGTACATAATGAGTGGAGTTGAATTATATTTACACGGTAAACCAATTTGATGGCGCCTGTTAAAAATAGAGACAGAATCAAGTGAGTGTTTGCCAGGCATCGCTGAAGTGACGCTCTCGTCTCGCAGCGCGAGGCTTCTGTGTGGAGTGTCAAAGCATAGAGCACTGAGTGTTAGCGGATAGCAAATTTTCGTTGCTCATATAAATAATTCTCTCTGAATAAAGGCAAATGTTTCCTGCTATCATTGAATCATCAGCTGGGATGAGGCTAACTTTCTCTCCCTCGTCCTCTCGCGTCTCTCTCTCTCATATCTTGCCCTCACAACAGATGGAGTGTGAGGATCAACTGATTGACTGATAGCTGTTCTTCGCTTGTCAGCCGTAATGAATAACCTTTGTGCTGAATGTCGGTAGAAACACAAGTGAGTTTGTCATCACCTTGGGAGATAAATAACAGCACTGTCATCTAACACATCAGCCCCGAGTGCAGATCTTCCCAGGATTTAGCCCGGGAATGTGAATTTCAGCCGTCAGAGTTGGATTTTGACAGGTTTTAGAAGATTTTAATTTTCATTTAAAGTTGGCAGTTTATCTCCAACTTTCACATCAAAGCAGATGTTTCAAGGATGATGGATTTACACGTTGTGAAATGAGATGAAGTCAAAATTCTGCTGAATTATCAGCTCTTTTGAAACTTCCAGACGTCCTCATTTGTCTTGGAGCTTTCATAAGCCAAAGCATGAGCTGTTTGTAATCTAAATAGATGGACTGACTGGCAAGATACGGTAAATCAACTTTTCACTACAGTCTGTAAGCTAATGCGTTTTTCTGTAATAAATAGTATGCAAATGGAAGTATGTCAAATGAGTTAAACAGTGGTAGGCGAACAATATCTGAACGACATACTGCATCTGCAGAGATTGTGAAGTGTGCAACCAGTGGACCATCAGTTTCTAAATGTTAAAAACAAAAAATGGTAGACAACTGTGAGACGGATATCTCATTTCAAGTGCTATACCAAAAACATTTAAAGCTTTTTTCCCCCAAAGTGACTTAGAAATGATGAATATCAACAGTATTTAGTAAAAAAAAAAAAAAAACTTTTTAACAGTGTTGTTGTTAGTATTTCATGGGTCAAAGGTAAAGAACATATTACACCCCACAACATGGCTGAGTGAAAACAGGGTCACACCAGTACATCTGCCTAAAGGACGCACTCGCAGGTAAAAGACACACTAGACACACAAAGGCTAAAAAAGACAATAAAGAATTTCTCCAATAAGAGGCAGGTACAGAAAAAATGGGTTTCTTGAAGCATCTTGGAGACGTTGCCACAGTTCTTCTAGATTAGATACACTACAGCAAAATATAGAAATAACTGACTTAAAACCATTTTCTAGCTGGTGAAAATACTAGTGTTCTAATAATTTTGGTCACCACTGTATATTACAATATTTACTTTGTAAACAGTCTGTAGAAAAGACATTTAGCTATATTTTACTAGCAACACAAACTCTTTTTGTGACACTCTGAAATCAATGATGGGTCAATTTTTTCCTCTTATCTGTTTGATTCTTGTTAATGGGCTTAAAATCATGCCACAGATTTCCCAGTTCCTCTCTATCAAACCCATTGAATTCAGGCAGCTAAAATTGCAGCTTTCTTTTTCCATTAGCAACACTAGCCAGTGAGAGTCACAGTGAGAACTGCTCCCTCACCCGTAACAGAGGTGGTGTCAGGCTTCAAACTGAGCGCGAGAAAGAGAGAAGAACAGAATGAGTTTGAATGCACAGCCGCGGGGCATGAGCTGCTGATCATAAATCAAATTAATTAATCTATTAAAAGATTGTAACTGTGCCTTCCACACAAAACTCTTACTAAAAATTGCATTAAAAGGGTAAGGGATGGACACACCTGAAGTGTACCTGCAAGCAATCCCTCAAACTAAAACTATGACCCTTTGTTTCGTTGTCAAGGTCAAAGTTAAACCTGATTACCAGAAGAATGAAATCAATATTATGATAATGTGCCACGGCGGTGTGCCAGGGGTATGCAAATAAGAGATCCAAATCACATTAAACAAACGCTGAGTCTTAAATCTAATGTCTGACTATTTCCATAGCAATAATATAATGAGCAGCTGAAGATGCAGAAAACCATTGACTGAAGGCAGCCGCACAAGCAGGGTTTCAAGGTCAGAGAAAGTGGCTGTTGCCAAATGGCTGGTGTTACCAGAATGCACCGAGGGAGGTTCACCAGATTCTGCCCAGTGTGATGTTATTCACGGAGGGGGAGTGAATGTGTTTCCTGCCTGAGCGGAGCACGCTACAGTGATGCTGCACCTGGCATCAGCTGTGGTCTGTAAACATTAGGGTTTGTGGAGATGCATATCTAAACAACGGCAATGGATCGATAGAAGCTTATCAGAGATCAGTCATTCTGGAGTCATTGCTTTTGTTTCTCCTCACCTTCTTTAGCAGATCAACTTGTGCAAACAACAGCAGTCAAACAGTCCCCAAGGAAGCTCTGCGGCATGTTAATTAATTAAAGACGTCATGTCATACACTTTTTAGCATTCACTTTTTTTTTCACTGAGGTCCTTTTTAAATTATATTAGTACATTGTTTTGTTCCAAAACAGTCATAATTTAGTTTTTAATAACCACTTTTTTCACCCTCTCTCTGAGGCTTATAGTTCAAGAGATAGTTCACCCAAAATTGAAATTCTGTCATTATTTTCTCACACACGTCGCTCTAAACCTGTATGCATTTCTTTCTTCTGTGGAACGCAAAAAAAAGATATTTTGAAGAATGCTGGTAACCGAACACTTTTGGTGACCACTGAATTCCATTGTATGGACAAAAAAGCACTTAGACTTTGAGAT
This sequence comes from Sinocyclocheilus rhinocerous, assembly GCF_001515625.1. Taxonomy (NCBI): domain Eukaryota; kingdom Metazoa; phylum Chordata; class Actinopteri; order Cypriniformes; family Cyprinidae; genus Sinocyclocheilus; species Sinocyclocheilus rhinocerous. The sequence goes on from NW_015627225.1 coordinate 1,360,851, forward strand.
TAAATTTTTGGGCAAACTATTCCTTTAAAATAAATGCTCTCTTCACATAAGAAAGGAGTAACAGCCTTCTTCTCACAAGTGTATTTACTGGCAGTTACAATATAGATGCCAAATGTTCACAATACAGTGCAATTTCACTCAAACAGTAAAGTTCGTACTGAAATGATCAGGGACTTTGTTGAACTTCAACCACTCATTTCTAATGTTGAGATCCTTCTGAATGATTCAGAACAAGGAACACAGCACAAGGTTGGTTGGACATTCCTATATTTTACTCTTATCTTTACTATGGTGTTTAGAAATAATAATATGACTGAGTGGATCAAGTTTCAGAACACTGAATAGGCATTTATTCATAAATGTGGGCATTCATGTGTTAAAGTCTTTGGGTTTCTGATGTCAGAAATCCAATGATTTTGTAACAAGATATTTTTGCAGCTTAATTTCAATAGAGGGTCTTTTAGGGAAGTCTATTTCTGCTTTAGAGTAAAAAATATAATAGGCCACATTGTAAGATGCAAAGGGCCAGTTGCATAAACTGCTTAGACTAGTCTTAAAAAGTTAGTCATCTATTTTTTTTTCTTCAAAACTGGTCATAACTTTTTAAAATCAGTTACAGAAAGGTAGGTTGGTTTAATTTGAATCCAAAAAGCAAGACTGGTTACCCTTTGGCTAACTGCTAGTTGGTCAAACTGTAGTTCTTAAGACAGTCTTAACATAGTGGCTATGTTTATGCAACTGGCCCAAAGTCTCAGGAGATATTAAGTCACAGTTACTGTACATGTTTTTTGTTTAAAAAATGAGGAATACAAATAGAGTGAATTAGAATCTCTTAATGAGACAATTTGGCTGGTGCATATTGTTAAAGGAGACTGTTAGACCGATTAATTTATGATTAATGGTTAATTTATGGAATATAAAAATAGATTTTATTCAGAGCTCTTATGAATAATTAGACCAAACAAATCATATTTGCTGTGTCTAATACATACAGATACTGATCTGTGTTTCAGACTGTATTTCACGCTAAAGAAGAAAGACGATTTGCTGTCCGTTACTGTGAGCCCCTGTGCAGTGCCCATCGAATGGAGCTTGGCTGTTCGGACCCTGAAGGATAAACCGCCTAAGAAAGCACACTGTGAGTTTGTGTGTGTATGTATGCTTATTCATGGACTTGTGTCTGCTTGAAGGTATATTTGTGCATGCATGCGAACACGTACGTGTTTGTGTTTGGGGAGCGCTGGCATAGACCTAACCAGGACTAACAGACAACTCAGGGATTTTATATCCAAAGGGCGGATGGGTTACATCCCTTCAGAGGCTTTAATGAAGAAGCGAAGCAGTCGCTTGAGGCTCACTGATTTAATTAGCAGGTGTAAAACTGCTGTTGTGTTGCTTTAGGGCCTCTGTGGACAGAAGATTCTCCTCTTATCCATCTCCAAATCTCCAGGCTGTTTCCCTGACAGAGAAAAGACAAGAAAGAAAAACATTTTCAAACAGAAACAAAGAGATACAACATATGCAAGCACAGTCTGGATGGATAAACATTGACGTCTGTTTCTAATTTAAATTTTTAGTAACACTTTACAATAAGAGTCTGTTTGTTAACATTAGTTTATGAATTAGGTACTGTGTTAATCTAGGTTAATGAAAATTCTATTATCATTTGCTAACCATCATGTCATTCCAAACCTGTATGACTTTCTTTTTTCTGTGGAACATTAAATAAAATATTTTGAAGAAAGTCGTACAGTATTAAAATGACATGAGAGTGAGTAAATTAAGTTCTCATTTTTGGGTGAACTATTCATTTAATTGTAATTATAAATATACTGTTGTTCATTGTTAACTGAAATTTGTGCATGCTACATAAATGTTAAAAATGTATGTATATTGTATATGTAAAATTAACAATCAATATTAATAAACCCTAGTTCACAATACCTAATGCATTAACTAATGTTAACAAATTAAACCTTAATGTAAAGTGTTACCAATTGACATTATAAATTAAATTAATATTTTTCACCCATAACGCTAGACAGTTAAATGCTTTGTGTTTCAAAAAGCATTTCACAATTAGTAAGTATGTTCATTAATATTTGGAAGACACATCTGCTTCATGTGTCTAACAGTACCAGAATAATCCTGATGATTTGATTTTGCATTGCATTTTATGGTGACTACATTTCTGCACTCTGCTTTCGTAATCATGTGCATGTTCTGAAATGAAGAGTTAGTCTAGCAGGCAAAGCAGCATTATAAAGTCATAAAGTGACATATAAATCATTTAGACTGTGAACTCAGGGGTCCCCATCTACACCTTTAAATTATTCACTTTGATTACCAAACGTTCCCTCTAAAAGTGTGCCGACAAAAGTAATGATGGTTTGCATGAAAAACAGGCTTATCCGTGCATGCCGCCCAAATGTTTTTTAGCTCTCTTTTGATTAGAGCCGTCTTTTGAATATGCTTGATCTTGATCTGAAATGCTTCGTTTCTGCAGGGAGCTCGAAGAAGAGCATGCCAGAGGTTTGGTGGAGAGGTTCTGGAAGAGAGGTTAGGATTTACACGTACACCGGCAATGCTGTAGACACCTACACCGGTCCTGCCTACGCTCCGGCGTCCATCTACATCCTGCGCCTGAAATCAAACGAACAGGACACGCAGGTGTCGGCGTACCTCCACGAAGGTCCTGGTCCCTCGGGGGCTTTCCCGGAGCTGCCGTCGGACCCCAGAGTGCACACTCTGGGTGTAGGCATGACCAGTGTCACCTTAAACTGGGCTCCGAGTTCATCCGTAGTTGTTAAAGATGGTCACCGGCCACATCACGAATATTGCATCTTAGTCAACCACAAACACAACTATAGAAGTCTTTGCTCTGCTCGTGAGGGAATCCGAAAGGAGATACAGAGTGTGCAGAAGAGACAGAGGAGGGACAAACAAAGCAAGGAGATTGTGTGGGCAACGCTTAAAGACTGGTGGTGGCGGCAGCCGGATGCCCTCGAGAATCGTGAATCTTCCACGACTGACAAGTTTGAGGACCCTGGATGTGTGTGCAGGGACATCGAAAGCGTGTGCACGGTTTCAGACCTGCTTCCGGATACGCAGTATTACTTTGACGTCTTCGTAGTGGACAGGGTTAACGGCACAAGTGCGGCCTACACTGGCACTTTCGCCCGCACGCACGAGGAGGCTCGTCCTGCTGTCACATACTTACGGGAAGGCCAGGTCAAATGGGTCACCCTGAGTAAGGATGCAAGCAGTCTTCAGGGGGATCAGTTCCAATTTAAACCTCGTGGGTGGCAACAAAATGGCCTCCTTACCTTGCACACCTGCAACAGCACTAGTAAAGTCAAGGTCACCGTCTCCAGTAAAGGACGGACTTTGACGTCTCAAGAGGTGGGACATCAGCTTGCCCAGATATGGTTGCACGGTGCCCCATCGTACCTCATCCAGCTCCAGGCCTTGGCTCCAGGTTCCTCATCGACGATCCCTAAAGGCGATTCCAGCAAGTCCAAGTTCTGGCTCAAAATGCAAGCGTCATCAGCGTACCACCGCCGAGCCGTGCCGGTGTTTCCCGCCACACTACAGATTAAGTCTTTCAACAAGTTGCGGACATGCAACTCCGTCACTCTGGCCTGGATGGGGACCGAAGAGCGGAGTCTCTATTGCGTTTATCGGAGGCAGATCCCACTTGACAGCAAGCACACCTCGACGGATCATTGCATCGACCCAGAATCCCGTCCTGCAAACGAGAGAGTCCTCTGTAAGTATTTCCAGGAGTTGAACCCACGTCGGGCGGTCACAACAGCGGTGATCGGTGAACTGGAACCAGGGATGCTATATGTGTTTGACGTTTATCTTATGAGACGCTGGGGACTTCCAATTAAGTACCACAGCAAGACGGTGAGAACCAGAAGTGAATGTTGAGTGGACATCTCAGAATCTTGCTTTCAGTGGAGAAGGACTCAAATGGAGAGACATTACGCCACAGGGAAGCCATTGTAAGGCCAGAGAGGGAACTATGGGGGGCCTTGATCTGGTGCAGTGGAGGTCAAACGTGACCATTGAAAGACACAAACACACATAATTATGCCAACACAGAGACACACAAAATACCAAGAGAGGTGAGACCAAGCTCACACCAGCAAAAATTAATTTACTTTACGATACTGCCGTATTAATGTTTGTGTTGTTGTTGTTGTGTGATGCCGTCTCTGTTGTTAATTATTAGAGTGTCTGAATAACAGAAACTCTCTCGTCTCTTACACAAAAGAGGACCGTGCCAAAATATGCAAGAGAAACAGCCGGAGGGCTTTGAGCACCAGTGCTAACCAGAGCTGTATCAGATCTCTTAATCTGCCACCAGTATCAGAGAAAGACACCAAGCGAGGGAGAGCCGAGAGAGAGCGAAAGAGCCGTGTGAAGTCAGTGTGTTGATTATGCTCTGCTAAAGCATGCAGCAGGGAAAAACGAGTTAGCCGTTCGCTTCGTTGTCTGTGATGTGATCGTTGTGCTGCGCTTCTGCGCACTAATAAAACAGTTACCAACCAGACATGAAAATGATCTGTAGATGTTTCACGCTTTGACATTCATCAAGGGCAATGGCTGTTCGTGTTCCTGAATATAAAATGGACTGAATTTAGGTTATACATGTGAAAGCGATTCAGTGTTGATGTTAGTAGCAAACAGGTACACAAATTTTACCACTGTGACAGTGAGAAAGTGTTAGTATTAATAATACGGATTACACAAATAACAAACAGACATTGTGAGCTCTTATTAAATATTAAAAATATTTATGACGAACTTTGGATGCTGCAGTCCCACAGACATCAAAAGTGCTCCAGGGACTCCCTCTGCTGTCCAAATGAGGAACAAACCCTGAACGGCTGCTGGATGTCCCAAAAACAGTTGTGGGAATTTTGATGTAGTGACTGGAATTTTGAATCACTAAAAATATTTGATTAGTGGCCTTCTACAGGTTAGATCATTATGATCTATCATATTCTGAACTTTGGCTAGTTAATTCAAAATTCTTTGAATTAAAAAATAAGCCTTTCAGATTTGATGAGGATGGTCTAAGAGATTAGATTTATTTTTTTTTATAAACTATCTCCTTAAGTCGACTGAAACAAATCTTATTTAATATCGTGTGTGCAATGGGTTTAATGTCCTTATGTCATTTCAGTTGCATGTCAGTCATTTTATACTTTCATAGCCTTTCTCTAAAAGGGGAAAAACTGCAAAAATACACTTGTTAACTTGCTGTTGTTTAGCAAAAATATAAGCTAAACCAAAAATGATCAGAATAATCATCAAAACCTTGATTTATTTTTTATAATTTATGAATTGTTTAAATTTATAATATAGGCAATTGTGGTTTTAAAGTTCACTTGTTTATCCAACAGCTATAGCAAAAATATGTCAACTATGATAAGAATAGAATCACTAATGTTATTCTAATTTCAGGCAGTTTTGAACTAGGTATTTGAAACCAACATACAAAACAACTGAAGCTGACTCAGAACTGTATAGTTACTGAGATTAATGTACAGTACTGTTAAAGACCAAAAGAAAAACAACATATTATTCAAATAATTACCTTTATTGTTCAATTGCCATTCTCATTTAGGTTACAGAGGTAAACATTTATGGGGAATCTTAGATACAGCAGTGCTACACCTGCCAAGAGCTGTCACCTCCACAACACACACACACACACACACACACACAGTCACACACACTCCCATCCAGCACTGTCATCTCCACCAGACTTAGAGCAGATAAACCATTATTGCCACACACTAAACACGTCCGCTTGCAAAAGATCTGCATCCGTGCTTAAAAGACCAGAGTGGTCTGTTGATCCAGGTGACATGGCTCTTGAAGTCCGCCCACTCAAATCAGCAGCAATGAAACTCTGTGGTCAGACAGCAGAATGTCTACTGGAACTCTAGAAATCTCTGTCGAATGACAAAGAAACTCTAGAAGTCAAATATGGCTACAACTTCTGCAACTCTAGATTGTCCTTGCCGAGCTGAGTGAAGAATAGCTGGATCTGTCTTAGAGGCGGAGGTGTTAGGCTGGGGTATGAAGAGATGTCTTCCCGTGACATCCCTTCCATATGGCTGTAGAGGAATCCATCTCTCTGATCATCAAACATTATGATGGCCTGTACATTCATAATACATGCTTTGAGCTTAGTTACTCTCCAGATAGAAAAAAAGTCGATTAAAAGCAATACTCACTTCACTGAGATCAACACGTTAATCAAATCGGAGAAATGCAAATGTTCAGTTAGAGTCGGTACGATTTCAATAAATGCTGTTACAGTGAAGCTGCCACATAAACATTACAAACCTGTAAGAGCCACATTCAATATCTGCCAGTAAAATGGTACGTCAAAATGTGCTTTACCAGTCAGTGTTAAATATTTAAGGATTTCCTGGCCCCAAAAGAACCAAATGGCCATTTAAAAGTCTAAATGAAAGATTTATAATCTATAATATTCCTGTAAAATCCACTTTAAACCGACAAAAAAAGAAGATTTTTACAGTACACTTATTTGACCAAACCCTGAACTCTGCAGTCTTTGTGTGCGTTTCTATTTATACATGTAATAATTAATAAACACCATCCTGTCCGTCGCTTGCCAAGTTCTGTATGGCTCACGGGACTAAGGCTCAATCACAAAGGCTTATTTTCTGAATATCAAATGGTTTTAAAATAAGAAACTTGAAACTTCAAATCCTCTTTTCATCCGTCATTAAGTAGGCTGTACTATTGTACCGGCCCGCTCTCGTATTGCAGGTGTACTTCCAGAATTTCAGTGTATTAGTGTTTCCCTCTGAAAAACAGGGTTTTTCCACAAAGTGGTTCTACACTGATTAAGACCTTGGAGTCAGTTTGAATGTTATAATGTTATATTGAACATCACATGATCACGGAATCATGATACAAAGGGTTACAACCCTTTGGACTCTTCATAATCTTAATTAAAAGTATTCTTACGCACCTATTGTCCATGATCGTGGATGAAATTGTTGGAATTGCATCACAATGGAACATCCATCTAGGATATAGATATTATAATCTTCTATAGCAGGTTCCACGATCCAACAGGGTCCTGAACACTCCGGTGCGCCAACATTCAGGCAATTTAAAATACCCTGCTTGAATGAACCTGCATCGAAACTCCATGTAGGCTTCATAGAGCCGTCTTTAGGGAAAACCAAAAGTAGTTACTCCATACAGTACAGCATGTACAGTACATCTACAGATGTAAGGGAAAGACAGTTTCCTGTATTTGGCAGCTGTATGAAGCTGAATAGTCCAATATACAAAAATAGGGTTTTAGAAAATTTCAAACAACAACATGAATAACAATATTACTAATAATAACAACAGCGGTCATAAATAAAGTCCACGCCCAAACGGCGTGTCATACAAAAGTCCAGCAGACGTATAAAGCGTCTGTCAGTACTGAAGAAAAGTTGCGTCAGTGCTGAGGTGAGTTTGGTTCAAGGTGATGGAGATTGTGTTTTTGTGTTAAAGCCCTGGTCTGCTACTGCGTGCCGTCGAACCACCTCTGTTGTGGGAACGTGCTGGAACAGACACTAGGTGTGTAGTGATAGAGAGAGAGAAAGTGTGAACACTATGTTCATGCATTTAAAAGTAATTTTATATTCTTAGTGGTTGCTTTCTCACCAAAATGTTTACATTTTATGCTAAATCCAGTCATGTCAGTATCTTATATATTCAAGATGAGTTTCTAAATGCAAACTCTAGGGAATATTTCCTGTGAGATCTGTGTAAGGTTTAGGAAGTTCCATCTTAAGAAAAAGTTTAGACTTTTAGCACTCAGACATTTTAGTTAGAGCATGGTACTTAATGATTAATCATAGATGTTAAATAATAAATTGATAATAAATCAGAATAATAAATTACTTCCTTTCTACATTTCACTCTTTCATCATTATTCTTAAAGTAAAAATTATGTAATATTCATAAATATAAAGTACTAAGAAGAGGCAAATTTGAGGAGCCCAAGCATATAAATCTTATTACAGTGCATGCAAGGCTTCTGATATTCCTATTATATTTTTCTTTTCCACATTTTTATGCAATTAATTCTGCTAAAACAAACTTAATTTCAAGATCTGTTGTGCTAATTTAGTTTTTATAAATATTCATAATTAAAAATCTAACTGACAGCATTAGCATGCTACATTGTTATTTGGCTGCTTTCTTGCATTTACATTATCTTTCAAAAGTTTAGGGTCAGTGTGGTTTTAATTGGGGTCAGTGTGAATACTTTTATTTAGCAAGGATGCATTAAACTGATCAAAAGTGACAGCAAACACTTTAACATTGTTACAAAATTCTTCTATTTCAAATAAATGCTGTTCTTTTGAATGTTCTATTAAATCAAAGAGTCTGAAAAAAAAATCACAGTTTCCACAATAATATTAAGCAGCACAATTGTTGATAATGTGACACTGAAGACTGAAGTACTGTAATGGCTTTGCCATCACAGGAATAAATTACATTTTAAAATATATTGTAACAGAAAAGAATTATTTTAAATCATAATAATATTTCCCAATATTGCTGTTTTTTTAAATGTATTTTCTAGTAAATAAATGCAGCCTTGTTGAGTATAAGAGACTTCTTTTAGAAACATTAAAAAAATCGTACCAACCCCAAACATTTGAATAGCACTGTATTTGCATATTTAATTGTCATTGATTCGATTTAACTGTCAATTTGATATCGACTTAACTATTTATAGCCACATTCACACTGTAAACAAAGTTTACATTGAACGAAAACTAGTGCTAGTGTTTCCTTCAAGAAATACAAATCTACCATAGTTTCAAATAGGGCTGTACGATAAGTTGCATGTGACGATCATGCGCATCTCGTCAGTAAAGCCGGTTCTGTGATTAGTAGTAAATCTCCATCACGTGCTTTCAGATGGAGCGGCATTTAATACACAGAGCTGTAGTTCGCTGACAAGCTACGCAATATCGCGTTCATAATCGCAGATCACATTCGATTATGAATGCGATATTGCGTAGCTTGTCAGCAAGCTACGGCTCTGTGTATTAGGCTACGTTTACACGACAACGGTGTAGTCAAAAACGGAAAAGTTTTTCCCTTGCGTTTTTAAAATGTTTCACGTATACACGATAACGTTTTCAAAATGATTCGCTACATATCCGTGAAAATGGACAAAAAAGCTGTATTACGTATGCCAGGCCAGTAGTTGGCGCTGTCACCTGTTAGTAAACAGTAGCTGTAGGGAAGTGACGATTATATGTTGTATATGATGCGTCTCCACTGTTGGTTGTAATTTTGGTGAAGTAAATCCACACTTTGCTGAAGAAGCGTTAGCAAACTCTTGAGCAGCAACAACAGTGCCATTGTTGTGTATGTTTGTTCGCACTTGCCTTTAAAATCGACACGTACTGCGCATGTCTACATACCTAACATGTACTACGCACG
>NW_015627225.1:1371159-1407385 GCF_001515625.1 Sinocyclocheilus rhinocerous
GCTGTATTACGTATGCCAGGCCAGTAGTTGGCGCTGTCACCTGTTAGTAAACAGTAGCTGTAGGGAAGTGACGATTATATGTTGTATATGATGCGTCTCCACTGTTGGTTGTAATTTTGGTGAAGTAAATCCACACTTTGCTGAAGAAGCGTTAGCAAACTCTTGAGCAGCAACAACAGTGCCATTGTTGTGTATGTTTGTTCGCACTTGCCTTTAAAATCGACACGTACTGCGCATGTCTACATACCTAACATGTACTACGCACGCGCATGACGTCACTGTTTTCAAAGATTTAAAAGATTATCGTTTACACGGAAACCATAACGGTGCCGTTTTCAAAAACTTGCACTTTGAAATTTGTTTTCAAAAATGCCGTTGTCGTGTAAACGAACAGTCAAAACGCATAAAAAGTTTCTCGTTTTTGGCTGAAAACGTTGTGTAAACGGCCGCTTAAATGCCGTCTCCATCTGAAAGCACGTGATGGAGATTTACTACTAATCACAGAACCGGCTTTACTGACGAGATGCGCATTACAATCACATGCGATTTATCGTGCAGCCCTAGTTTCTAATAACAAAATACTATTATGTTTTTCTGTACATTAATTATTTTTTACCTTTAATTTAAATGTCAAGCAAAAAAGCTCATTAAAACTGATTCTCACTGACCTGGGGGTGGAGCTTTTGCATCTGGCTCCTCCTCATGCTCGATGGGCAAGTGGCCAAGGGGATGATGGGAAAATGAGTCTATGAAGGAGGAGCTGCTGATGCCCAAACTGATTCCAGTCACACCAATTCCCAGAGAATCTGCACTCACACAACCAAATACAGTCAATGGGACAATTTATAGAATTATAATGTTCATCTATAGGTCCGATGTGTGTTTGTATGCACCCACCTACACCAACAGACGCTCTGCCAGGTCGTCCCTGCCCGATGCTGTCTATTCCAGTGAATGAACGGCGATAAGGGGTGTCTGACTGCAAAGATCGTTTTGCCATGATCAATACACACATAAATAAAAAAACATGATGAGAGTCAGGATGAAGTTTATGTAATGTATACACATGTGCGGGAGAGATTCACCCTAAAGGTGTGTGTGGTGTTGGGTCTGGAAAACACATCCAGCAGCTGCAGTTTGTCTCTGGGCTGCAGACTGACACCCTCGTCGGTCACTGCACTGTGCGCACGACTTGAGGAGCCTCTTTGCTTCTACAAACACGTGAGTTATCATAGTTAACTAACACTAAAACCATAAAAAAAAACATTTTTGTTATTTGAAACAAAACAAGCATTAACTGACATAAAATAATAGTTACATTTATATTAAAATTACATTTATGCATATTCTCATTTCTCATACAATATAAATATGTTAAATGTATTATAATACATAAATATAAAAAATACACACGTGTGCACACACATGTACAGTAATATTAAAGTAGCACAGCTGTTTTTAACATTGATAATATTAAGAAATTTTTCTTGAGCACTAAATCAGCGTATTACGATGATTTCTGAATGATCATGTGACACTTAAGACTAGAGTAACGCATGCTGAATATGTAGCTTTTGCCACTACAGGAAAAAATTACATTTAAAATATATTCAAATAGAAAACAGTTCATTTAAAAAATGTAATAATATTTCACAAAATGACTGTTTTTACTGTATTTTTCATCAAATAAATGAATTATTGATAAGAGACTTCTTTCAAAAACAAAGAAAATCTTACTGACCCCAAACATTTGAACAGAAGTGTATGTACTTCTAAACAAAATTATATTTTTAGCAGATATACACATTTGCAATTTACAATTTTAAAATTTTTTCCTTCCAGAAACAACTAAAAATATTGATGACCCATCTCATGAAACTACTAAACTTAATAATGTCGGTTTGTGTGTGTTAAAAGCACCTGCATAAGCCGTGAGTGCTGTCCGGAGTATGTGTGGTCTGCGTCTCCTGTGCCAATGGGAGGGAGGAGTGTGTTTCTACTGAGAGGCATTGGAGGTGAGGCCAAACGATCACTGGCGGTCGTCCTAAAACACACACGGACACACGCTATTGCAAGAGAGAATCTCTTTTCAGAAAAAAAAGAAGTACAGGAGTTGAAATGAATGGTGCTCTTACAATCTTGTGCCTCTAACCACCTCTTCCATGGAGCCAGTTGTGATGGGCTGTGTTACAGTGGACGTCAATGGCATTAGAGTGCGAGGGGGCGGGTTCCGTCGCCGTGCCGACTGAGGGGGGCGGGTCAAAGAGGATGTGCTTTGTTCCAGTGCACGACGGGGCCGAGGTTTACTGGTAGGAATGACACTAGAGCCGGGACGATGAGACACTTTCTCCTCAGAGTCCCTATGGTCAGAAAAATAAAGATAGGATTATTGAAAGATAAAGGAGAAATAAAAAAGCCATAGAGATACAAAGCTTTCTTGCACCGCTAATCTATGGCAGCATGTAAAAAGAATTGATGTTCTGCCAGAGTCTGTGGTCTGAATAAAAAGACTAAGTACTGCAAAACAACACAAAGACAATAAATAGACAACAAGTTTTTTAACCGTGTTGTCTTTGCTGGTTGCATGCAAAAACAAACGATACAACCACTGTAGTCTGATACACAAGCAAATATAAGCTGGTTCTTGTTATGAATTGGTTTTTAAAAAAAAAGAATTTTCTATTTTTTTTTACTTTCTATAAAATATATTAAAATAGGAAATAATATTATTTAGATAGAGGTCGACCAATGTATCGGTTTTGTCGAATAATCGGTACCGATAGATAGCTGATTGCTGGAACTATCGGCTATCTGTAAAAATCCATGCCGATAGTTTTCCGGGTTACGTCCATTACTGGAACGGATGAGAAGGTTCACTATTATTATACAGTGCGAGAGCGGCCTCTAGAGGCGGAAATCACTGACACCTCATGTTGTTTGTTTTGACACGTGAGGCTGAGCGCTGCACAGAGCAGGAAACTTCAGACGAGTATTTAAATGCAGCCAACAGAAAATCCTGCCGCGCAACAGAGGGCCATTCACATAGTTTTACATTAAATTACATTTTATTTGTCCCAAATAATTATTAATGTACATAATGACTTCACCCTAGGCTGTAAAATTGTGTATTGTGCATTTTTCAGCAAAACATTTGTCTTTCTGTGGCTCTAATAAAGTATGCTTCATTTATTGAGCTATAATATAGATCGCGATTTCTCTTTCCGTTTGCTCTGTTTTTTTAAACACCGAACTGCAAACTCATCTATGTCACATTGTTCATTCTTGAAGTAAACTTTTACCCTTTTGGTGATTAAATAAACTGTTTTAGACTGCGGCTTGAAGTGAATGTGACACGTCAGGTATGTGTAATACCTGTTGTCCTAAACGCGACGCTGCGCTTTTCCCTGGTGTGTGACTAACATATTTTGTTATTTTGATTAGATAACCAAGTGTTCTAAAACAGAAGCAAATAAACAAAATGTGAGAGTGTACATACAATATCCATATGTATGTAATTTCAATGCTATGGCCTTTGTGTAGATATTTAAAGATGGCCATCTTTAAGTATGACTGTTGATATGAAATGGTAATACTTTACAAGAGTCTATTTGTAACATTTAAGTTTAATAAAAGCTGTATAATTATTGTTCCTTCTTAGCTAAACTAAGTTTACCTTGTAAGCTATGAACTAACATAAATGATTAATTTAATAATTAATATTAATATTTTTATTAATTTACAAATTATGTGTGTTTTATAGTATAGCACTATATAGTAAAGCACTATTTTATAGTAAAGCACTATTTTAGTTTTCGTTCAGTATCCATTTGAAAAACTATCGGTTGATTAATCGTATCGGCCAGTGTGGTCCAACCTAGCTATCGGTATCGGTAAAATCCACTATCGGTCAACCTCTAATATTATTGCATTCCTGTTTTTAATTTAAATAAATTAAAAATTGTATTTTGTTCAAATAAATGCAGCTTTGGTAAGTATAAGAGATTTTCAAAAATCTTTAAAAAAAAAAAATTTAACAGTGTATTTATTTTTTTAAAAAACACAAAATTTGTTTTTTAAATTGTTAGAATTTTTATAATTTTTTAGTGGTCAATCAATTTATTTTTAAAAAGGTTTCATTTATTGTGTTTGTGTTATTAAGAAACATAAAACAACTTTTGGAATATCCAGCTTTTGGAATATATCCTGGATATTGTATGTTTGCTTGTTTTTTTCCACTAGTGGGTTTTCTCCGATACCTTGTTGACTGTACTGGGAAAATACTACATCAGCTGACCTCTAGTTTAGACCAATTTCTGCAACCTCAGAACACTAAACTACAGTGCTAAATATACACAGTAAAATTTGTAAAGGTTGTGTTCATTTCTTCTGCAGTGTTCATACTGAGCTATTCGGTCCAGTGTTCCCAGGTTCCTTTGCTGCAGTGGAATGCCATGTATCATGATGAGGTCATTGAGATTGTGATGGGCAACCGTTGCGCCTACAGGTACTCGACTGGTCTGTGTGAACAGAGACAGAGAGAAGCAGGAAAAAGAAAAAGTTCATTTTCAAGTATATTGTCATATAATGCACAAGTCTGTATATCTCAGTGATTTAAAGGGGTCATATGATGCGATTTCAATTTTTCCTTTCTCTTTGAAGTGTTACAAGCTTTTGGTGCATAAAGAAGATCTGTAAAGCAGGAGATGGCATTCACAGCATCTGACATCCATCATCTGTACAGCATGCGATGACATATAAAACAGACAAAAAGACATGGGAAAAAAACAAAACAAACAGAACAGAAACAAAACTAAGAGTGGGAACAAGCATTATAAACACCTCCACAAGATTAAAAATGAAAGCAAGCTTAAAATAAAGTCAGGCAGTTTAAAAGGATGTTAAAAAAGTGGCCAGCGAGTTGTGTGTTAAAAAACAAAGGTGAGTGTTGAAGTTTAGGAGAAAGAGAGAGAAACTGGTCCACAGATGCTCGCCCTCTCTATTTAAGTGTTGTTATCAGGGTAGAGTTACATACTGTCGATGACTTTCTCTGCTTTTTGGATTTCCGTCTTGACTTGTGGTTTGAACCCCATGACTTTGAGCTCTTTGGAAAGAAAATGAAGGGAAGGGATAGAAATAGAGAGGTATAGAAAGAGAAAGGAAGAATACAGATGACAGATGGATGATTGGACAGAAAGGCAGAAACAGGGACAGAAAAAAGGAGGTAAAAAGTTAATGATCAAAAGCCTGGGAAAAAAGCTGGAAAGACAAATGCTGACAGCAGTGAAATACAGCATATGTGTGTATTTTTTAGTATGTACATGTGTAAAGACAGAGAGGACACAAAGTAGTGAAGATCTCTCCACAATGACTAAGCATATATACAGAATTCCCACAGCTTCAGACAAATGTATTACTTTCAATTGTTTACAATTATTGGGTAAAGTTTTTTACATAATTTTATAACTATAATGCGATTTCTAGCCAATTAAATATTTTAGAGCAAAAGATACATTTTTGGGGCAGTATTTGATGCAAAACATGTCCATGTTTTGTTTACTTATTTATTTTAATTTTATTAATGCATAAGGGCCGTTACGTGGTGCAGTTTCTTTTGGTTATTTCATCATTTTATTCATTTCCCCCCCTTTATTTTTAAATTGTACTGTAGCGTGGCAAATTAATTTTTAAAAGTACAAAAATTCCAAGTTATCACAATTAATATTGCATGCACTGTATAAAAAGTCAAATAGTTTTGGATGCAGTACTGCAACTTCCCTCAAGCTTTTCATGTCAACTACCCATTCACTACAGACATGTCAAGATTATTTTAGATTCTCAATGACTTTTCCAAGATAATGGGAGGGTTTCAGATATCTGAAATCAGTGAGATGGGATTTCAGATGAAATCAATGTTGCATCCATCTGTCACAGAAGGAAAAGTAGGAACCCTTCTGTTCTATAAGCATTTGAATAACCTGAGCCTGCAAGCTGGCCGTGAGCTGTTGTGTTCTGGTCTGTGACAGTGGAGGAAGCACTGTTGAGACATTGGACAGCAGCAGAAAAGGATTCTGGGTATCAGGGCAGGCAGGGCTGAGGGCCACGGAATTCTTCTCATCATCTAATGGACAGAGAAGTTAACAGAGAGATTATTCTTCACCTTGACATGGCTCTCTGAAATCCTTGATTCGGCCAAACACAACACGCTTCTTTCAAAAAACGTTTTGAATAATTACCCCTAAACTCTATATTTCTCTTATCGTCTCCTCTCACATAATATAAATTCACCTCAAATCAGTATTTCATTTCTTAAAGGGACAGTTCACCCAAAAATGAAAATTCTGTCATTAAGTACTCACCCTCATGTCGTTCCAAACCTGTAACACAAATTAAGATATTTTTGATGAATTCTGAGAGCTCTCTGACCCTCCCATAGACAGAAAGGATCCTACCATGATCAAGGTCCAGAAACGTAGCAAGGACATCGTTAAAATAATCCATGTGACATCAGTGGTTCAACCATAATTTTACGAAGCTACGAGAATACTTTTTGTGCGCAAAGAAAACAAAAATATGCGGATACGTTGTTTACACTATGATCTGAACGAAAACAACGTACCCGCGTGCTGCTATTGACACAGATCAGCATACGTTGTTTACATTCAGTGGATACTCTCCAAAATGGCGCTATAGGGTGACGCAGAGGGGACGAATTGTTGAATAAAGTCGTTATTTTTGTTTTCTTTGCGCACAAAAAGTATTGTCGTAGCTTCGTAAAATTTCGGTTGAACCACTGATGTCACATGGATTATTTCAACAATGTCCTTGCTACGTTTCTGGACCTTGATCGTGACATTGCTGTCTATGGGAGGGTCAGAGAGCTCTCAGAATTCATCACAAATATCTTAATTTGTGTTCTGAAGATGAATTAAGGTCTTACGGGTTTGGAACGACATGAGAGTGAGTACTTAATGGCAGAATTTTAATTTTTGGGAGCTATCCCTTTAAATGATTTGGCGAGCTGTTGAATTAGAAGGACAATTTTTAGTACAATGTACTGGGGATGCACCGGGCCCGATACTGCGCTCCTGTACTCGTACTCATAAAATGCTCTGATACCAAACACCGATACCACACAACATGTGAAGTGAACAGTGCCGTATTCAGACAAAAAAACACTGACAACAGAACAACAGAGAGCAGAATTGAGTTATTAGATATTAAGGATGTCTACAAGGTATATGTATTAATTTAATATAATGTTAAAGGGGTCATATGATGCTATTTTAAAGATCATTATTTTGTGTATTACTGTTCCCCTCACACACACACGCCGCGTCACTCTGCGCTGCACAAAACTCTGCATTTGAACAGTCAATAGCAAATACTTTTATACACCAAAAGCTTGTAACACTCCAAAGAGAAAGGAAAACTTGAAATCGCATCATATGACCCCTTTAAACGTTTAATATTCATGCCAGTAGTTTCTTCACAGTTCATCAGTTTTTATTTATAAGATTTATATATAACGAGTGGTTCTCTGCATTATTACAGCAAAACGTCTTGTGATTACAGTACTGACCCGGTGCAATGGAGCAGCTCTAATGCTATTAAATTAAAGAAATGTACCATAGAGCAAAAAAATTAACAGAGAAAGTAACAAAAACTTGTAGAATCCATTTTAATGGGCATAAATTAGTGTGAAAATAACTGAAGGAAATATCTATTTGCTAAATGAACTAAGCCAACAAACATATATTTTCTTTTGCTTTCTGTACCCAATATTTTTTTAAATTACAAATACAATGAAAATACAGGTATCGGTACTCTGTATCGGCAAGTACCTAAAATAAAAGTTTGGCCTAGTTCTGGAAAAAGTAGTATCGGTGCATCCCTACAATGTACATTCTGTTGATCAGTATCACAAAATGAACTCCTTCAGGGTGATGTCCTGATAATGTGCACTATCCCCTATATATTGTTTCATGCGCAAGAATATAAATCAGAATTTGTTAATATTTTTTTGATTATGTAAGCATAATGTAAATGCATTTACCTCACTGCCGTAACCAGATTAAGATCTGCATTCATATTATTTTGATGTTGCTAAACATACACTACCATTCAAAAGTTTTGGGTCAGTATATTTTTTTAAGAATGTTTTTTTTCAACATTGATGCATTAAATTGACCAAAAGTCATAATAAAGACTTTTACAGTATTACAAAACAACTTCAAATAGATGCTGTTCTTTTGAACTTTCTATTAATCAAAGAATCCTGACAAAATATACAAAAAAATTACAATATCCACAAGAAATCTTGGTTACACTTTATTTTAAGGTGTCCTTGTTACTGTGTAATTATATATTTAAGTACTGGGTAATAATAATTAACTACATGTACTTACTATATAGTTAGTGTTAGGATTAGGGTTTGGCTTATGGTTACTTGCATGTAATTATGCATAATTTATTGTTATTAGAATAGTAAGTACATGTAACGTGAAACAAGTACACCTCAAAATAAAGTGTTACTGAAATCTTAAGCAGCAACTATTTTCAACATTGATAATAATATTAAATCAGCATATTAGAATGATTTCTGAGGGATCATGTGATGCTAAAGATTTGAGTAATGGCTTTGCCACCACTGGAATAAATTACCTTTTAAAATATATTCGAATAGGAAAAAGATATTTTACATTGTAATAATATTTCACTATATTACTGTTTTTACTGTATTTAAATGCAGCCTTGGTGAGAATAAGAGATATCGTTAAAAAACATTAAAAAAAAATGTTACAAATCGCAAACTTCTGAATGGTAGTCCCAGTATTCCAGTTCCCATTTTGCTATACAAATATTTGAAAATTCATCCTACCTGACACAAAACCCTCCCAATGCCTACATACAAGCTCCTCCATCCAGCCAATGAGCTCACACCACACGTCATCAAACAGCAGATCAAGCACCGCCTCCCGACGACAGCGATAAGGCGAGACAGGGGGCAGCCAGCGCCTCCGCCGTCTCTTCACATACTCACGTTCCCATTCCTCGTCCCTAGATAAACACGCATATCATTCATCTACAAAAATATCAGAAAAATATCAGACAAATTATGTTTAATAACAAACTCCTATTTGTCACACACAAACAAACTCACAGATCCCTGCAATCAAAGGCAAGATACTCTTCTATCAGCCCCTCGGCCTCGATCACCCTGGGCAACTCATCTCCATTGTTACTACTGGGCATGGCATGAGGGTGGGTCACCTCCAAAGTGGGCCGACACAAAACTGCCCTCATACCCTGCACATACAACCTGCCACACACACAGTGGCATGAAAAATAGGCTTTATAGAACACTAATGATTTCATACACTAGTGCTGGGCGGTATACCGGTTCATACCGAATACCGGTGTTTATTTTTGTTATGATATGCATTTTTTAAATACTGCAATACTGGTGTATGTCGCTTAAACAACGTTCGGAACGCAACACTGTTTGAAAGGGGTCCCTTTTCACTGGTGCATTGTGGTGAGGGAACAGCTGTATGTGTTACGAAGCGTGAAAGTTCCGAAACTGAAGCTGTAGAACTAATAGAACGTGATGACACAGAAGAACTCATCCACAATATCCACATTGACCGCCACAAATATCCACCGCCCCCTGCCATCAGCTCCCACGTCTCACACACACACGAGCGCGACTTTAGCACTAGATTTAGCAACTTTCAGACCCTTTTAGCGGCTTTTTTCCATAGAATATTCATACTGACAAACCTAGCGACTTTTTTGGATAAACCTTAGCTATGATTCAGTTGGAAGATTTTGCCAGTGCTGTCCCGCGAACGGAGAAGTGTCACCTCTCTCGCATAATTTATTGTTATGTACAGTGAGCGGCAGTTATGTACACTGTTCTGTGCAGTGAGCGGCAGAGAAGCAGCGCATTCAGTTGGCCGCACCGCAGCCGACTCGTCAATAAATTAGTACAAAACAGCGTTTCCTAGCACCTGTCGCTTACTGACTGTGAAAAATACCGTGATATAAATTTGTGGTCATACTGCCCAGCACTATCATACACACACATTCACAACCCCCAGATGACTCACTCATTAGTTTTCTCATTGCTCTGGCCGCCACTGGAGGGGATGGGCACATGAGCTGGTATGGCGTACCACTGGAATCCTTCATCTGTAGGACACACCAGCTGTGTTCCGAGGATCCTGTCACACACAAATGCCCCAAACAGGTTTAATATCCAGAGACTGGGCTGCATGATAAAAGTTAAACGTATAATCACAATTATTTCCTAAAAAATTCACCAATCTACTTCGTTTTTGCTGAATGAGATACAATACTGCTTTTGGGTGCTAATTCTAGAAATAGAGAATTAGCACCCAATTCTCTGTGACATCTGTGGGTGTTTTACTACATCCATACTAAGGATTTTGTGAAAAAAAGCTTGAAAAAAAACCCAACTGTTTATGTAAAGTTCTTTGACATTTAATGGAGTATTTGAACATATTTTTCCACTCATTTGCAGATTGTAAGTTTAATGAAACTTTTGACATTTGAATGTTGTTGTTATTTTAATATGTGTATTAAACTTATACATATATAATTTTAATTAGTAATTAAAATTCTTAATTCTTATCCTGTGAAAAAGCTGTATACATTTTTTTTTATATTTTTGAACTCAGCACCTTCAAATGGCAGGTAATATTAAGCCTTTTTATGCAAGTCAGAAGGTTTTTTTTTAGATGCAGGGCTTTAATATCGATGCAATTAGTAAATCATGACTGTTCTCACTTGAGAAATTTCTTTTTACATTTCATCAGAGTTATTACATTTTCCCTTAAGCACAAAAAAACGTCAAGCTTATACACAAGGCTTATTTCATCTCATCTAATTTCTTGATTTATCATATACAATAACACATTATCTAAAATAATTTATCTCATTCAATAAAAAACGTTCTCTTGTAAAAGCTTAAGAAGCTTATCTCTAAAGCAAAAACAGTGAAATTCCTAAGACAAATTCCAAAACTTCCAAATTATGTTAACATTTTTCTATTAAAACAACAAAAAAAACGTAGTACTGTAGCACTAAAGTGCATTTTTCAGCAACCATTCACCAACAATAAAGCTGAGATTCAAGTTTGGATTTATTACAGTCTGTCACTGAGAAGATTTAGCACAAACAGCACTGTGAAGGACTGTATAGCACTTTCAGTATTGTAATGGAGATTGGAAATGTCAAATGAAAATACGTTTTCAGGATAAATAATTAGCTGGCAAATATTGCAGATGATTAGATACAATTAACTAGGCCTGGGCGATAAAACGGTATCGATATTTATCGACGGTACATCTTCATCGATAACGATATAAAAAATGTTCGATATAGCGCACGATATAGGCACGTGCTATGAGTGACGCAGACAGCTCACACAAACACGAACACATGCTGAATTGAGTGCTGTGCCTGCCCGTGATGAGGAGACTGTGAATAAAAAAAATTAATAATAGTCTAATTTAAAATAAACATTTGCATTTGAATGCAAAAATGGTACAATCGAATGTTAGGAGTGTGTCAGGGAGCGTCATCAGTGGCGCGCGAGATGCAGTGATGATGATGTAAGTGACGTTGCATTTTAATGTTTTGTCTAGCCCACGAGACGCGCCGCTGCTGTGTTATTCGTTTAAAATATTAGAGAAATATAGTAGCTCAATGCATAGAAGATCTTGATTAGGTTAAAACCGAAACCAAGCCATTCACACAGAACCCATATTCAGCACATTTTTAGACGGACAAATATGACTGCTGCACTCGCGTCTCACACAAGAGATTAATAGAAAGCCATGCAAAGTTAAAACAGTAAAAAATTATATTGCTCTGTTTTAAAAAAGGTTATAAAAAATGTCAATAATTATAGATACCGAACGATATGAAACATATATCGTTGATATATTTTTTAGCTATATCGCCCAGCCCTACAATTAACTGAGAGATGCAGAAATCCCGATCGTGATTAAAACAAGAGTAATTCTGCAGCCCTAACCTGAGACTACGAAGGCGTCACTGATGTTCACAGATCTGAGTGTGTCCATGTGTGCGAGTGCGTACCGTAGATGAGGGAATCGCGAAGCCCACTCTTGACACTCTTCCTGTAGGCCTTTGAGCTGTGTTTCACACTTCCTCTCATACAACAGTTCTTCAATCTCTTCAAACATCTGCTGGACTTGCCTGGAGGCAGCTTTATCAAATTCCTACAGGGAAAAGAGAGAAAGAAAGAGGGAAAAATAGAGGAATTTGAACTTGTCAGCAGCCCATTTTGAACACGCTGTGTAAATTTAATAACAAGAAAGCATCTTGTGTGAACGGCCCCTTAGAATTCAAGTCATCACTCACATCGTAGCCCCACGAGAAGACAGAGCTGTGTTCTGTAGAGATGCCAGTTCCCGTGTAACTATGGATACCAGACCAAGACTGAGCTGTGTCATCTGTGGTGAGCGTCTGACATCCTGATCTGACGGATGATGCAGAGGACTCCTCAGACCTAGAAAGAGAGAGTGTGAGTGTGATTATTTCATAAATTCAAACGTCAGATTGGAAAGAGTGAATATTATGCGACAATTCACACAATATACTCAGTGATGAAAGCCTGTCCCTTTAATACATACCTGTACAGACACACATTATACCTGTCACTCACCTGCTGTATGAGGACATGTCCTCCTGTAGATCATGCAGGAGTCTGGAAGGATGCACAGTATCATCATCTGCCTCCTCTGGAAGAGGATGCTGGTCCAGACAGCTGCGGGACAAACCACGACTACCAAAACCAGCAGAGAGAGAGGAAGAGCATTTACTACTTCTAAAATCTATCAATAGATCTGTCCTTCTATCCACCCAAGTTTTTTTCTTTCGTTCTATCTATCTATCTATCTATCTATCTATCTAAACATCAGCCCAAAGATCTTTCTATATGAGTATTTATCTATCTACCAAATAACTGGATTGATAACCTGACTATCTATCTATCTATCTATATCTATCAACCTCATCTTTCTATGAGTATTTATCTATCTACCAAATAACTGGATTGATAACCTGACTATCTATCTATTTATTCATCTATCTATCTATCTATCTATCTACGGTTCGATTTAAAAATCTGTCTGTCTGTCTATTTATGGATCAAACCAAATATCTTTCTGACTATCTATCTATCAATCCACAGTAGCCTAGTGAGCTGGCTACCTATGAAACTGAGATACCAAAAATGCAGTCTAAGTAGGCAGCTTGAGATCGTGTCTGTGTGATTTATACGCACATCTCTATGCTGTGAGATACAGGCCGGCGGCTGTATCGTGAAATCATCCTCCTGAAGCTGTTACAGGCGCATCTCCTCCATCAAGCCTGTGATCCGACTCCGAGCCTCCTGTGTCCGGACCGGGCCGCTGCACCAACGCTGCTCTCTCATGCTTCACAAACAGTCGGACCCACACAGACTGGATCACAGCTGTGCTGTGAGGAAAAAGGTGTAGTATCCAGCACTGAGCTGGGCCGAACCTTATCTATCAAACCTTGTGTGGAGGAGAGTAAAGAGTCCGCGAACATAAAACGAAAATCCGATTATTCCACCATATCGTCGACTGATTTATTAGGAAAGGTTTAATGGCGAGAAAAGCAGTTGTATTCTTCATCCATCCATGATTATCTACTGAACAACAATAGCAAGACTGTCATGGAGACCAAGGCGCTCGCGCCCACTGATTTGTGGGAAGTGAAGTTTTGAACGTGGTTTGCCATCATGACGTGTACACTGCTCTCTAGTGCATGGGAGTATTATATCATATTATTTTGAGCAATTATAGGAGTACACATGGGAGTAATTATTTGTGCTTAACAGGTCAGTATATATTGGTCGATGCAATATATACAATAATGATTTATGAATGAATTATAGGAAATCTGATTTATTGAAAATATATAATCGAAAGAGTGACCAGTTTATTCACCCAGATTTTTTTTTTTGTTTTTTTTTGTGCTGTTACTTTTGACAAACAAATTTGTTTGGAATTGACTTGGAATTGAATTTACCATATTAAAATAAAATTTACAGTTAAGACTACATTATGAATTAAAAAATAAGAAGAGTCAAATGTGTTGATCAGAAGTCATTTATTAAGCACAGCACATATCACATACAGATGCACAATGCAGAAAATATCAAATCAAACACAAAGAGTCCTAGGTTTTCATCAATTCCCTCTTTCCAAACTCTGAGATGCATCAGTCTTTGATGTTCTGGTTAGCTGGGCCAGGTCTTGGTGATTTTCAGGTGGTTTAGTTGGTCTGCAATGTATTTGTGTTCAGGAAACTTGGCTTGTCGTGTAGCTTTGATTTGTTGCCACATCCACTCCCGCCTCTGTGCTGCGTGGCCTTGCTCCTGTTCCTGCGTCATGAATGGCCGGCTGATCCAGTATTCATTCTCGGCTTCCTGTTCCAGGCGTTTAATCACATTGCGTCTTATCTGCCAGGTGACTACCCGTGGTCGACGGTACTTCCCGATCCACTGCTTTCCTGGGATTCCCTTCCGCAAAAGCGCCAAAGTCAAGAACATCCTGCAGCCAGTGACGGGTTACAAGAGTGAATCTGAAATAAATCACAAAGCAGTTCAGCTACAAATGTCACATCAGAAAGCAGAATAGTACAAATTATGAGAAAATGATAAATTATTGATAAAAAATAATTCTTGATTAAAACAAATCAAACAAAAAATCTTTTTAAACTGCATTAAAAATGACATACTCATGTAAACAATACAAGACTGTACAGTAAATGCACATTGTTTGGGGCTATTCAGCCTTGAATTTAGAGTTTGAGTTCATAAAAAACAGTAGATATGATCTAATTTCATTATTATCACGTATTTAAACTGGTAAACAATACATATGTCTTTAATAGACTAAAAAGTGCTCTAGTATCTGTATATAAGTATCTGATATAGATTTATTTCTGAACTCTCTGAAGTCTAAGCAAACCATCTGACCTTGACTTGAAATGGCACTGAAATCAATTAACATTTTAAATGATAACAAGCAAAGTCAAATAATTATATATCGTATACAGCTATATGTCCATCTTAATATCTAAACACTTCAAATACGCTTTTTAGCTCATTTTAATGTCTCCTACATCACATCATATACTTGCATGCAGGCTGTAAGCGAGTAATAAACAATACCGTTCGTACAACAACGACGAAAATCAAATTTACTCAGAAATGTAAAAGCGTGGCGATGAAAATAAGCCAATTTCTTACAACAATAATGATTAAGACATTTAATAATTTACACAATCTTCTGTCCAAATCCCCGGCCAGCATGCCGCAGACACACTGCTGCTGCTGAATGTCAGAAGTGCGATTATTGCAGCGCCACCTTCAGCACTGGAGGCTGCAGTGCAGCGCGCTCTGCTGATTGATGAATTTCAAAAATCTGGAGGGGCAACTTCATTCAATCTGGATTACCAGAGGAACAGAGCTGTTCAATTCAGTGTGTAGCTCTAAAACCCGACAGAGACTTCGCATTATTCTGTTTATTACGCGACGTGTTACTAAATAAATAAGAGACATGGAATACTGATTTGAGTTGAAATTATTTTATTACAGGATAGAGGAAAACTGCAAAGAGTAGAGGAGCACTGAACTCAATCCCTGATTTTCTGATTTCCCCATCCGGTCCTGATCAATTTGATGAATTTATTTATTAATTTAGCCAGTCTACGTTTTTCTTTTTAAAGGTACTGTATGCTGCTTCGATTTATTGCGGGTCTGGATTACTGGATAATGGCAGCAAACAATGATAATGTTTGTTATTTGAAGAGGTTTAATGGTTTAATGAAGCTTGTTCAAAAAAAATTGCGACAAAATGACTGTATCTGACTGTAAATTATACAACGTATTACTAAGTATGGAAATTAAGTATTGATTTAAGTTTTTTTTTTTTTTATTGGTTTATTGGTAGTAGCAAGCACGGAGAGACAGCACACGATTATTGAATGTCATTATTCAGAAATATTGACTGCTGTAGGCCATGATTGACCAAGCAGAAATACATTTTATAAAATAAAATATAAATACAACATTTTTATTTAATATGTGAGAAAAAAAATAGTCAAAATAATAGTCACGTGATAGGAATCTGTCCAATGAGTGAGTCAAAAATAATAGTCACGTGATATGAATCTGTCCAATGAGAGTTCAGTAGTAGTACCATGGCCCGGAAGCGTAATCCGGTTCATGTTTTTATGCTCCTCTCCAGGTCTTTGATATTTCTGTGCTGCGGCTCCGGTCGTGTTTTGGTCAGGACTCAGGAGGAGGCAGAAAGATGACAGCCAGAAAGTCCGGGTCGCGATTAGAGACTGAAATAGAACGCTGTCGATCAGAGGGACAATGGGACAAGATACCAGAACTCGTGCGGCAGCTGTCTGCGAAACTCATCTCAAACGGTGTGTGTGATTTCTGTCTTCTGTACTCCTGGCTAACGCGTTAGCTCGGACAGTGTGTGTGAGTTTCAGGCCTGGTGGCAAAATCCGTATCACGTTCATTCCTGTACGTTTAATTACACATTTACAAATCATTGAGAGAATGGTTTCTTTTCAGGGTGTCTAAAATGTGATATTAATGCCTTTTTGGTGTTAGTCTGCTTTTCTGTCCAGTACACTTCCTGATTGTCCATACAGTTGTGTCCATTCATCTTCATAAGTTTCTATAATTCATATTTGTATTAAGTCTAGAAATGTATGGAGAGTCATTATTTGACTTATTGTCAATGTCAAAATATAGGATTCTCTTTTGCATTAGATACACTTGAATGGTGCATATTTAAACTTAAACATTTGCATTCAAATTAAATCACACAGATAAAGAAAACTTTAAAGTAATAAATAATAGATGTATAATAAAAGATTTATAAAAAGAATAGAAAAAAACTATACACAAATATTACTAGATATAAGTCAAAATTAGAGGAAATTTCAAAAAGGTTTTGAATGCTTTATTAATGACAGATTTCAAAATAATTTCTTTTAAAAAAAACTTGAAAAAGACTTACAGTTGGCATGTGTGAATGTAAAATTTACAAAGAAATATATTTATTTCCAGTGGTTATAAGTAAAAATGAAATTAAATAATTGTTTATAATAATCAAAAATAATTACAAATTTAATATACAACAATAACAAAGTTATACTTAAAAGTCTGTTAATAATAATATTAATTAATACTATTATGATTATTTATTAATAAATGATATGTGTTTAGTCATTATTATTTTTATTTTCAGAATATTTAAAAAGATTTTAAGTAAAAAGATTTCACAAAAACAATATTTTACATCAATATCATTCGTGAACATCTGGAAGATGATCTATTTGACTGGGTAAAGTTTATGAATTACAAAAGACTGTCCTAAAGGTTGGTTTAAAGTCTATAATGAACACAGTTGTGGATTAAATTGCCCGTTTCTTTCTTTGCATTTTGCCCTGTTCATTAAAAGCTACATATTAATTAGCATTATTATTTCGCCTCGTATGAGATGATGAAAGATTTAAGATGTGCATGTAAGGCAGCAGATTAAACCACACGTGGTTGCTCTCAAAGCTGTGCGTGTGTTAAGACCTGTAAGAATGTGTTTAGGTGCAACACTGGATTATATCTGGGCTTTATGTAATGCTGCTTTCACAATCAGCACTGCAAATGTGTTTGAGTGTTGACTTTACAGTTCAGATATGCAGCTGGCGACTCTCCACGATTACTTTTTCAGTCAGACGAGAATGATGAAAGGGATAGTTCACCCAATAATGAAAATTTTGCCATCATTTGCTGTGGTACATTTATGAATGTGTGTGCATGAGCTTGCTGACTGTCATTATGATGAAATTATCCTAGTGTATGATTTGCTTTCCGTCTATGTGTGCGCTTATTTGAGTAATTTCAGGTGCCCAGTTCAACCTCTGCTTCTCTTGTAGATGATCTCGGGGAGCTTCTGCTGGGGGAGGCCAAACTCCAGCAGTACATCAAGGAAAACCCCATCAAGCAGGGAGCCAGTCCCCGCGGGCCCCGGCCACGCCTCCAGGAGGTACGGAAACACTTGACGGCTGCACTTGATCGGGGAAACTTAAAGGTAAGCCTGAACTGTCAGGATCATCACTTCTGTTTGCTGCGTCAGTGTTACAGTGAACTAAAATTAAAACTAAAACCATTTAAAAAATATTTCTTGAAATGAAAGAAATGTTTAACTGAAATAAAATCAAATATAAAATATATTTAAGCTAGTTGCCAAAGCAACATTTCTCATTTTCATTTAGTTTAACATTATGTACTAAAATAACTGAAACTAAAACTGAAATAAAATGAATAAAACTATATATACATATAAAAAATAACTAGTGCTGTCAAACGATTAATCGCATCCAAAATAAAAGTTTTTGTTTACATAATATATGTGTGTGTACTGCGTATATTTATTATGTAAAAAAATAAATACACACACATGCATGTATATATTTAAGAAAAATATGTGACATTTATATATTAAATATATTTATATATGATATAATTTATATAGATGCGCATTAAATATAGGGCTGGACGATATGGCCAAAATTGATATCATGATATATTTCTTAATTTCGGTCGATACGATATAATTCCGATATCGATATGAACACTATTTATCTGAAATAGAAATCTTTTGTAACATTATAAATGCCTTTAATGTATGTTTATTTATATATAAATAATAAATATACACAGTACACACACATATATTATGTAAACAAAAACTTTTATTTTAGATGCGATTAATCGTTTGACAGCACTAAAAATAACTAATAAAATTGACACAACAAAATTAATAAAACTGTAAGTAATAAATAATAATGTAACAACTAATAAAATAGTATGATAACTAAAAGTATAATAAAAAATAATAAATGTATCATAGTAAAAACTAGTGCTGTCAAACGATTAATCGCATCCAAAATAAACGTTTTTGTTTACATAATATATATGTGTGTACTGTGTACATTTATTATGTATATATAAATACACACATATACAGTATATATTTAGAAAATATTTACATGTATTTATATTCCTATAATGTATGAATAAATATGTCAATAATATCAAATATATTTACATGTGTATATATATTCATATAATTTATATTATATATAAATATATTTAATATATTAACATAACATATTTATCTTAAATATATATGTGCATGTGTGTGAATTTATATATACATAATAAATATACACACAAAAAGTGTATAGAATTTTAATGATACTAAAATGTATCTGATCCATCATCAAAATTAAAGAAAATATATACTTTATATATAAAAATGCTTAGTAAATGATTAATGGTTAGTGTAAAGGAATTCTAAGGGGTGATTTACACAGTATGCAGTTTTGTGCACGATGCATGTCAGTGGAATGGGGAAAAATGCAAGGTGTAGAGATGCTTTTTTTTAAAAAGTTGAACTTATTTTAAGAATACTGTGTCATGCACAAGACGCTGCAAAAGACATGAACGTAAGCACAGCTGTCAAACACGTCCGTCTACTGCATGTTTACAACAATGGAAAAGCAGTGCAAAAGAATGCAAAAACACATTCTGTGAAAATGGCCCCTAAGTATGGAATAACATCTTAACATCCAGATTTAAATGTAATAATTTATCAGACTTTTATTTAAAGATTTTTAAATGAGAAAAACCAAAAGCAATTTATCATATCCAACAATATTAGCAATACCGCAATACCAAGTTTTGGGAGTCAATGACAACCAGATTAGTAGTGGAATAAAAAAGTTTATGATTATGGATAATTCAGTGCCAGGTAAATCTAAAATTGACTTTAAACCACTCATGGTTGGAGCCTTTCCAGTATCATTGGTGTTTATCTGTATTTTAGCGATGTATTTAAATTATTCTAGTTGTGTGTCTGAAAATGTGAAGTGATTGTGGTGCTATATTTGATTTACTATAGTATACTATAGTGTGATATATTTAATATATTAACATAACATATTTATCTTAAATATATATGTGCATGTGTGTGAATTTATATATACATAATAAATATACACACAAAAAGTGTATAGAATTTTAATGATACTAAAATGTATCTGATCCATCATCAAAATTAAAGAAAATATATACTTTATATATAAAAATGCTTAGTAAATGATTAATGGTTAGTGTAAAGGAATTCTAAGGGGTGATTTACACAGTATGCAGTTTTGTGCACGATGCATGTCAGTGGAATGGGGAAAAATGCAAGGTGTAGAGATGCTTTTTTTTAAAAAGTTGAACTTATTTTAAGAATACTGTGTCATGCACAAGACGCTGCAAAAGACATGAACGTAAGCACAGCTGTCAAACACGTCCGTCTACTGCATGTTTACAACAATGGAAAAGCAGTGCAAAAGAATGCAAAAACACATTCTGTGAAAATGGCCCCTAAGTATGGAATAACATCTTAACATCCAGATTTAAATGTAATAATTTATCAGACTTTTATTTAAAGATTTTTAAATGAGAAAAACCAAAAGCAATTTATCATATCCAACAATATTAGCAATACCGCAATACCAAGTTTTGGGAGTCAATGACAACCAGATTAGTAGTGGAATAAAAAAGTTTATGATTATGGATAATTCAGTGCCAGGTAAATCTAAAATTGACTTTAAACCACTCATGGTTGGAGCCTTTCCAGTATCATTGGTGTTTATCTGTATTTTAGCGATGTATTTAAATTATTCTAGTTGTGTGTCTGAAAATGTGAAGTGATTGTGGTGCTATATTTGATTTACTATAGTATACTATAGTGTGGTGGTGTGTGTCTTCTCTTTCTCTCCCAGCCTGAATACATGCAGGAGGCCAGTCTGATCATGGCTAAGCTTTGTTATGTGGAGGGTGATTACAGGGAAGCGCTGAATCAGTACAGTCGTGTGAATCTGGATGAGATGCAGCTGGTAGGGGCTCCAGTGTACAGACTGTCCACGATCGCTGAGGCCTATGCCACCAAAGGTAAATAATCAGTGTAGTAGCTCAGAAATTAGAGCTGCTGCTCTGTTACATAACAGAAATGCTGTCTTTGTGAAAGCACAAACCCGAGCCTGCTGTTGCAGTTACACTGTTTATGTATGCGCTGTGAAACTGTGTAACTAAGGAAGTTTTGCCTAACTAGAACCGAGACGTCATGTTTCTGCAATCAAGTACAAATGTGTGTCCTTACTGAAAGCAAAATGCTGCGCAAAGCAACAAAATCACAGCAGCAGGATAATATTCAATATATTATACAGCAATGTGAAGTGTTTTTTTAACCACTGGGATTTTACTTTTCATGCAGTATAAATTCTATATATTACATTACTGTCAAGTTTTTTTTAAGAAATGAATACTCTTACTTAGCAATGATGCATTCAATTGATGAGAAGTGACAGTAAAAACATTTAAAATGTTTTTAAAAAAATTCTAGTTTTTGTTTTGTTCTAGTCTTTCCATTCATCAAAGAATACTGAAAAAATTGTATCAATATTTCCAAAAATATTAACAATGTCTCGTAACAGTTTTCAAGAATATTACTAATAACAAGTGATTCTTTATTGCTAAATTAACATATTGAATGATTATAGAATAATTTCTAAAGGACCATATGACACTGAAGACTGGAGTAATGGCTGCTGAAAATTCAGCTTTGTCATTACAGGAATCAATTACATTTAGAAATATATTAAAATGGAATTTATTGGAAAAAAAGAAAAAATATAGTATCATATTTTTATTTTTGTGTGTGTGTGTGTGTGTGTGTGTGTGTTTGATCATGAACTGTAAATGAGGCCTAGTTGAGTATAAGAGACTTCTTTCAAAAACATTTTAAAAAATCTTACCAACCCCAAATGTCTATGGGTGGTGTATATCATATTTAATTATATTAACAGTTATATAATTACAAAATATATTGTTTAATTTAAAATGTAAAAAAGAGGCCATTTCTATTTTATTTTTAATTAATTTAATTTTAATGCCATTTTTATTCATTTTTAGCTTCGTTTTTTTATGCTCACCTGGTCAGAACAGTTCACGGATCCCTGCAGTTCATATTTTGTCCTTTGGGAGGCAGCATTGCTTTAATACTGTATGTGATGCTCTGCAGAGAAAAGTGTTTGCTACTAAATCCTCTGCTTTGAACACACACACTTTTAATTCCGAGCACATTGAATGTGTTGCCAGGACCGCAGCGTGAAGTCTTTGATCAGAGTTCTGACAGATCGGCGGTTCTGTGGGGCTCTGGGGAAAAACTGCATGGTGGCACAGAGCCTGTCTCATCCAATCGCCTCATAGCATTTCTGTGACTGACAACTACTTTTACAGGGGGGCAGCTTCCTCCCTCGACCCCAATCATCCATCACGCTCCAGCTACCACACACAAACACACGTGTGTGTCATCTCACTGAAGCTTCCTGCCTCGTCTCCTGTGTATATTAAACCCTCGTCCTAAATTATAAAAATCTCCCTCTTGCCTCTGTGAGCTGCTTGTCACTGCCTGTCCTGAGGCGTCAGATTTACTGCAGCCGTTATGCAGGTCATTAAAGAGCCTGGTCACCGTAATGGGGCTTGTCTTAGAGCTGGCTAGTATAACGGGCTTTTAAACCTGTAAGTCGAGGGACATGTGTGTGTTTAGAGGAACGCAGCAGTCGAGAGGAACAGATTTCTGATGAATATGTTATCTGTATCCAAACAGAAGTGAATGTGACTTTTTCAGACCTTCTAAGATTAAGTTTAGGGCTCCAGTATAGCAGGTCTATATAAGATAAAGGGATTTACAGCATGTACACACTGTCTCCCTTTCTCTCATTCAGTATTTTACCCCCTTTTTTTCTTTGGGCATTGGTGTGGAACAATAAGACCTTAGAAAATCCCTATTCCTTCCTTTGTCACAGAATTGAACTTTTCCTTAAAGCTAGAGTGTGTCATTTCTGTGCCCATATGACCGTGGATCTCAACTGTTTTAAGTCCAAGGCTCTCCATTGTCCATAACAATGTTTGTAGTTTCAAAACTTATTTTAATCTTTGGCCACTTCTGGTTTCTGTAAGGTTTCCTGAAGTTGTTTTTTTTTTACTCATCATATCTACAGTACATTATAAAATATTTTAGAGCCTTGCATAACTAGTAACATGTATATTCATTGTAAAATGCCTGTGGCATTTTAAGGTTTTATTAATTTACATGACATTTCCTGGACTATAAATCACACTTTTAAAATCAGGCTGCCTCACATATCCAGGTTTTTCAAGACAGTGGGAACCCTGGTTTTTCACAAGAAAAAAACAGTTGTTGAGGGGGTTAAATTAATAGATGAAAACGTCTTGATTGTTAGTTGTTTTAGATTATTTTAATGCCTGTTTTGTCTTATTTTAAGTTATTTTAAGGCCTCATGTGGCCCCTTGGAAGTTTGCTGAGGCTCCCCTTGGTTGAGAACCACTGCTGTTGCAGGACCAGATTAAATTAAAAAAACAAAACAATGGCCTGATCTCTTCTTCTTCTGACAAACTAGTCATTTTATCACTAAACAACTTATTGCAGGTAGTCCTGCCACCAGCTGACAGTATTAGATTTGAAAGTACTTTAAAAACCTTATGGAATTACTTGTACACGTCTTCCCTTTGTTGACATTATTGCTATTAAAACAGGAAGGTGGGCAGGAAATATTTTACATTTTCATTTTTTAAATGGTATTTTAGATTTATTTAGATTTAGTTACTAAATTTATTAACTTAGTTTACATTACAGCCATTGATATATACTAGGGGGGGCATTCATTTTTAGAGCATTTTATTGAACAAAAATTTTGACATGGCATTTAGTGCCAGATAAATCATTATTTTTGGTTGGTATTCTCTCAGAAGAATAAAACTGTACATTTTAAATGTGTATATCTGCTGAAAATAATTTTGTCAATATTTAAGAGTACATACACTACTGTTCAAAATGTTGGGGTCTGTAATAGTATAAAGTAAAACAGCAAATGTTGTGGAATTATTTCTTTTTTGATATATTTTAACTTTTAACATTTTATTCCTGTGGAGGTAAAGC
Organism: Sinocyclocheilus rhinocerous; assembly: GCF_001515625.1. NCBI lineage: Eukaryota > Metazoa > Chordata > Actinopteri > Cypriniformes > Cyprinidae > Sinocyclocheilus > Sinocyclocheilus rhinocerous. Next base: position 1,395,342 of record NW_015627225.1, read on the forward strand.
TGAATTTTCAGCAGCCATTACTCCAGTCTTCAGTGTTACATGGACATTCAGAAATAATATGCTGATTTAGTGCTGAAGAAACATTTCTTATTACTACCAATGGATGAGCTGCTTAATATTTTTGTGGAAACCATGATTTTTTTTACAGGATTCTTTGATGAATGGAAAGTTCAAAACAACAGATTTTATTTTGTAACAATGTGAAAGTCTTTGCTATCAATTTAATGCATCTTTGTTGAAGTAGAAATAATTTCTTACTGACCCCAATAGTGTAGGTGACTTAAAACCGTTCACTAATATTTTATGCCAATCAGTCCACTCTCGTTCTCCTCCTGTCTTACTGAGACTTCACAGGGCACTTTTAATCAGGGCCTCGTCATTACCTTCTTGCTTGTGATGGATTATTCGGCTCCGTTTTCATTTCGGAATCATTTTGTGTGTGGTAACAGACTGTTTTCTTCATCCTGTGATATCTGTTTATAAGCCGTTATCTATTATTGAAGCAGTTTGAAAAGTAGTTAGGAGGGCTACAGTTTCTGGTTCCTGTCACATTGCCATTCTGTCATGAAAACTTTATCTGCGTGGAGAACCCAATACTAACGGCAGCCAAACAAACAACTCTCATCATGTTTACCAGCCACCTGAGATGTGATTAAATGTGACTTCGGACGCTGAAGCCAGTAGACAGAGATTGGCCACAGATTGTGTGATATCTCTAAGGAACCGTGCTTGTATCTTTACCGCATTACTTGGCTCTCAGCTGACCCAGACGAGGCAAGGAGATACGGCAGTGGAACAGACATCAGCTCGTGCTAAAACATTTAAAGCTTTTCTGGTTTGTCTGAGGTCTTTGATTTTCTCACACATGTATATTTCAGCGTCTCACTTCCTCTGTCCAGCCGGAACAAAGGAAACAAACTCGAATTATATGAACGAAGAGTAACGTGTTCAGTTTGACCCTTTAAGAATGAATATAATATCCTCAAAGTACGGATCAAACCATAACAGTGTATTTCAGTAGGCAATTGAATTAGAATAGACAGAAGTGCTGTGTGCTTCTGAAAGTTTCACGAGTGAATACTGTGGCTCAGTAGAGATGAATGGAACTATGATTTTAAAAGAAATGGGGTTTGATTGATGGCAGATTTATATTTATATTTTTTGGCTTTGGTATGATAGCAGCCATGTGGTACCTACATATCAATACTAAATCGATTCTTCAAGCAACAAATAAACAGCCTTGGGTGACTTATGAAATGTAAGTGCTGTCAGTCAATTCAGTAATTCAAATGTCAGTTTTTTTTTTTTTATTAATGTCAATTTTTTTCTAGTTAACACAAGAGGTTCTGTAGTTCATTTGGACAACGTGCATATAAATGAAATATAATTTGTAATTTATAGAATTTGTTACTGATTTAATTTTTAAAAAATTAAAAACTTCTTTTAATGCTTTTTTATTTTATTTTTTCATGTTCACATGATAAGAACACTGCAATGATGCTTGATGTGATACATTTACATTTGTTTTATTTGAATCTATCTATCTATATATGTGTGTGTGTATATATATATATAGATATATATATGTGTGTGTGTGTGTGTGTGTGTATGTACGAAGAGTTCAGATGCAAAAGCCTCTAAGTGCCGTTTAAAATTTTCAATAGATTCTAAACATAAGCATAGAGCCTGAGAAAAATGCAAATTTTAGGAAAAAATAAATAAAAAATGGCACTTTCTGAACTCTTCATATACATATTTGTTTTTTTTAGTTTACTTAATTCCTGATGGTACTTCTTCACAATGATTCTTTTATTGTACTGCTGTACCACATCTCTAAAAGGGAACAAGTTAGGTTGTTTTTCACACTTCAGATTATCTTTATTAAAATGAGCTGTCAAAGCTGAATTTTCAGCAGCCATTACTCCAGTCTTCAGTGTTACATGGACATTCAGAAATAATATGCTGATTTAGTGCTGAAGAAACATTTCTTATTACTACCAATGGATGAGCTGCTTAATATTTTTGTGGAAACCATGATTTTTTTTACAGGATTCTTTGATGAATGGAAAGTTCAAAACAACAGATTTTATTTTGTAACAATGTGAAAGTCTTTGCTATCAATTTAATGCATCTTTGTTGAAGTAGAAATAATTTCTTACTGACCCCAATAGTGTAGGTGACTTAAAACCGTTCACTAATATTTTATGCCAATCAGTCCACTCTCGTTCTCCTCCTGTCTTACTGAGACTTCACAGGGCACTTTTAATCAGGGCCTCGTCATTACCTTCTTGCTTGTGATGGATTATTCGGCTCCGTTTTCATTTCGGAATCATTTTGTGTGTGGTAACAGACTGTTTTCTTCATCCTGTGATATCTGTTTATAAGCCGTTATCTATTATTGAAGCAGTTTGAAAAGTAGTTAGGAGGGCTACAGTTTCTGGTTCCTGTCACATTGCCATTCTGTCATGAAAACTTTATCTGCGTGGAGAACCCAATACTAACGGCAGCCAAACAAACAACTCTCATCATGTTTACCAGCCACCTGAGATGTGATTAAATGTGACTTCGGACGCTGAAGCCAGTAGACAGAGATTGGCCACAGATTGTGTGATATCTCTAAGGAACCGTGCTTGTATCTTTACCGCATTACTTGGCTCTCAGCTGACCCAGACGAGGCAAGGAGATACGGCAGTGGAACAGACATCAGCTCGTGCTAAAACATTTAAAGCTTTTCTGGTTTGTCTGAGGTCTTTGATTTTCTCACACATGTATATTTCAGCGTCTCACTTCCTCTGTCCAGCCGGAACAAAGGAAACAAACTCGAATTATATGAACGAAGAGTAACGTGTTCAGTTTGACCCTTTAAGAATGAATATAATATCCTCAAAGTACGGATCAAACCATAACAGTGTATTTCAGTAGGCAATTGAATTAGAATAGACAGAAGTGCTGTGTGCTTCTGAAAGTTTCACGAGTGAATACTGTGGCTCAGTAGAGATGAATGGAACTATGATTTTAAAAGAAATGGGGTTTGATTGATGGCAGATTTATATTTATATTTTTTGGCTTTGGTATGATAGCAGCCATGTGGTACCTACATATCAATACTAAATCGATTCTTCAAGCAACAAATAAACAGCCTTGGGTGACTTATGAAATGTAAGTGCTGTCAGTCAATTCAGTAATTCAAATGTCAGTTTTTTTTTTTTTATTAATGTCAATTTTTTTCTAGTTAACACAAGAGGTTCTGTAGTTCATTTGGACAACGTGCATATAAATGAAATATAATTTGTAATTTATAGAATTTGTTACTGATTTAATTTTTAAAAAATTAAAAACTTCTTTTAATGCTTTTTTATTTTATTTTTTCATGTTCACATGATAAGAACACTGCAATGATGCTTGATGTGATACATTTACATTTGTTTTATTTGAATCTATCTATCTATATATGTGTGTGTGTATATATATATATAGATATATATATGTGTGTGTGTGTGTGTGTGTGTATGTACGAAGAGTTCAGATGCAAAAGCCTCTAAGTGCCGTTTAAAATTTTCAATAGATTCTAAACATAAGCATAGAGCCTGAGAAAAATGCAAATTTTAGGAAAAAATAAATAAAAAATGGCACTTTCTGAACTCTTCATATACATATTTGTTTTTTTTAGTTTACTTAATTCCTGATGGTACTTCTTCACAATGATTCTTTTATTGTACTGCTGTACCACATCTCTAAAAGGGAACAAGTTAGGTTGTTTTTCACACTTCAGATTATCTTTATTAAAATGAGCTGTCAAAAGTCATAAACATCTTTCTGAATGTGGCAGAGCACTAGGACAACTCTGTGTGCCTTTCTAGCTCTTGGCATGTGTAAGTCATCTCTTCTCTCTGCTGTTTGTTCATAGGTCTCTGTCTGGAGAAAGTGCCCATGGCATCCCCATCACTGTCCAATCGTAATGCAGACAGAGACCAGGAGATAATCACTTGTTATGAGAAGTCTGGAGACATCGCCCTTCTCTATCTTCAGGAGGTAGAAAAGGTATTTCCAAATATTCATTCACTACATTTTTTTTTCTTCTTCCATCTTCACATTTTTTATTCACATTCTCATAGACATTCAAATATACATTGATTTTCTTGGCAGCAGGACAGATTTGCACAGTACTGCTGCAGAGAGTGAGACATCCGTGAGACTAATCTCTTCCTGTCCCACCTGTGAACTTTAAATCACAATTAAAGCTTTTTACAGGTCAAAGTTGATTTTCTTTGCAGAGTCTCTGTTTCATTTAGATGGTTTTCACACCACTAATTCTCTTTGTTGGAATCGTAGTGCCCAGATTCATTCCCCTGCACAGTGTTCAGTATTTACTGCTTGTGATTTAGCGTTGGTGGAGAAGGGAGGGAGCGTAGAGAGAGAGAGTGAATGATGGCAAGAGAGGAGAACGGCAGCGCTTGCGTTCTGCTGCAGTGTTGACGCTGCATTTTTTAGATGAAGCCGAAGTTTTACGTTTGACCTTCATGCTAGAAACTCATACCCTCCTAACCGCCGTCCTCTCTAAAGTGTTCCCCGGGTAAATATAGTAAACCGTCTGACTCTGTGTTTCTTTTGAAGACATTTGGTCTGGATTTGCTGAATAACTAACAGGAAGTGTCCAGGAAAGAGTTTGAGCTTGTTTCAGTTATGATTGACAGTAATCTTTGATGACTTGTGTCCTGTCTTCAGGCTCTTAGTGTTGGCATTCAGAACCGCAGTCCAAAGCCCGGTCCGGTCACACAGGAACAGGAACTTGGCTACTTCCTGGAGACAGGACTTCAGAGGGCTCATGTTATTCATTTTAAAAATGGGTGAGTATTTGTGTGTTTATATTCTCTGGAACTAGGGCTGGGTGATATAGCTGAAAATATATATTTCCATATTTGTCTTGACAATATTTGCTGTATGTTTTAAAATGTTTTTTTTTAAACATTATTTTGAGCAAACAGCCCATGTTGCAAATTAGATTTAAATTGATTAATTAAAGAAATAATACAGGAAAAGAGATTAATAGAAAGAAATGAATAATTTTATTCAGCAAGCATGCATTAAATTGATCACAAGTGACAGTAAAGACATTCATAATGTTACAAAAGATTTCTATTTCAAATAAATGCTTTTGAACTTTTGATCAGTTCATCCAAAAATCATAAATTTTTATTGATCATCAATTCAGCATATAATAACCATTTCTGCTGAAAATTCAGCTTTGCCATGACATGAATAAATTAAATTTTAAAACAGTTATTTTAAATGGTATTTAACCTTCACAATGTTGCTGGTTCTACTGTATTTTTGATAAAAGAAATGGATCTATGAGCATAAGAAAAAAACCTCCTTCTTACCCTAAACTTTTGAAATGTAATGTTTTGCCAATGATGATATATTCTGAATAGTGATTCCAAAAAATAATTTCAAATTCAAATTTTGAAATAAATCATTGATGCTGACAGTTTGAATTGATTTAAACAAACGAATCAAACCCACTTTAACAAGGTTTTGCAAAATTAGATTAGTGACACACTCTTAACTTTTTATTTGACAAAATTAAATAGTCAAATAAAATTCAAAACGTGTAGCTTTATATCACCAGCAAAATCATCTCAAATATGTTGCATATATAATTTTTAATATACCATTCAGCCCTATCCATAGCACAACACTCAATTATGATTGACAGCCCAAACAGGCTTCCTTTAGAAACACCTGAGACAACGGTGTCCATTCATTTATCATTCCCTCTGTTCGAACATCTATTGTTTCTTCTCATCACTCCTCTTTCCCTCAGACACGTTCTTCAGTGAGTGGTCTAGGAATCTGCTGACCTTTCTGTCTGCCCACTAATTCTCTGTCTGTCTGTGTGCCTTTTTTTCCTCCAAATGCTTAATTGATCCTCTGTAGTTCTCAGCCTGTGCATATCTGTGCGTTTCATGTTATTTATGTGTGTTCTGATGCCACGCTCTCCCCCTGAACCGCGGCCTCTGCATCATGGAGCCGTGTGTTTGATGACTACTCGTACGTATCCCTACAATCTCTTCATGTAGAGTAGTGCCATGCTTTTATTGTAGCAGCTTCACACAGAAGCCAAAACAATAGTTAGCTGCCTATGTAAGCAGCCTTTAAAACATCATGGGCACGCTCTCAAAATGAAGGCTGCATGAATACGCTGTGTTCAATTTTACATAAGGTACTTCTTTCAAAAACATTTAAAAATCTTACTGAAACCAAACTTTTGAATGGTAGTGTAACTGTAGCAGACACTGCCAATGCACTGCCAACTGTATCCAATGCAGCTTAAGGTACACATTTGATCAGTTTATGCATTTTCCGGGAATCTCATAAGTGGACAAATCTCCAGTCTGCAAATAAATGCTTTTGAACTTTTGATCAGTTCATCCAAAAATCATAAATTTTTATTGATCATCAATTCAGCATATAATAACCATTTCTGCTGAAAATTCAGCTTTGCCATGACATGAATAAATTAAATTTTAAAACAGTTATTTTAAATGGTATTTAACCTTCACAATGTTGCTGGTTCTACTGTATTTTTGATAAAAGAAATGGATCTATGAGCATAAGAAAAAAACCTCCTTCTTACCCTAAACTTTTGAAATGTAATGTTTTGCCAATGATGATATATTCTGAATAGTGATTCCAAAAAATAATTTCAAATTCAAATTTTGAAATAAATCATTGATGCTGACAGTTTGAATTGATTTAAACAAACGAATCAAACCCACTTTAACAAGGTTTTGCAAAATTAGATTAGTGACACACTCTTAACTTTTTATTTGACAAAATTAAATAGTCAAATAAAATTCAAAACGTGTAGCTTTATATCACCAGCAAAATCATCTCAAATATGTTGCATATATAATTTTTAATATACCATTCAGCCCTATCCATAGCACAACACTCAATTATGATTGACAGCCCAAACAGGCTTCCTTTAGAAACACCTGAGACAACGGTGTCCATTCATTTATCATTCCCTCTGTTCGAACATCTATTGTTTCTTCTCATCACTCCTCTTTCCCTCAGACACGTTCTTCAGTGAGTGGTCTAGGAATCTGCTGACCTTTCTGTCTGCCCACTAATTCTCTGTCTGTCTGTGTGCCTTTTTTTCCTCCAAATGCTTAATTGATCCTCTGTAGTTCTCAGCCTGTGCATATCTGTGCGTTTCATGTTATTTATGTGTGTTCTGATGCCACGCTCTCCCCCTGAACCGCGGCCTCTGCATCATGGAGCCGTGTGTTTGATGACTACTCGTACGTATCCCTACAATCTCTTCATGTAGAGTAGTGCCATGCTTTTATTGTAGCAGCTTCACACAGAAGCCAAAACAATAGTTAGCTGCCTATGTAAGCAGCCTTTAAAACATCATGGGCACGCTCTCAAAATGAAGGCTGCATGAATACGCTGTGTTCAATTTTACATAAGGTACTTCTTTCAAAAACATTTAAAAATCTTACTGAAACCAAACTTTTGAATGGTAGTGTAACTGTAGCAGACACTGCCAATGCACTGCCAACTGTATCCAATGCAGCTTAAGGTACACATTTGATCAGTTTATGCATTTTCCGGGAATCTCATAAGTGGACAAATCTCCAGTCTGCTGAAATTTGACTTTGTTTACTCTGACAGACATGCTGATTGTAGAGAGATAGAGTAACAGATCTAGTATGCAGTCTATTCAGAGATCATACTGTTGTAGTAGGGAAAGGGAAGACATGGGAAGGTTGAAGAAGTAAGAGACAAGTTGTCCATCTTCTGTCCCAATCATTTTTCATCTCTATTCTGTTCTATTCGGTTAGGTGCACTTTTTTCCGATTTGCAGTACTAGCATGAAATGTGTGGTGGCCTTACACATGCCAGTATGAGACTCTCCATCATTATTTATTTGTGCAGTGAGTGTGTGGTTGGGGAGGGATCTTCCATATGGATGCAGGTGGAGCTTCTGTCAGTGCTTTAAATGCATCTGTGTGAAATATGACCGCTGCATTGGTGCATTGTGGGTAATGTATCTGTTAGGCTCATAAATGATTGAAAGCAATGTCTTTAAACCTCACACAACATGCATTTCCTACAGGATAACAAATGTTCAGTCCTCAGCCTGAACTCTGTAGAGTAATTTTAAAGGTATTAAAATTACAGCTGAAATTCTTTTATATGGCTGATAGCAAAAGTCAATACTTTTGTCTAAAAACAAAAACAAAAAGACAAATCACTATAAACTTAAAAAAGTGAATTTAGGCATCGCAACATTATAATACACTGTATGAAATAGATATTAATTTTGAGATTTGTATTGTTATTAAATTATTAGTGTTTTAAAGATTACCTTTAATTGAGTGTTAGATAACAATGAAGGTAATCTAAATGTAAAAATAGAGGACATTATGTGTTTCATGAAAGCAATTCCACACATTAACTTTACGTTTAAGGGCACACAGTTGTGAACAGTGAAACTGTGATTTTAGCAAGTGCGGCACTTGGAAACAATAGACACTTGTAGGTTTAAAATTGGCTAAATCCATGTGATTTTTTTAAACTGATGGTTGAATTAACCGTTTTATTTGTTAGCTCTGTTTCTCTCTGTCATGCTCGCTCTCATCCCTGTTTCGACACTTCTGTCTCTCTCAACACAACTGCTGTACTGCTTCTCCCTGCATTCACGTGCATCTCTGCAACGCTTCACACCTCCACAGCCCGAAGCTATGTTCTCTGGTCTTTTACACACGTGCCCGTTCATGGTGTGTGTGTGTGTGTGTGTTTGTGTGCTGTCAGTTTGTAAAAAGGCTGTGGGAATATCGCAGTCTGAGGATACTGACCCCAGTCGCTGACAGGTGCTAACACATTCACAGGTGCAGCGTTCATATAGGTGCTAATTGTGACTTGCACTGTATCCAGAACTCCTGTAATCAATGTGCCCTACAGGCCCTGATAACTTCTTGTCCACTGATAAGTAACTGCTTTAGTTTGACTGCTTGATGCTTGAGCTCATTAAATCGTGGCAGAGGTCTGACCAGTCCTGAGGGTGCGTGCTTGTTTTCCATGTGTTTGTGTAAGAAAGTTTGTACGGAGTCGATGAGAAATTTGTTGATGTGAGCCATCAGGTTTTTTTCAGCTCTCTAGAGGTGATTAATGGATCTCTTTTCTCTCCATTTCCCGGTGCTGCAGTAACCTGACCCGTGGTGTCGGCCGCTTCCGAGAGATTCTCCGAGCCGTTGAGACCAGAACCACTCAGAACCTGCGTATGGTGCGTTGTGTGTGTTTATGACCTTGTGTTGTTAGAACAGTGGTTCTCAATCTTTTTGACTCCAAGGTCCCTCATTATCCAAGACAAAATTCCAGGTCTAGAAATTACACTTTCATCATTCCCTTGTATGTCTAAGTTTTCCAAGACTATAATCCTGGTTCTTAAACAAAAATTAAGAAAAAACAAAGATTACAAAATTTTGCATAAATTTTAATCTTAATTTTTAGAGGGTTTTTTTAGCCTAATTTAAAGGATTTTATGTATTGGGCCCCGGCCCCTGGTTGAGAACTTTATGTTTATATATGTGTGTGTGTTTAGACTATTGCCAGGCAGCTTGCAGAGATCCTGCTTAGGGGCATGTGTGAGCAGAGTTACTGGAACCCAAGAAATTTGTTGATGTGAGCCATCAGGTTTTTTTCAGCTCTCTAGAGGTGATTAATGGATCTCTTTTCTCTCCATTTCCCGGTGCTGCAGTAACCTGACCCGTGGTGTCGGCCGCTTCCGAGAGATTCTCCGAGCCGTTGAGACCAGAACCACTCAGAACCTGCGTATGGTGCGTTGTGTGTGTTTATGACCTTGTGTTGTTAGAACAGTGGTTCTCAATCTTTTTGACTCCAAGGTCCCTCATTATCCAAGACAAAATTCAAAATCCCCATGAAGATTTCTGTAGATTTACTTCTGCAATAGTGACAGCTTCTTTTTTTAATATATTATATTATTATTAATGGCTTTTCCACTTGTTTGTGATTTATAAGAGAATGTTTTTAAAATGTATTTTTAACTCACAAATATAGCAATTTCTCTGCAGTTTATACTATTTAAAATAATAAAATATTTTAGAGCTTGACATAATATATTTAATACACATCTAATTCAAAATAATAAATGCTGTATATATAAGTATGTATGTAATACTACAGAAACACTGGAATGTTTGCAGTTGGCACCGCTGTTTCATGTATATCCCTAAAACAGGCAACGTGTACCACCAGATACAAATTCTTTAGTCTCTTGTAGGAGGCACGAGGAAATATTTCTTTAGTCTCTTGTAGGAGGCAAAATATTTTTCATCCAATACTGTTATCATTATCATAGTTGAGGTTGTTTGGAGTATGGGGGGTCACATCACTTAGTTCAAATTTTCTGTGCTCGTTTTGTCAGTTTGACCTAAAGCTAACACGTCTGCCCATGAAGGCTGGACATTCAGAAAATGTAGAAAGTAGGCATATATTAATCTTACTTTTTTCAGCAAAAATGCAATACAACTATTAGTATTAATTGTGAACATTGTCTTGAGATGTTGAAAAAGAAAATTAAGTCATATGTTGTTTGTGTTGTTTTTTTATCGCATTTTGAAATATGCGTATCCCCCTGAGATACGTTGCCAGATTAGGGTAGGGTAAAAAAAGGATTATCCTCAATACCGACAATGAATGGTGTCACAAGGTAAATTGTGCCCCCAGTTCTGGTTATTTCATTATTGTGAATTCTGGGGTGGTATGGGGTGGTGTGTGTGTGAGGGGTGGGGTGGGGTGTGGTGTTTTGAGGGTGTTTGGCGTTCCCCCTTGGTGGTTATGGGGGGTGATGTAGAAAATACACAGAAATCACATAAAATACAAGGGGAAGCCTCTTGATAAAAAAAACAATTATCTCAGAGAAGTGGGGTGGATGAGGGTTATAAATCGCATCAAGGAGAGCAGATCCCCCTCAGTAGAAATTGCATTCCAGGGCCAGGGGCCCTTAGGGAAGAGCCTTATTGGCCTTCCTGGCATCAAGGCCCCCTGTACACAGTCCACTTTCTATTTATTTTGAGTTAAAAAATTGTGCAAATGTTAATATTTGCATGTAAAACGGATAATATTACATTTAGTTTACATCTTTGCATTTTTAACTAGATTTTTTTTTTTCTTGCAGGGTTTCACACAGCTCATTTTATGGTAGAACAGGGGTGTCCAACCCTGCTCCTAGAGGGCCACCACCCTGCAGCGTTTAGTTTCAACCCTGATCAAACACATCTGACAAATCTGACAAAAGTCTTCAGGATTACATTAAAAAAATTATTTTGTTACATAAATTACATTATATGATTGTTTAGGGGTGGCGCTAAACCGTGCTGGACAGTGGACCTCAAGGGTTGGAATTACCCACCCCTGAGGATAAAGATGAGACAGTTAAAAAATGTAAAAATACAAAAAATGTCTATGCCTCAATTTTAGGACACAGACATGTCATACATGCAGCATATTTTGAATATTCCATATTTGTTTGCATCAAATAAATCATAGAATTATTGATGACTTAGACTGTTTTTTATACCCTTAAAAGGGCAACATATCCTGGGAGATACAACTCATAAAATCCAAAATATATCAAATATTTAAAAAAAAAAGTGAATATGTTTTACTTTGGGCTGCCCTCGACTAAGGATTTTTCTGGTCGACTAGTAGTCGTTCATTTTAAGCATTAGTCGACTAATCGCACATTTATTAATGAACCATTTAAATCATTATAATGAGCCTTTAATTGCCTACAAGGCCTAATAAGCGCTCAAGCACACGCATAAAGCTTGCCACAGCGCACCGGCAGAAGCTATGATTATGAATGTGTCAGGGAAAAACAGTAAGGAGGCTGCATTAACATTTTAATAATTCACTGATAAACAAGCGCTTTCTTTGTTTTGGTTTAAGAGATGAACTCGGCCACACCGACTCGTCATCTCCGCAGTAGTGAAGCGCCTGTGTGCATG
>NW_015627225.1:1407912-1420446 GCF_001515625.1 Sinocyclocheilus rhinocerous
TCGGCGACACCGACTGACTCGTCATGCAGTAGTGAAGCGCCTGTGTGCATGTTTCACACGGATTACATAATCTGAGAATATTTGTTTTCCATTTGAATTGGTTCATTTGAAAGTGGACATTTCACTCTCTATAGATATATTTTAATATAAGAAAAAAAATATACACGGAGTTTCGCGTTTGAGTTCACAGACCGAGATGGCAGAAAGCGCATCCTGTTTGCTTTCATTCTTTTACAAAAGCACGTTTTGTTATTGTGAGTGCACATAAATAAACATAGAGTCTTTACAGATTTGAAAGATGTATTACTCTTATCTGTATGACCAAAAATTATGGAGTAGCCTATTTTAAGAGCAAGTGAGCGCACCGGCGCCTCCAGCTGTCCTGCAGTGAGTGCTAATGTTCAGCCAGCACACAGACACTTGAATATAGCGCACATTTCTCTAGGTTAACATTAGATTGAGCGGCCATGTAAAGTTGCTAATACTTACATATTTCAGATGATAAGCCATTGTGGTGGATGATTGATAGGCGAGCATTTGGATGTCCTGCCGGATGTACTGTATTACCATAGATCAGCTGTTAACGATCTGCGTGACTTTGCCAATGTGGATTTTTTTTCTGCGACTAAGCTACTAAACAATTTTGGTCGACCAAGCCTCTTCTGGCCGACTAACGATTAGTCGACTATTAGGGGGCAGCCCTTAAGTCCAGATGATATAAAATAATGACATGAAATTATTTTTTGCTGATCATTTTCCACTCTCCTGTTTTAGGGATATTGTTCAAAAATTGTTCATTTATATTTATGATGTAGCATGAAAATTAAAAAAAGGGGGGGGAAATTAATTGATCAGAATCCTGGAAGTTTGTTTCATGTCACTGTAGTCATGATGTCATGGATGGAAAAATTCATGATGGCCTTTCTCTTTCTAGTTTGTTTTGTCCACAGGAGAACACAGAGGAGGCCTTACTCCTGTTGTTAATCAGCGAGTCCATGGTGAGTAGCAGTAAAGATTTGGTGACCCTCTGAACTGCTGTGGTTTAACCATCAGAATGGGAGAACATGTAAACGTGTCTAATGTTACTAGTAGTGTCTGTTATTGATAGCCCTAGCATAGTACACTTCTGTTCAATTTGTGTTTGAAAATTCATAATTGTATTGATCAAGGACACATTAAATTAATCAAAAGTGCCAGTAAAGATATTTATAATGTTACAAAAGATTTATATTTTAAATAAATGCTGTTTGAACTTTCTAAACATCAAAGAATCTTGTAAAAATTGTATAACTGTTTCCACAAAAAAATAAGACAAAAATAACTCTGATAATAATAAGAGATTTTTTTCTTGAGCAACAAATCAGCATATTAGAATGATTTCTGAAGGATCACGCGAGATTTGAAGACTGGAGTATAGGCTACTGGAAATTCAGCTTTGCCATCACAGGAATAAATTACTTTTTAAAATATATTAAAATAGAAAACCATTATTTTAATTTTATTATAAATACGTTTCACAATATTGCTTTTTTTTTTTTTTTTTTTTTACTTTGTTTTTGATCAAATGAGATTTATTTCAAAAACATAAAAAAAATCCAAAACTTTTGAACAGTAGTGTAGTGTAATCCTGTATGTTTTGGGGAATGTGTGTATTAATATCTGTAATTATGATAGGCTAACAGAGACGCCGTGTTGAGTCGAATCCCCGAACACAATAACGACCGAATCATCAGCCTCCAGAGCGCCTCGCTGGTGTATGACCTCCTGACCATCGCGCTCGGCCGACGCGGACAGTATGAGATGCTCTCAGAGGTGAGGTCCTGCCCACACTCATGGGAACATTCAGGAATACTCCCTCCCTCAGCGGGACGAGTTAAACCTCCTGGTGTGGTTGCTGTTGTAACAAGACCAGACCTGCACTCTACACTATATATTCTGTGTGAATGTCTGTCTGGTCTAGAGGTTATAACAGTGTGCATGCGAGTTTGTGGACATGTACCAGAATACTGCTTCAATTATTTATAATATATGATTTCATGTTATCATATTATATCATATAGCTTTTTTGTATTCAGAACTAACCCAGATTCAATATTAGAGCTCAAGTCTGCATGTCACAAATGTGTCCAAATTAATCAGCATTATTAATAACTTTCTACTTAATGTTTTATTTTTGCCACGGACAAGCCTCAGTGTTTGTTTTCAGAAGCCTGGCCTATTTAGGACAGAACAGGCAGGCAAAGAAAAGCATTTTTGGTGTGTGTGTGTGTGTTGGTTTGTAGTGTGATGTTTTCATTAGTGTACCTGGGCAGATTTTTCTCTTCCGTCTCCATCTGTTGATCATGCTGTTGTTGCTAATGTTGGACTCCGCATAACTTTTGCTGTGTCTTTTATATTCAAGGATTTTATGGTTGTGCAATCACAGGGCCCCAGGAGCCTGTCATATCTGGCATGTGTGCCCTCTGCAGGGTCGTGTGTGTGTTTGTGTAGCTGTTTGTTATATAGATCTAATTGTTCAATGAATTGCTCTCTGCTAAGCTGCTAGTGTGATTAACTGTAAAGCCTCAGAGACGCACTGAATGCCTGTGGCACTCTGGGTAATCTTCAGCAGGAGACATGGCCTGGCTCTGTGTTTGACCTTTGTGTGTGTGTCTGTTGGGGGTCATAATTAATGTTCTCAATTCTTATCTGAGGTTATCTTGATGTCTCCTCTCCACAGTGTCTCGAAAGAGCCATGAAGTTTGCCTTTGAGGAGTTTCATCTCTGGTTCCAGCTCGCTCTTTCCCTAATGGCTGCTGGGAAGGTTAGCGTTCCATTTTCTGCATTCAGTGTACCTCAGAGTTCCCATAGTAATAGAAAACCTAGAAATATCAGGCAATTTTAGTGAAATGAAAATTAATAACGTTAAAGTCCTTTTATGTAATTTATTTGATATCAATTTAAAATAAAATCTCTTATATATTTAATACTCACTTATATTCTCTTATTTATATGTTGGGGTCTATAAAATGTTTGAAGATTTTGAAAAAGGTTTCTTATGCTCACCGATTTTTGTTTGATCAAAAATACAGTAACAATGAATATTGCAAAATATTATTACAATTAAAAATAACTGGTTTGTGCTTTTAATATATTTTAAGAAATGTCATTTATTCCTGTGACGAAAGGAATGTGTGAATAAAATAAAATTTATATATATATTTATATATTAATCTACTAGTAATACTCTGCTAGTAATGACTCTTATCTTGGTGTTTGTGTGTGTAGTCGGCTCGAGCAGTGAAGGTACTGAAGGAGTGTATGAGACTAAAGCCGGATGATCCCACCATTCCTCTGCTGGCCGTCAAGCTGTGTATTGGAAACCTGCACTGGGTAATAAAAGAGGAATCATGGGAAATGTGCACAGGCTCAACCGGAGAGCTGACCCTGACCTGTTTACGACTCTGTAAATCCATTACTGATAGACCGTCCACGAACAGTGAGATGGTGATGACATGGGGTGTGTATTTGTGTGTTTTAGCTGGAAGAAGGTGAGCGCTTTGCTAAAATAGTGATTGATATGGGTGAGAAGGCAGCTGAATTCAGGGCCAAAGGCTGTCTAGCTATCGGTCTCGTCTACAGCCTGAGAGCCACAGATGGTAAGCATACCTGCAGTAGAACGCACCATTTTAATACCCTTATAAGACTATAATCTTTACTGGATCCTCTGTAACACACTCTATACCTTCCCTATAATAATACTTTACACCCCGATTTTGTCTTCTGTAATACACTCTGTACCTCTCTAAAACAGTCTATATTGTCTCCCTAATTCCTTTATAGTGCTGTATACCCTTTCTCTACCCTCTAACACACTCTGTACCCTCCCAATATTCTTTTATGCTATTTGTTTCTCTACCTTATATAATGCACTTAATGAACCACTCCATAATGGTCCTCTATAACACACTCTATACCCTTTCTGTAATCCATTTATATTTTATACACTTTATTCTGGATCACTCACTCTGTACCTCTCTGTAAATCTATATTATTTCTTTACCCTTTAAAATTTGCTCAGTACCTCTGTATAATTATTATAATTGTGTAAACTACTCTTTACCCATCTTCTGTCCTTTATAACAAAATATACTATTTCTTTAATCCAAGAATATAATGTTCCATGTTTTGTCCACCCTCTATAACACAGCATATACTTTTCAGAGAGATACGTTTAATCTTTTATAATGCTTTATTTGTTCCTCCATATTTTATGATGGTGGTTCTCAGCCTTTTTGATTGTCTAGCATTATTCAAAGCCCCCCTCGAGATACTTCCTCTGGTATTTCTGCTATAATTATGACAATGCTGCTTTTTTATATATTAAATTAATTAGACACAATTCATTTTGAGATTCTGTAAGATTCTGATTCTGCATGTTTTTCTATAAAAATAGTTATTGGGGGATAAATATTATTTCAGGTTTTTTTTAATGGGGGAGCATTTTATTAAGTTTTCATTAATTTTTACAAATATAATTTAATAATTTTATTCATCCTATGGCCCACGTGGAAGTTTTTCCCCCTGCCCCCATGTGAGGAACCACACTGTTCTGTACCGTTTCTGTAATTGATTTGTCCTTTTCCCTTCCTCTGCACATATATAACACACTTCAATGCTTTATATGCTTTCTCTGCATTCTATAACATGCTCTATACCTTTTTATAAATTTATACTTTATAACCTCTCTCTTTTCTTATATAACACCCTCTGTAATGACAATTATATAATGTAATGATCACTCTGTAATGCTCTATACGTTGTCTTCCCTCTGTTATACACTCTATAATCCTGTGATGCCCTTTCTCTAACATTAAGGTATCTGAAATCTTGCTATATCTTGTCCTTACCATCTTCTCACTTCTGTCGTCTGTCTTTACAGCATCTCTTCGAGGAATGCAAGAAGAGTATCAGAAAAAAGCGCTGAGTGCTTTCCAGAGGTGATTTTCAGACTGTCCTACATTTCTCTCTCTCTCACACACTCTCACATACTGTGCACACTGATGAAACACACTGTTTCTCTCTCTCTCAGGGCACAGAGTCTGTCCCCCACTGATCACCTAGCTGTTTTCTACCTGGCGCTGCAGCTGGCTGTATCTCGACAGGTAGGAGAATCAACATCTGCTGCTTGCACACAGGTAGTGAGAATGAAAACATCTCACTCTCAGATGATGGTCTTCTCCCAGTTTGCTCTTAGATGATGCCTATAAGCATTTGCATGTGGCTAATTTCATCTGCTTCAAGCCACATCTAGTGTGGGTAATATGGCCAAATATATTATCACAATATTTTTTCCGTATCATTCGATATTGATATTTATCATAATATTTTTTTATACCATTTATGAGGAAGGACATGCACTCCTCATGTTTGTTAGGCCTCAGGAATGAATTTAATCAAAGACTGTTCTGGTTTACTACTAAATTCCACATATTAAGCTACCTTTTCATTTAGGGCCCCATTTTAATTATCCCTAAATTTTGTTTTCTTTTTTTCCTGAGTTCTGTTTTATGATTTCATACAAATGTATTATCAAAAATGATGTCTAATGAAATGAATTCTAATAAAAAATAAAAAAAAATTTATGTAATCAAATTAAAATATAACAATCAAATACAAATATAACAATTAATTTAAAGCGAAACAGAACAGAACTTGTATATTGTATGAATTAAAACCCGGATGAAAAAATATCTTGGTTGTATCAAATTAATTAATTAATTATCAATAAATATTTGTTCAATAAATATCAAATTTGATTTATCACCCAACCCTAGCCACATCTCACTCTTCTTACTATGGGAACTTTATTTTGCTTTTATGTCCCTCTCAGTCTGTCTCTCTCCCCAGATGTCAGTCTGTTATTTTTCCTTATCATTTCTCTCTCGGTCCATTTAAACAATCAGCTAATAAAAGCATCTCATGTGTGTGTGTGTGTGTGTGTGTGTGTATGTCAGATTCCAGAGGCTCTCGGTTATGTACGACAGGCGTTACAGCTGCAGGGCGATGATGTTCATTCGCTACACCTGCTGGCCCTGCTGCTGTCAGCTCAAAAACACTACCACGATGCTCTCAACATCATCGAGATGGCCCTCAGCGAATACCCCGAGAACTTCATGTGAGTCTCACAGTCACTGTCACACTTTATCTAACCTCTCGAGCTTGTAGTTAGATGTAGCTTTGTTTTTTGACTACACTGAGTTGATATAGTTGTCAGCAGCCAATCAGAGAATGACAAGGAGCCTATTCTTTTGCACAGCATTCACACACACACACACACACACAAACAGTGGCAGGCAGTGTTTAGACATTTAGAGGCATGCCACAGTGCCCACGCTAATGAGAATGTTTGTGTTTGCTGTAGCAGCTGGGATAGATGGGTACATATCTGCTGCTGGCATCTTCAATTAGACGAGTTAGAAGTATGCGTGTGTGTGTGTTGGATGTTTGAAGCACTGGGCAGTCCCCACGCAAATTCCCTTCTCATTCGATTTGATCAGAGTCCCCTCCATCTCTGTATTTGTGTGTGTGTTGTCGCCCTTCTGGCTGTGTGCTTCAGCCACTTACATAATAGGAAAAAAATACAACAGCTTTCTTTTTCCTCCAATCCTGTGGCCCTCTTTTTCACCCTGTTTTCCCCGCAGGGTTTTGTGTGTTTGTCCAGTTTGTGTGTGTGTTTCCATGCATTTTGCTTCATTGCCTTGAAAGGAAATGCACCAGAACATCCAGCCCTCCTTATTCCACACACACAGACACACGCGACAGGATTAATTCAGCGGTTGTGTGGGCGTCCTAGCGGTGTAGCGTGCAAATACAGCAGAGATGAAAGCGCGGCTGATGAGAATGTGCCATCAGCACTCTGAATTGGCTGAACTCGGATCAGTGTGGCCTTCAGAGACCGCAGCGCGTGTTTAAAGCTCTAACCGATCTCGGTTCAGCTCGAGTCGAGCAGCTGCAATGACAGTGAGCTGTTGAAGAGCAGTCTCTATATATGGTATCTGCTTCACACACACACACACACACACACACACACCGGCTGGATCTCTTCACATGCTGCCATATCTGATAATAGAAATGCCCATCTGCACTCTCGATGGTGAGACTTTCACTCAGCGTGAGCAGATCTGCTGTCTGCAGAAATGTGTGTGAAATACAGGTGTTAATAAGGGATTCTGTGTGCACTCATTAATAACACTAGACAAGATACAATACACCACAAACATCCATCCACATATGCAAAATATACAAAACAGCACTCAATATAATACAAAACAACATCATTTGAATGATTTTATATATATATTAGTTAATATTTGACATTTAATTATGCATTTTCCCTATATTTACATTTAAATTACATTTGATTCTGTGCTCATTTCAAGTTAAGCTTCTTGAATGTAGTCTCTTATGCTCACCAAGGCTGGATTTATTTGATCAAAAATACAGTAAAAACAGTAATATTGTGAAATATTATTGCAATTTAGTATCAATTATTTTTGTTTATAAAAAAATGTTATTTATTCTTGTGATGACAAAACTGAATTTTCAGCAGCCAATACTCCAGTCTTCAGTGTCACATGATCCTTCAGAAATCATTCTAACAAGTTTATTTGGTTCTTGTCAAGAAGAACCCAATTTTTGTGAAAACAGTTGATATATTTTTAGGAGTTTTTTGATGAATAGAAAGTTCAAAATGACAGTACATATTTGAAATAGATGTCTTTTATAACATTATAAATGTCTTTACTGTCACTTTTGATCAGTTTAATGCATCCTTGCTGAATAAAAGTATTTCTTTAAAAAAAGTCTTCCTGACCCCAAAGGTAAGGTAGCGTTTGATGCTTATAGCATTTAAATTATTGATTTTAATTGTAGTGTTTCATTTTAAATGTATTTAAATAATTAAAATCAGCTATTTATTGGTTAATGGTCATTACATGAAAAGAATTATTGGCTTATCCATATTGACCAGAATTTATTATACTTCACAACACATATGCACAATATACAACGCAACACTAAATATAACGCAAATACATAACACAAATACACAATATACAATACATCATACATTCACAATAGACCAGGGGTCTCCAAACATTTTTTAAAGGGGGCCAGATTCGATAATGTGGACACACCGGGGGGCGAATGCTTCATATATATATATAAAGAGAGAGATGTGTTCAGACCATACTACGTGCAATATAGCTGTACAGTTGAACAGTATTCATGGATGTTTTTTCCTTGTTCAGTTTATTGTATTATCAAGAGAAATCTATTGATCTGCTCTGTTGATGTTTATTTGAAGTTATTCCAGCAGAAAGGGCTGAATCTTGACTTTGGTTTAAAGTTTTTTTATTTAAAAGGGCTTGCAGAAGAGACTTAGACTGATTCATCTCTATCTGTGTTCAGTAAACACTCCTCTGTTTATTAAACACTTCATTAGACATTGTGATGAACGGAAAGTGATTATAAACACTTTTTTTGTCTCTAGTCTATTATTCACAAAGGTGAAGTTGGAGACGTTGTGTCGAGGTCCAGAGGAGGCGTTACTCTCCTGTAAACGCATGCTGCAGATTTGGAAGTCCTGTTACAACCTCACCAACCCCAGGTATATACACACACACACACACACACACACACTCCAGCTGTTGACACATGAATGCTAGAAGCTCAAGTGTCGGCACTCACCATCACACATAAGACAGCACAGCATGTCTCTCTGGCTGCGAGGAGCTCACCACACCTTCATTAAAAATAAATAAAAGCATGGCTCATACCACTGCTGCATACTGTGATTCAGTCCTGCTTTCTTCCGCTCGCTCTCTCGTTCTAATGGCTGGAATGCCAGCCCCCCCGCTGTCAGAATACTCCAGCTCTTCCTGTCAAACTGTTCTGAACTCAGTACCTGGTGACAATCCACCAGAGACCAATTAGCGCCTGGACACTGTAACCAAACACTGCCACATATTCAGAGTCCCTCCCTCCAAACACTGGGTAGCGCCTCTCTGTCAGGACCACTGGAGCTCGTCCTCCCTAAACCCCACCGCGAAGTCGTCCTCGAACCCCGAACAGCTGCCACTACATCAGAGGTTTTGGGGTACCCTCCAGAGACAGTATGAGGACACGGAGACAGACCACATCAGAAATATGAATGTGAAAAAAATCATGCAGTCACGTAAGAGAAATTTCTTTCAGTCTTTTGTCAGTAATGTAACCATATATAAAGCACAGCTCACACAGAGGTCACTTTCAAACTAAGCAGCCTTCTGTTGGCCAACACGGTGTATTTGCATTGAACCGTTGCAAAATCTGATTTGAGAAAACTTTTGTGAGGATTTCTTTTGAAATGACTGGATTTCTCAGAAATTTGCTGAACAGCAGTAAATGTGGCACACCTTAATGCTCAGTATGTTTCAGTTCAGCTTTTAGTTTACTCCAAAATGTCATTGCATCAGCCTTTTTTGTATGATTTGAACTGATTCTTATTTCATTTAAAATGTTGTTGGAACGTAAGTTTACCCTTGCACTTTAGGAAAAATGTCAGTCTTTTCACACTGAAATGGATAAAAACGGTATTCCTACATAGAAGGTATTAGGGATGCACAATGTATTAGTACCATATTCATTATCAGAGGATATTTGGGTTTTATTTTTATCAGTATTAGATATTTAATTGTGCATCCTTTTTCATATTCTTTCATTTAGATTACCTTTGCTATCATCTAACCCTGAAGTTAATCTGTAAAAACACAAATAATTTCTGTAACCCGTACTATAACTTTTTCTGTTCTTTGTTCTGTTTATTTTTTTTCGTCTTCTTTGAATCTTGTTAAATTGCAAATGTACATTTAAAAAAAAAAAAATGTGATGCCTCAATTCACTTGTAGCATTTAAAATATTCGATTTAATTTTTTTATTTATTTGGACAAAATAGTATAGCCATTTATCGGTTCTCAGCAATAACATGAAAATAATTATCGGCTTATCTGGAATGAACAGAATTCCAGTTGTTTCCAAGGTGGCCACTGAGTGAACTGACTTGTATTAAAGCAACTTTGGTCCCCCTCTACGTCAGATTTTCAACTCTTTTGAAGAGATTATTAAGATTATTTGAGTTAAGCCAAATACAGTTTTAGAGTTTTTAGCGAAAATAAATTCAAAAAATCTGTTATAATTTAGTCCTAAATTTTCTCGCCATGAAAATAGCCACAGAAGCTGGTATGGCAACAAACAAACAAATGTCAACTTTTCGGTCTCCGTAGAGTTTTTTTTTATTTTTTAAGCGATCAGATTCATGATTTATGATAACCTGGTTAACAATAAAATGGGTGAAATTTCATTATACTTACATTACTTAAACCCAAGGCATATCTATGAATCATATCATCGAGACTTGAGTTTGGGCTCTTTTGATTTGGACCAATAAGCAACTCTAGCAGCCATTCACAACATGCAAGCAACCACCTAGCGATGTCCTGACAACCCCCTGTAACACCCTAGCATCTGGGCACCAAGTCTCCTCAAATTTTCTTCTAAATTTCTCTCTTGCATACTTGCAGTTATTTCTATACTCCTTTTCAGATGAATAGTGTTGCAGAAACATTGTGGTTATGTGTGCAATAGCAGTGTGCCATGAGATGCTGAGTGAAATTTCTGAAGGTTTCATCATTCTGTGTGTATTGATGTGCAAGTATCACGTCGCCTGTCTGAGTGCTTTACTCGTTCTCTAATTTTAACGTCTTAATTGCCTCTTGCTTCTTGTCTTCTCTCTGTGTGCGTGTAGTGATTCTGGGAGGGGGAGCAGTCTGTTAGACAGAGCTGTTGCTGACCGTCGCCAGCTGAACGCCATGACACTACCGGACTTCAGTGATCCAGAGACAGGTGAGCGCGCACACACACACACACACACACACAAATTAATCTCCACATATCTATATCTGTATAATTATGGTGGTAACAGCTTTTTTGCCCTACCCTTTTTGGTGAGTTTGCATCACAGTGACAACGGATCCATCAGCTTTGCTGTCATTTTATCTGTATTTCCTAAATATGTATCTCTCTCTTTCTCTCTCAAACGCACAGATTTGATTTCGAGTGAATGAAATAAGATGATGGGTTGGTTAATGCTCTTTGTTATATACTTTTATTTTTTGCATTTCTAATGTTGTAATTCTTGTAGAAGGGTCATATCATGAAATTTGTCTTTTTTTTAAGTTCTATGAATACATACTTTATACTTTAGAGCTCTTCTTTTGCAGTCCAAAAAGAACATTAGTTAAAACTAAGCTGCAAAAGCTTGGGTTTCTGACGTCAAAACACTATTTAGTGTTAAGCAACTGCCAAGTCATGGTAAGGTGATTTAGAAGGAACTAGACTGGATGCTATTATTCCTCAACGTAAGAAAAAATAGTGGTTTAACCCCTTTAATTCCTAAAAGAACAATGGGCCTTGAATGAAAAACTGCTTTGTCTCATTTCAGTTACAGATAAATTTACATGAATTTTCCCAGTATCATGTGCAGCGAATAGAGTAATTAGATAAAGAGGGCTGAGATGAGTGCAGGTGTTGATTTGCTGTGTTTGCACAGCAGTGATGGTGGAGGGTTTCTGTGCTGTGCTGTGTATGCAGACAGTAAACATGTCATCTTGCCTCTGTGATTCAGCAGTTTTCCCATTTTCTTTACAACCTTATCTTTCTGTTCCAGCTGTTCAGTTCTGGTTATTTTTTTATTTTATTTTTTTGACTTTTTACTTTATTTCTATGGCTATCAATGTATTACAATGTATTTTTATTTACTTTGTAATTCCCTATGACAGCCTTAATTATTATCTCTTTTTCATTATGTATTCACTGGCATTGATTATTTTTCTCAATATTCTGTGTTTCCCCAAGATTTATCTTTTGTTTTTTTTTTGTTTTTTTATATCACATTGTTATTACTTTCGATTTTTTTTTTTTATTCCTAGCCTCTCATGCCTCTTCCTCCTTCTCGGGGTCAGAACCTGTATCTCCTCTTTTTCCTCTTTCATCCTTCTATTCTTCACCTCCACCCAAGGCCGAATCCACCCAGAGGCGCAGCAGCCATGCTTTCTGTGACCACGCCCCCCGCCGACGCTTCTCCTCCGCCAGTAATTCACTGTGCACCTTGTGTGTGTTTTTCAGCCAATAGCCTGGCATGAGTCTCCTCTCACTAGCCAATCCCCTGCCTCTAACCGCAGTGCTCTGCCTGCATAACCCTGCCTCCCAGCGCAGTTCATTTGGAGGTTGGTTAAAGAGTTAGTTCACCCAGAAATGAAAATTAGACTGTGTTTTACTTACCCTTGAAGCATCCTAGGTGTATATGACTTTATTCTTTCAGACGAATCCAGTCGGAGTTATATTAAAAATTGTCCTGGCTATTCCAAGCTCTATCATTGCAGTCAGCAGGTGTTGCAGTTGAACAGTCCACAAGTCGTCAAATAAAGCGCGCGCATTCATAATAAAACAGGCCTC
>NW_015627225.1:1420669-1422713 GCF_001515625.1 Sinocyclocheilus rhinocerous
CACTACAGGAGGCCTTTATTCACCCCCCAGAGCCGTCTGTGGCACGTTTTATTATGGATGTGCACTTTATTTGATGACTTGTGGACTGTTCAACTGCAACACCTGCTGACTGCAATGATAGAGCTTGGAATAGCCAGGACAATTTTTAATATAACTCCGACTGGATTCGTCTGAAAGAAGAAAGTCATATACACCTAGGATGCCTTGAGGGTGAGTAAAACACAAGCTAATTTTCATTTTTGGGTGAACTAACCCTTTAAGTATGTTTGGTGACTTATTTGCTGCTGCAGTTTGGATTGGTACTGAAGCTGTGTTTGGGTTTCGGAGGCCTCTTTTTGTAGACTTCCGTCTCTGAATACCATCAGGCACTAATGGGTTTGTAATGTGGTGAATTTAACCTGCCCAAGAAGCAATTTTCAGGCTACATATAAAATTGTTTTCTTATTTTATTACAGTGAAGAGAAAAATCTTAAATGCAGAAATTCTGTGAATAAGCGTTTATGTATTTTTGTTTCAAGTATAGAGGAGTTCGCCCTACTTTTATGGTATGTCCAGTCATGGCTTGTATCAGCTGTAAAAGGACATTAATTGAGTACAGGGCTGTTGTAAGACTGTAGATGCCGCTGGCAGGATGATGTGATGGTGTGGGTTCAGGGATCCAGTGGCCCGTGAGACTGACGCTAAGCTCTTAATCTCCACTGAGAGGCTCCTGGGGAAACAAAAGACAGAGAAGCAGTGACACTTGCTATCAGCCGTTTAAGACCTGGGCTCATATCCACACTCGTATCTTCAAAGAGAGAGAGAGAGAGAGAGAGAGAGAGAGAGTTCATCAGTAGATATCCTGTGTTACTCAAACTCACTCATACTGCAGTTTTGTCACCTTTCTCTTCATCTAAGGTACTTTCTCCCTCTGGCCCTGTTTACACATTGTACAAACATCTGTCTCGGGTGATCCGGTCAGGTGAGACAGATTGTCTGGTATTTATGTGCATTTCCTGTTGCCATTTGTGATCAGATTTTGATAGGAGAGCCTCTGGTTTTGTGACGTATACACCACCGTTCAGTGGGTGTGGTAATTCTTTTATTCAGCGAGGATGCATTAAATTGTTCAAAAGCGGCAGTAAAGACATTTATAATGTTACAAAAGGTTTGTATTTCAGATATTTTCAACTGTCTATTCATAAAAAAAAATCATCCTGAAAAAAAAAATTATCAACCATTTTTAAGACTGATAAAAAGAATAAATGTTTCTTGAGCACCAAATCATCAAATTAGAATAATTTCTGTAGTTCATGTGACACTGAAGACTGGAGTAACGGCCGCTTAAAAATTGTCTTTGCCATCACAGGAATAAATTACATTTTAAAATATATTAAAATAGAAATATTTCACAATATTGATGATTTTACTGTTTTTGATCCAATAAATGCAGCCTTGGTGAGCATATGAGTAGGGCCCTATGATTTCTGCGATGCGGAAAATGCAGACGGAATCGCGTAATACAGACATAAAAATGGAATTTACTGTATATCGCGGAATGTCACAGAATTTGCCAAATTTTGGATGAATAATCCAAAAGTAGGTCAGTACATTTAGATCAAAAAGTGATATGGACTAGTGTCAGTGAATATTAAGCCGCAAAAATACTATTTAAATATGAATCCTGCACTAGAACAGTGTTATATATTTTGCTAACTTGTGAACTTACATTATCCCAAATGTTTCGAAGAATGTTTAAATCCAGAGAAATAAGCAATTTTAACTAGTGACACGGACCGTGTCCATAGTGTCATTGTGTCGCCTGCCAATGACGTCATAACCCCTCGATTTCCGGTTTTGTTTTGTAGAAAACATGGAAACACCAAAGACGCTTTAATATGCTATGCATTTTAATAGACCGGTGACGACCGCACAGAGCAGCATTATAACAGAACTAAATGTATCTAGTATGATAAAACAGCACTGCTTTTTTCCACATACGCACGACCGGAAGCAGCGGAAGCGCTCGACTGTGGCATAATAAAAGCTCTGCTGCTTTCGAGCC
>NW_015627225.1:1425471-1441769 GCF_001515625.1 Sinocyclocheilus rhinocerous
TTCTACTATGTTAATAAATCATTAGCTCATCCATGAACATGATTTCTGCCGAGTCCTGTCGGATTGCATCGGCTGTGGGGATGAAGACGACAACTCCCATGATTCCACACTCAGTCGCGGCGCCATCAAACTACGCCTTTGCCTCTTTGTTTATTTTGAATACGCGTCCTCTAGCGGCAAAAATTACATATTGTGCCTTTAATTGTCGTTAAATTGTGTACGTTTCATGATTTTAATTAATTACACAAGTTTTTTATATTCATATTTTTTTATTTAACCATTAAATGAAATATTAAAGACGGGAAAAAAAATATTTTGAAAAAATAAAACAGATTTCATAGGGACCTATATAAAACTTATAACCTCATAATCAACCCCAAATTTTTGCACATTAACTGACATAGTAAGTGATGTCCACTAAAGTCTGTCAAACTGGAAAAATAGACAGTGGAGTCAGACATAACTGCCAACAAATGGTTATTTTATAGTCAAAGTTATCCAGCAAAGTTTAAATGTTGTAGCCCAGCGGATGACTGACAGGTGAGTAGGCGGTCCTTCCCTGTTGTCTGACACACATCAGGATGCATTCATGCTTCCACTGCAAATAGGATCACAAAACTTTCGGTTTTGGACTCTATTTGAATCTCAGTGTCCACATATGATCAGACCACCCGAGACGGATATTAACACCAGGTGTAAACAGCGTCTGTCTTCCTCTCTGTCTGTCTTCTGTAATGCTGTGCATGTGATTCACAGTTTCTGCTGTTACTCTTCTCACTGTGCAGTGTTTGTGCATCCAGACCATTGCATTTACACTCTTACAGCCTCAAACACAGTGTCACACACCTGTGCACCTGCCAGTCTGTGTCCGCAGAGCGTGAGAATCACAGATACAGGCTTTACAGGGCCTAAAGAGGACTCCTGACACTTTGGTTTGTGGTATTACAGAAAGTCAGACAGAATCAATTTTTTTTTCTGTTATATTTCTGTGTTTTTGTAAAATTTCTGTTGTTGT
Organism: Sinocyclocheilus rhinocerous; assembly: GCF_001515625.1. Lineage (NCBI taxonomy): Eukaryota > Metazoa > Chordata > Actinopteri > Cypriniformes > Cyprinidae > Sinocyclocheilus > Sinocyclocheilus rhinocerous. The sequence goes on from NW_015627225.1 coordinate 1,426,487, forward strand.
GGTTGTTGTTGTTGTTTTAGTTCCAATTTTTTATGAGTAATTGCCCCCTTTTTGTTGTTCTTTTTGGTTTCCAAGGCAACCTTCCAGACGCTTTCTTTCATGGTTTTGACTCCTTTATTGGGGTTTGTAAGTAGCTCTTGCTGTTACTGCTCTGCCTTTATACACAAGCACACACACACACCTGCTTCATTGCCTCGCTGGCCTTCTCCCCCTCGGCAGAGTGCACCTACCACCTGTCTGTTAAGACACTCCGACACACTCCAGCATAATGTGTTCAATGGACTTGTTGCCTCTTACCTTTTGTTTTGCCCTCTTATTGTGTGTGTGTCCTCTCCTGGCGTTTTGTGTCCCCGGCCTCTTTGTGCTGGAGAGAGACGTAAATGCACTCATTTGGCCTCGGTTCTTAATAATTAAAGAGACAGTATTGTTCCTCCAGGCTCAAACAGGGTTTAACGTATACTGCTGCTTAAAGCCACATATTTATTGGTACTTTTAGCAGTGTTTGGATTCTGACTTCTTATTAGTTTTAATGATACAATTCGTTATTATTATTAATGGTATGGCAAATTTGTTTTATTTTTTTTATTTACACTACTGTCTAAAAGTTTGGGGTCAGTAAGATTTTTGTGGAAGCTGTGACACATTGTTTTCAGGATTCTTTGATAAACATTAAGTCTTAACAAATGTGTTGACTGTCACTTTTGATTAATTTAATGCATCCTTTCAGAACAAAAAAATAATTTCTTCGTCAAAAAATCTTACTGAGCCCAAACTTATGAACAGTAGTGTGTATGTAAATATACATGCTACCTGTTTCTTGTTATCACAAGCCCTATAAAAGTGTTCTGTGATTAAAAATCAATCTAAATCATTTGGTGCCTCAGGAGAGCAATGACCTTGTCTAAAATGTGCTGTAATTTTTTAACCATCAATCCAAAATTAGACTTAAGCTCTTTTAATTCCATCTGACAGTCCATAGTTTAATCCCAGTTTAAGATTATTGTTTCATTTTATTTGAAACCTGAGTGAAATCAGGCACATTTAGAGGGACTTTGACTGATCCTGTAATTATTTTAAAAGTTTTTATTTAATTTTTTTTTTATTTGTCATTAGGGTCACTTGATATAAATTGGGTGTGTGGTATCTGATGGAATAGCACCTAGGTCTCTGGACCGTAGATCACAAGCTGTAATTTCCTTTAGTGTCTCACATTTAGCAGCTGTTTCTAAAGTCCAGGCTCTGTTAACAGAGCGATGAAACGTTTAAGAGGACGGGATCGCTGGTGTCATGATCGTGCTGAGAGGTGCTCATTTATGGCCAATTGCAATGGAAACAGTATCTGGAAATGGTCATAGCTTGTAAAAATTCAATGGAAAGTAACTGGGAAATGATGTGCCCTGTATTTAATAGAAATAAATTAATAATGATAATGATGAGAATAAATGATTCTGAACTTAATTATGAACTTAAATGTGCCTGTTTGCAGAAAAAAACTGACATGTGCTGTTATCGCAAGCTTCTAGGAATGCCAAAAAGGGGAGTTGCATTACAAACCAAAGACTTTCTGTATATTTACAGCAGGTTCTGGTGAAGAAAGTACTGTCTCTTTAAAAACATATTGCTTTTTATGTGTGTGTGTGATTGCGTGTGATGATGCTTTCCCACTCCTAGCATGGAGCTCCATGGTCACGCTCTTTCTGCAGGCTGGTCTGATGCATCATGGGAGTCTGTTTGAGTTTGCGTGTGCACACGCATGTGCTTAAAAGAGATGTGAAGCTGTTGACACTTTAGAAAGTTCTTGTCATCAACCTTAACCCTACAGAGTGATGGCAGCGCTTTGAGGGCAATGGCCTGATGGCTTCCCCTACTTCAGTAGTTTGTATTAAAAAAATAAAAAATAAAATAGAGAATAGGGCTGGACGATTAATCGAAAAGTAATCGAAATCGAAATTCAGAACCTCTACCCGATGTAATTTTTCCACATCGGTTATTTTGATTTTTCAATCCTGTGAATACTTTCCCCAGGGTTGCCAGGTCTGCGAAACAAAACCAGCCCGATTGTTATTCAAAACAAGACCAAAATTAGCCCAGTCGCATTTTTTCCACAGAGTTTCCCCCCTTTTTTACATTAAAACTGAAATGTGACTTTTTTTCATAAGACGTTTTCATTTCAAGAGATGTGTGCTTTGAATTCAATTGTTCGAAATATTCAATAAATAACCATAAATAGTTTGTTTCCTTCAGTTCTTTTAAAATCACAAAGAAATGCACTCTTTCATTAGAAAAAATATCCCACCTTTAATAGTTGAGCATATTTACAGTACAAACCTTGTCAGTGAACTATGAGGGCAAATAAGTAAATAAATAAAATAATCGTTCATTAATCGTAATCAAGGTAAAATGTTCAATTAATCGAGATTTTGATTTTAGGTCATATCGTCAAGCCCTAATAGAGACTTACAGAGAGTTCACACTTAAATGAATAATTTAGGATCTTTTGCCCATGTTGTTCCAATCTGTATGACTTTCTTTTGTAAAACTCAAATTGAGAAGTTGAGCACGATGTTCAAGCTGCTCTTCCACACAGTGAAAATGCAGACATATGTTGCCAAGTTCCAAAATTACAAAACAGCACCATAAAAAGTAATTTATTGGACTTTTGAGCTTAAATCCAAGTTTTCTAAAGTCATATAATAGAATTTGTTACCCCTCCAGGGTATTGTATTTCTGAACAAAATACAGTAAAAACAAGCATATTGTGAAATACTAATATAATTTAAAGTAATAATTCAATTGATTACATTTATTACATTTTAGTTCAAAAGAACAGCATTTATTTGAAATAGAAATCTTTTGTAATGTTATAAATTTATTTACTCACTTTTGATCAATTTGATGCATCATTGCTGAATAAAAGTGTTAATTTCTTTCAAAAAGCATAATTCTTTCTGACCCCAAACTTTTAAACGGTGGTATATTAATGCATTTGACAACATGTTGTCTCAGGAAGTGCGATTTAAAATGAGAACTGAAGGTCATAAAGGTTCGAAACAACATGAGAATAAGAAACATGACAATTTTCATTTTTGGATGAACTGTCCACCTTTAAATAGAGATTATTGTTATATCGATAAAACCTAGAACAGCCATAAATAACTGTTTGCTTGTGTATTAAATGTTTTGTTTCACGGTTTAAAGTTGTTCATTCTTGTGGCCTCCATGAGTGATTTTTTTAAAAATCCTTGGTATAGGACATTCATGAAGAGATCCCCTGGAAGCCTTTTAAACTCAGTACAGATAAGGGTCAGATTCTCAGTGTTTGGTCCTGTGATCCATGGCTTTGTTCACTGTTACCATAGAAACGCTAAACATAGGAGCAGCAGCTATGGATACTCAACAGGCTCATTGCTAAAGAGAAAGAAACTGAGATGTACAGGGATCGATTTCAGTCCGAATGTGTTTTATGTCCCGCTGGTCTGGTCGATAAAGTCCAGCCTATGACTCATAGAGGCTCTTGAGGATCCTAATATGTTCCTCTGAACCCCGACAGAGACTTTAATGACCACACTGATGCCCTGACCATAGCTAAGACAAATAGGGACTCTGTGATCGCTGAACTGCAGGGGGCAATTTCATTTCAGTTCACCCAGTTCAGGAAACTGATGTGGTGTCTTCAGTTCATCTCCTGAGTCTAGCAAATTGAAAAGGACCTGAGGCCAAATCTTGAATTTATTAGTAAAACTGGTAAAGGAATAGCTCACCCAGAACTGAAGGTTCGGTCATTTAAAAACCCAAATTACTTCCACTACAGGATGTCATTTGCTTCTGGCTGCTAAAAATTCTGAATTGTCATGTTTTTATTGTATTTTTGACTTTTAAAAAATTTTACCAACCCCAAACATTTGAATGTAGTTTCTTCTGTGGAACACAAAAGGAGAAATTATTTGAAAAGATTTGCGAATTTAAAATGATTGTAAATGAGAACCAGAATGTCATTTTGAGTGAACTATGCATTTAATTGAATGCACTCTTATTCAAGCTGAGCAGACAGGAAAACACAGCCACATTTGCATTGATCAGTTGCTCTGATATGAAATGTGATTTACATGTTGCAGCCAGCACTTTTAAAATGCAGGATTTGGTAAATTTGTGGAAAGTAGCAGCAAATGTGCAGAGCTTCATTTATTCACTATTAATAATCTTATGCTGTTTGTGTTTAAGTGGTGTGTGTAAATGTGCTTGTTAAAGTATTGTCCACCTTTTGGAAATTTCTAAAAGTTGACTACAGATTGTTGGATCTTGTCATGGTGTTTCTTTACCCTTGCATTTCCTAAAATTCTCTCACATTAAATTGTCTAGAGATTAGAAATGACTAGTGTTATTTTTTTTAACTTGTACATTAGAATAGAAAAACTGTAACACTCTTATGTGTTAAATATATAAGAACGAGTTTTAATTTAATTAAAAAAAAAATGTTAAGAATTATTTTTGGCATTTTTGCCTTTGTTATGATAGGACAGATCAAAGCTGACAGGAAGCGAAGGGGGCGGGATTTGGAAACGTCCTCGAGTCATGATTCAAACTCGGGATGCCTGTAGCGCAAAGGCGCTGTATGTCGGCGCACTGCCCACAAAGCTATCGGTGCCACCTTTTTTAGTAATTTTGTTGTGCTTGATAGTTTTTTATTAGTTTTAATTTTTTAGCTTTAAAAGGGGTCATATGATGCTGCTAAAAAGAACATTATTTGGTGTATTTGGTGTAATGAAATGTGTTTATGCGGTTTAAAGTTAAAAAAAAACATTATTTTCCACATACTGTACATTATTGTTTCTCCTGTATGCCCCGCCTTCTGAAACGCGTCGATTTTTACAAAGCTCATCGATCTGAAAAAGCGAGGTGTGCTCTGATTGATAAAGAATATCTCTTTGGATTTGAGACTTTAGTCTTTGCAACTTTACAGATCTTCTTTATGCACCAAGAGCTTGTAACACTCCAAAGAGAAAGGAAAAAATGAAATTGCATCATATGACCCCTTTAAATTATTTTTATTTCAGTTTCTGTTTTAGTATGTTATTTTATTTTACTTTGTTGCCAAGGCAACAGTTAATTCTTTACAATTTTTCATCAAATATTTATATTTCATTTTATTACAGCTTTAATTTAATTAACAATTTCTAAAAGTTTTGGTTTTAATACTACTTTTAGTTAACAATAATAGCACTGTTGAGAACAGGGATTAGCTGTGATCAACTGCTATTTGGCCTTCATGTGTATATGAACAAAATTCTAGATCGAAGTTTTCACTACTAATATCTGCAGTGTTGTGGGATATATGTAGAGAAGCTCCTATGTACGTGTCGTTGCCGACTGTCTATGTTTCCACCGCAGGTTCCGTCCACGCCACTTCCATAGCAGCGTCACGGGTGGAGCAGGCGCTCTCTGAGGTGGCCTCTTCCCTTCAGAGCAGTGCTCCGAAACAGGGACCCCTCCACCCTTGGATGACCCTTGCCCAGATCTGGCTGCATGCAGGTACAAACCTCACCCACAGCCCTAATTTGCATCCTTTTAACATAAGTCATGCCCACATTCTATTGTTACATTGTTCGGGTCCGGGTTTAATAAACGGCATATTCTGTAATCTTGAAATAAAATATAGCTTAAGTTCTAAACAAACTGTAATAGAACACTATGTTTAAATATGGACAGCTTATTCCTCACTGCTTTGTAAACCCAGGTTGTTATTAATAGCATCCTTTGTCCAAGCAAATACATTAAACCATATCCAGCAGGATCAAATTCCCCATCTGGAGGCTTTTGCTCTGTCTACAATCAGCATTTATGAATAGACAAGCAATTGTGGTTACTTGTGAATGTGGCTGAATTAAATGCAGTGAAGTTTAGGAAAGTTCTGCTAGCAGCTCCAAGGTCATGGGTCTGATTCCCAGGCCAAATAAGTACTGATAAGAACAGCGTGAATGCACAGTAAATAGGGGTGTGTGAGCGTTTTTCTGCTGGTACCATGGTTGGTTTAGGCCTGTCGTGGATAGCTGACTCCACAAGTTTTCAAGAGCAGTGTTAGTTAGATCATAGCAGTGACAGAAATTATCTTTCTCATCAAGAGGCAATACTTGCCCCCTTAAATTGATTTCCAGGGGTATTTTTACCTTTATAAGGGCAATTTTTAAATGGTATGTCATATTGTCATATTCATTTTATAGACTAAAGTTATAATGTCATATTCATTTTAAAGACTAAAGTTAATTAGAATAATAAGACACCATAGGGCTGTTAGTAATCAAATGAAACCAGGATCAACAAAAGTCATCTGTGCTCTGCCAGTGTGACACAGAAGCTGCATCTTGTATTTACACTGTTTAATGCAGTTCAGAGGTGGCCTGAATGCATTTACACTGCTATTACAATTGCCTAAATAACAGAATGAGATTACTGTGTTAAAATACAATTTTGAATATTTAAATATTAAATGATTTTGAAAAAGAAATGATACTTTAAATATAAAACTTGAACTGTCTTAATGAACAAGTCACTGAATCATTCACTCAAACGATTTGTTCAAAACGGCTAATTTGTTCAGTAACAGTAACAGTGTTACTATTGTTAGCTAAAACTATAAAAAATATAGCAGGTCACTGTCTTTATGAATTGATCATTGAATCATTCATTCAAACAATTAGTTTAGAAATGCAGATTAGTTCAGTAACAAATGTTATTGTTAACTAATTCTAAAACTATTAAAAATGGTTTTTGTTAATTAAAATAAATACCTGAAATATGTAAATATTACATGAAAAACTGAGAAATGTTAGAAATGATTGAAATTAGAAATAAAATAAAATAAAAGTGAACTGAATTAACAAATAAAAGTTAAAGTTGAAGTACTAAATTACTAAAACTAAAATAAAAAAATAAAGTAAAATTAACTAAAAAACTAAAACTAAAATTGAAAAACTGAAAAGATGAAAAACGTTGAAATGTTAGAAATGATTGAAATTAGAAATAAACCTAATAATTTAGGTTTAATCATAAATCAAAAATCCTTTAATTTGTTTTCTCAGAAAAAGACAATCAACTCAGTTACTAAGACTAATTATTCTTTAACCAGCTTGACTGTCACTGAGCCAAGTGAGGGAACCTTAGCAGGACTTGGCAGGGTGAGAAAGGTGTCAAGAGTAAACATGCTTAGTAGTCACTTTCCCTGGAGTTTGTTGGCTGAAGAGGGAGGACACCCCTCCAACGTTAATCTCCCATCAGTCTCTCTGTCTCCTCACTGTTTGTGAGCTATGAAACTGACAGCTGACAGCCTGTCTGAGAATCACATTTTCTGTGTGACTCCAGATAAGAAATAAACCCCAGCAATGCTTCTTCCACTGTTTTCTCTTGATCACTTATTTTCTCTCTCTCTGTCTTTCCACAGCGGAGGTGTATATTGGAATGGGAAAGGCGGCGGAGGCAACAGCGTGTACGCAGGAAGCTGCCAACCTGTTCCCCATGTCCCGTAACGTGTTGTTTATGAAGGGTCAGGTGGCGGAGCTGCGGGGGAACGTGGACGAGGCCAAGCGCTGGTACGAGGAGGCGCTGTCCATCAGCCCCACCCACGTCAAGACCATGCAGAGACTGGTGAGCACATGCTGTTTAGCCACTAACTGAAACCCTTTTGCAGTTTTACACTTTCATGTTTATTGCTCCCCGCAATGCAGTTGATTTCAGGTTTTACTCTTCCTGTGGGAACGTTTGGTTATGTGTTTGGGGGATCGTCACGCTAAGATGGAGAAAAGAGTCCAGATCTCGTCCCATGTCAGTATTTAGCAGACAATGAGTCCAGGATGTGGAGACTTGTCAGCGGAAGTGTGTGTGTGTGTGTGTGAGTGAGTGAGTGCTGCTGTCTCCGGCTGTGTGTGTCTTAATAGTAAGCAGAAACGTCATGTCTTATAAAGGAGCTCCACTGTAGTAGACAGCAGCAGGAGGAAGTATTGCCCCTGTCTCTGTCAAATCTCTCCCTCTCTGACCTTCTTTTGTGTGTGTGTGTGTGTGTGTGTGTGTGTGATCTGTGTACTATAAAGAATATGTTAGAAATACCACGTTGTGCATTCAGACAAGATTTTATGACATTGTCAAAACAAACACAACAGATAACTGAATTCTTATAGAATTGTTTTATGGAAATACAGAGGTCTGTGATCATTTTGACACATTTGACAAACCAAATATGAAGAACAATGCGTATTTGCAGAACAGAAACTGTAAAAAATAATATCAGAATTAAATTAAATTAAAATATTAAATAAAACATTTTTATTAAATTTAATTTAATTGAAAAAACATTACGCATTTAAATAATACAATAAAATCAGTAATATTTTAATTTTTTCAGTTTAATATATTTCAAATTGATTTAATAATAATAGTAATTTATTCCTGTGATAGCAAAACTGAATTTTCAGCAGCCAATACCCATTACACTAGTCTTCAGTGTTACATGATCCTTCAGGAATCATTCTAATAATATATATATAAATATATATATAAAATAAGCAGTTATTAGAAATATATAATATATAAAAATACATAAAATATTTTTCCCAAACTGATTTTTCAAAAACCACTGATTATATAAACCAGGGGTGACGAACTCCGGTCCTGGAGAGCCGCAGCCCTGCATGCAACAGCTCCAACCCTAATTAAAACCTACCAGCCTGTTGCAGGTGAACAGCACGGCCCATGACGTGTGGAACAGTCTGGGAGAAGTGCTGCAAGCGCAGGGCAACGACGCTGCCGCGACCGAATGCTTCCTCACTGCCCTGGAGCTGGAGGCCAGCTGTCCCATCTTACCTTTCACCATCATTCCCCGCACCCTCTGAGACACTCCGAGCGCTCACCACCGACAAAACCTCTGTCCGTGAGTCATGCATGAACCACAGCCCTTAAACACACACACCGAAACTCTTCTTCTGTCCTGGAATGCCTTTCCCACCCCCTCCGACCTTTTTATCGGTTCTCAGACGTGGATCTGCCGAACTCGAATCGACACGGTTATCAGTGTGAACTTTTCCACACTGCTTCACTCTCATTGTGTTTCCCTTCCTATTCCTTCCTTCTTTCTGTGCTAGAATTTCCACCGGCTTCTGTATAGTAGGGGTGCCGCTCACCCGAAAACCCCGCCCCCTCCAGCACTCCCATTGGTCAGTTTCATACCACAGTACAAGTGGACCAATGAGAAACCTTTTCAAGCTGCTGTCACAGTGAAGCGGGTGACTGACACAGCGGTTTCATCAAACCACGGTGCTTCCCGAAACATGTCCCGAAACATACAATCTTGAGATTCTAGTAGCTGTGTGTCATACGAACCAGTAATAACACTGACGCAGAGGCGGTCAAAAGTGTGTATATGTGTGCTGTGTGTGTTTGTGAGTTAAATGGACGGTCAGAGTGCGTGTGTCCTTTACATGTGCTGGTATCCAGGATATCCCTTCCTATGTGGCGTGTGCGCGTGCGTTTATTTGGAATGGAATACTTGACACGCTGTTACAGTTGATCCCTGTTACACAAACACACGTAATAAAGGTTGTGTTTCCATGCTGTTGTTCCTGAGGGCAGGTGTGTCACCCGTGTTATGACTCCTAGAGAAACATTACGTCCCCCTCTGATCAAACGCTGTATTGTTTATATTCTGTATGTACAAAAGAATCGCCTAGAGCAAATGGAACGGATGCCAAAAGAACAACTACCCTAAAAGCAAATATTTTATCTTGGTTCTCATTAAAAGAGAAGATAAATCTAGTTTTGGACATTTCGTTTTGTTCTTTGGTTTATTTTTCCACATTTATCATGATTCAGAGGTCGAGATTTATATTGTTGATTTATCAGAGCCTTGCTGTATTAGATGTTTATTTATCTGTGTGCTAGACAGGTGAAGACATATATGTATTCCGTGTGTGTGTGTGTGTGTTTGGGGTCTGATAACATGAGGGACTGTTACAGATGGACATGTTAAAATCTCAGATACACAAACTATCTTCATAACGGTCACAGTGATTTCATTTATGTACGAGAAAGAGGAAGATTGTATGTGTGTATTTGAAGTCTTAGCAGTGTCAATCACAGGGCCAAACACAACTGGAAATGCTGTTTTATGATGTCAATAAATTATCGATTGTGAAAAATCTGTTTTTGTTTGTTATTCCTTATTTTGTCATGTATTTCAAGTCATTTTTGAGGTCAGCTAATGGAGCTAATATAGCTATATATAGTAATATAGCTAATTTAGAATTTTCTCCAAATTGTGACTTTTTCGAAGTTGCGACGTCAATTTATTTCTTAGTTTAGGTGGGTGGAAACATGGGTGGACTCGTACAGAACTTAATTTTCTGTAAAGTTGCTTTGCAAAGATTTGTATCGTGAAAAGCGCTATACAAATAAACTTGAATTGAATTGAAAACTTGAATTGAAACAGGCTTCGATACAAACCTTAGTCTGTTCTCAAGGGGGCGATACAGATAATTTCATGTCTGTGTCAGCATACTGTATGTATTATTTAGGTAACAAGTTTTAAAAATATCAACTCTAACATTTTTTTCAGGCAAAAAACTTTCAAACCAAACAAGTCTGTTTGTCAAAGTGGCAAATTTGTATGGCCAACTGAACCCGATGCGAAATCTGTTCACACCTTAACTCTAGCTCTGTCATAACTTACCTTAATTTACCTTAAAAATCACCCAACAAAAATACCATTTGTCCTAATTTTCCTATAGCGTTACTTGTGGCAGTTTTTGTAGAATATAGTGCAAACTTCTGTTGCATTATGAATTGCACTCTAAAACAATTAATTTCAAAGCACAATGGCGTATGAAATCGAGCTAAATTATGAGTTATAGTATGTTTTGGCCATACTTTTCCCCATTTAATTTCTTTTCCTGTCACTCGCACACGTTTCCTTACATGCCCTGCTCACCTCAGTTCATGTATGTTAGATGAGCCCACTGTTTCCCTGACTCGTGGTATGGTTGAATACCTTTAAAAAGCTCTCAAAGATTGATGAAGGTCCAAAAGCTCACAAGCAGAGAAAAAAGCCTCTGAAAAGCAAATGATTGACCTGACCTCATAAAAAGGAGTCGGGGAGAAAGAAGGATGTGAGGTGGGAAATGTAGAAAGTGAATTATTTAATGCACTTACAGGCCTGCCTTAAACTAATGAGCGCTTGCTTCTTGCTGCTTGCTGCTTTACGGGACAGGCCGCACTCCCAGGAGGATTCTGGGACGTACAAAGAGCTGCAGCAAGAGTTTGGTCGTCATTAAAGAGGTGCATTTTAGTGTCTGCCAGAGTGTTTACGCCTCTTGAGACCTCTTCTTTGACTCATTCCCGCTGTAAAGAGCCGAAGATCGTAAACAGCCCAGTACAGCCACACGCTGGGTCTTTGATCTGGGTCAGGAGCATGTTGAACCCTAATGAGCCCTCAGTGACGGCATTATTCCTCTGGCTTCTGTAAACACTACAGGCTAGTATCTCTGAGGGGTTTCCTTTGATCATCTTCGCTTGTAGAGCCTCCCCAAAATATCATAGCCAACACTTTGCAATGCCTTAGAGACCACACAGAACATCCTATCAAACACTTAGCAATGTCCTAGCAACAATTAAAATACCCTCATGCTTAACAACACCCTGGCAACCACCTACAATACACTAACAAACACTTCACTGCAACATCCTAGCAATTATTCAAAACACCCTAACACTCAGAAACACCCTAGCAATACCCAAATAAACACTTAGCATAGCCCTAGCTGTAAACACTACAGGCTAGTATCTCTGAGGGGTTTCCTTTGATCATCTTCGCTTGTAGAGCCTCAGCGAGGTCTGAAAGATGGTCGAGAGGTGTTAGCTGGATTTCACTGACCATTGTACAATGTGGTACCTGATTGTATGTCAAACCCCCAAACAAGACACTGGATTCGTAATGCTTACTAAGGCAACCGTCACTATTATTAGTGCGCATACTTGTGGTTAGGGCTTTATTTTGCATCCCTAACCTTAAATATTAAACTTCAGTGTGTGACTCATCTCTAACAACCACTTAGCAAAATACCCTAACCAACGTAATGCCCTGGAAACCACCCACAACACCCTAACAAACACTTATCAACATCCTAGCAATTATTCAAAATACACTAACACTGTATAAATAATTATATAAAATACCTGCCCTACAAATTATTCACAATACCCGAACACTTAGCAAGACCCTGGCAACCACTAAAAACACCCTGACAAACACTTGGGATAAAATCCTCTCAGAAGACTTTAGCAACTCCATAGTGACACCCTGGTGACCACCCAGAACATTCTAGCACTGATGAGGCAAGTATTGCATGGGCAAGAATCAGTCACATTTGTGATGCAACATTCAGTAAACGTCATTGATTTAACATAAGGTAAAAAGCAATGTAAATGTTCAGTCAAAGCGATCATAAAATATGATCATAAATAAATGTGTGATATGGAATAAGCTTTCTCTGTGGTGGTCTCTCTCTGGACATTGGCTCATGTTTCATTGGTATTATTGCTCTGATCCTGTCATTGATTGGCAGCCCAGCTCAATTCTCACATCAGAGAGCAGCGAATCAATACGAGAGACTCCAGGGAGTTTGATTTTTGTAGGGTGAGCTCACATTCTCACACAGCCATGGGAAAGTTTGTATGATATCGTGTCAAAACCTATACAGAACCATTAGAAACATTAAAGGGATAGTTCATCAAAAAAAGTTCTGTCATGTTTCAAACCCTACCAAATTAATACCACCTCATTTTATTGTAAATTCTTTTGACACACTGAGTTATTTCTCCAGAAGATTTCTATATTGATTGCTCATGGATCCATATGCCCTCTCCTCACATGCCCGTCCACATGTTCTCTGGCGATTATTCCAGTGAGGGGTGTTGACATTGCTCAAGGACATTTACTGTCATTTGTCCCGACAGCATTAGCTTAGCATATAATACACCCATGGTTTGCACTCTTAATGAAAGTTTGTGAGCCAGTGAAACAAGGTATGGTGACTCCTCTAGCCGTGACCCCTGCATAGTGTTGATAGCAATGTGTCATCTATCACCAGCAGATTAGTGAGCATGTGAGAGAGAGAGACATGTTGTTCATTGTTTTGAAGCGTGACAGTCTTGGTGTCAGTGTCACACACTGGGCATTCTCAGGGGTCGTGACCCTTCACTCAGTTCATGGGATCTGCGGTCTTTACAGTCTCGCATTACCGTTTGGATCAGTATTGTGCCTTTTATCCAACTGTGCCTAACTGAATGTCTCTCTCAGAATGAGGATTCAAATATTTCAGAGATTTTCGATGGCTTCTAGGTGTGACACCAAAGAGAAAATCTGTCAAAATCTTTTCTTTTTTTTGGTAAGTTCAAATCCAGCTTGCAAATGACTGTACTTTTGCATGTCCCATGAAATAAATGAAATTTATAAATAATACTCAGTAAATATACTTTAATTACAGAGAAGGGCTTTGTGCATGTGTGAACATCAATATCAAATTGAAGAACTGCATTAGCAGCAGTTAAATTATTTTTAAAGAATTAAAAACATTTGAAATTATAATTTACTCTATAATATTCATATATATATATATATATAGGAATATACACAGAACAGTGTTTTATTCATATTAAATTAATTTTATTAATAATTAATGATACATTTTTGGCACTTTATTGCTGCTTACAATTTAAAAAGCATTTTTATTAAATGCATTAACAGCAGCTACACCATTTTAATAATTAAATTAATTTTAAATTTTGATTTACATAATTTAAAACTGCATTATATATATATATATATATATATATATATGCTGTTTTATTTATTTATCATTTTTAATTACTAATTGTGGTACTTTATTGTCTTACAATTGCTTATTTTTCTTTGGCCACCTATATATTAATTTAAAAATGACCAAACAAACTGCATATGTGTATACATAAACACATTATATTCAATTACTATTTTATTATTTTATATAAATGTAATTCTAAGTACATATTGTATACATAGCAATCACACTATGTAATATAAATATTTCATATTTAATTAATCACATGCTTCAATGAGTTAACTTTTCCTCTAAAGAATATCTGTAACCGCTTACAAACAAAATAATTAATGCATATGTGGTCCTCTAAAAGTTCTTCTACCCTCCAAGAATTGCGTAACTTCTCTAATTAATACAAATCAACAAACACAACACACACACACACACACACACACTTTTCTTACAGCTGTTACGCTCTGAAGCTACTCAAGACTGCTGACACAAGGTGGTACAAATTATGCATTTCCCACAGGGGTGTCCAGTCTGTAGCAAACTGTTACAGCAGATGACTGTCCTATCAGCACCTCCCTCCTACACACAACACAAACATACACATATCAAAACCCTCACAATCTCCTCATCCATCCATCCATCCATCCATCCATCCCTCGGTTGGAAAGCGTGGGAGGAGAAGGAACAGATGGAGACTGGGGAAAAAGACGGACATAGCAGGAACACCCAGTGAGAGAGAGAGAGAGGGAGAGTGGATTACGGGAAGGACTCGCTGTACTCTGTTAAAAAAAAATTAAAATTCAATTCAAGTTAATTAACTTTATTTATAGCACGCATAACAGTGGCGATTGTCTCCAAGCAGCTTTACAAAGTGGCAGAACTAAAGGCCCAAGTGAGCAACCAAGCAAAGAAATGCACTTAGACTGACACGAGAATACGTCCTGGCAAGAGCCGCTTGAGCTGAAAATGGAGAGAATAGATCAAAGAGACACTCTGCTGTAGTCCTGAAGGACAGACTCCAGGGAAAACTGGTCAAAAAAATTCATCTGACCGATCTTTGCTAGAGTTTTCACTGAATTTAAGAGAGGTAAATAATCAATAAACTTTCTAATTAGCTAAATAAATGTAAAAACATAAGGGAGTATTGGGATTGGTTAGCTGAGTAAATAAATGCACCAAATAGAGTGTGGCTATAGAAAATGAATCATATTAATCTTTGTACTAAAAAAACAGACAAATCTGATTTAAGTGGTGTTAAGGCATAAAATAAACATCTCTGTCATGTTACATCATAATAATTTTGTGTGACACTGAATTTATCGGTATTTATTTATTTATTTGTGACCATGGACCACAAAACCAGTCATAAGGGTCAGTTTTTCGAAATTGAGATGTATCTGAAAGCTGAATAAATAAGCTTTCCATTGATGTATGGT
>NW_015627225.1:1443066-1465677 GCF_001515625.1 Sinocyclocheilus rhinocerous
TCCATTGATGTATGGTTTGTTAGGATAGGACAATATTTGGCTGAGATACAACTATTTGAATATCTGGAATCTGAGGGTGCAAAAAAATCTAAATATTGAGAAAATAGCCTTCGTAGCAATGCATATTACTAATAAAAAATGTTAAAAAGTTTTGATATATTTACAGTAGGAAATTTACAAAATATCTTCATGGAACATGATCTTTACTTAATAACCTAATGATTTTTGGCATAAAAGAAAAATCAATCATTTTGACCCAAACAATGTATTAGAAATATACCCGTTTTTCTCGTTTTCTCGTGTTACTGTAATGCAAGCCTGTTATCTTTCAGTGGCCAGTGTGTTGCTGCCCCGCAGTGTGTATGTGTGTGTGCTGTGAAATATTAATGCAGCGTTTCACTTCAGCATCACTTAACCCCACAGAGCAGCCTGTCAATCAGTAAGCCCCGCCTCTTCTGTAGGATGACCTCACTGTTCCACTGCAGCAGGGACTCTCACAAACACAGACAGTTCAAATGCTGATGGCTGCATTCTTAAACAGCCCACTCGTTATGCACTCATATCTCATTCCCCCCGCTGTGCATTTTTCTTCCACCATATGGGCTTCCCCACCTCTCACACACAGAGACACACACACACACACACACAGCTTTGAGTCTTTCCCAGACCACTCTTGAGTTGTGCCAAACGCGCATACACACTGCGCACTGACTGATCATTCAACTCCAGTGATGCTCCGTGGAAACTCAACCAATGAGAGACAGATAAAGCAAACGTAGCGGACACAGAAAATAAATTATCATAAATTATGGGTTTGGGAGATTGTTGTAAACATGAGCGACATGGATAGATTTTTACAAAGGTTTAAAATAAATAGTTAAGCCCAAAAATGAAAATCTACTCAACCTCAGACCATCCAAGCTGTGGATGAGTTTGTTTTATTACATTACTTACTCACCGATGGATCCTTTGCAGTGAATGGGTGCCGTCAGAATGAGAGTTCAAACAGTTGATAAAAACATCACAGACGATCTAGTCGACTAGTCCATAAATTAACTAAAAAACTAAATCATTGCTTCCGGCTAAAATATGAGTCTTCTGTACATAATATTGCTTTCTCCTGTTAAAATTAAAATGCCTCGATGGATTTGTTTCTTACAAACATAGCTTTTTACTTCACAAGATGTTAATTGATGGACTGGAGTTGTATGAATTACTTGTGGATTATTGTGTTGGTTTTATCATTCTGACGGCACCCATTCACTGCAGAGGATCCATTGGTGAGCAAGTGATGTAATGCTAAATTTCTCCAAATATGTTCCGGTGAAAAAGCAAACTCATCTACATCTTGGATGGTCTGAAGGCGAGTACATTTTAAGCAAATTTTCAAAGTCTGATGAGGTGATCAAGGACTCTTACGTGAAGCAGAGGCATCTTGTATCAAATGGTTTATTTTGATAATGACTGGCTGACATTATCCCACTTATTACATTGTGAATAAACAAAATAGATAAATAAATTGACAGGATATAAAGATTTCGTGTTAAAATCATTTTATTGCATGAGAAGAAAGAAAAACCTGAGGAGATCATAAAACATGTTTTGTAGAAAATCAGTTGCTTGGAATAGTTTTATGGTATTTTACACAAATATATGTTTGCGCAGTATGATAATTGGAATAAATTTTTTCATCTGTTTTCTAAATATATATCTTAATCATCTAAGTTTGAAATATTTTATCCATGCATATGCTTTATTTTTACAAAGATGTTGTGTACATCTCTTTTTTTATATTTCCTTTAAAGTTTTCTAAATGCATCTTAATGATCTTATTTTGAAAAATTCACCCCATCATTCACTCATATTCACCCCTTAATTTTTATTTTTAAAAAAAGCTCACCTCATAAATTTTAATTAGAACGTCATAACTTTCGGTGAAATGACAGACTTCTCTCTGGTGATATATGTCAGATCTGCCTCCATCCAATCAACAACTGATGAATTGAACTAACTCTCTGCCTACATTTTTTTCTATTCGATAATGTGTTTTTCTGGGATGTGTCACACAACGCATAAAAGATTTGTTTGCTACTTCCATTACATTGTGACTTTAATGGTAAAACTGAGATATAAACCTTCCGTTTGGTTATCTTGTTATATAATTTAACACCCTGCGGTCCCTCCATCATGTACCCCTGGTTGAGATCCCTCTCTTTTCATCTGAGCAGGTCAGGGTGTTAACAGATGACAAAAGCTCCTAATACATTACATGCCTTGTTGCAATGTGAGCTGTTCTATACAAGCGCATGACACATAGTCTGGTATCTCTCAAGCCCGTCCCTCTGCCCAGCTGGAGGGCCGCAGGAACGCTGCATGTGCTTTTAATGTTGTAGAGGAGGTGCTGAACTCTCGGTCAGGTATAAATTAAAAATACTCTGCCGGATGATTTGCCAGCTCAGGGGTCGGGAGGGAGCCGTTGGGATAAGATGACCTTATTGGCATTGTGTGAATACAGAGTAAATGAGTGAATGACAGGCCTTTACAGTGTCGTCCATGTGTGTGCTTTGAACCAGCACACTAGATAGAGACCGTATATTCAGCACTGCTGGGGAGGTGGGGCCTGGGTTCTAAGAAGTAAAAGCATTTGACAGAATCTGTTCGACCAAGCATGAGTAAGCTTGTGTTTGGAATAGAATATGCCACACGACTAGACCACTGGAGCAGTTAAAGCTGCAGTGTGTCATTTCAGCATAACTGTGGATTTGGAATCTATAACTTCTCAGATCTACATAGATCTGCATTATATGTCCTAATTAAGTATATATGTGTGTGTCTCACTGTCTGTGCTCAGTTGAGGTCACAGCAGGCCACTGAAGCTCACTGATTCTGCAGGCAACTGACTGTGCATTCGGAGGATAGGGAATCAGTGGGATGTGTTGGAGTATTACCTTTCATCTGTTTCCAAAACAAGCTCTTTATAAATGTTTTGCACTTCCATGGATGTCTATGCATGGATACTGTGTCCGGTATTAAACAATTTTATATGCATAAAATGCTTGGATGACTTGTTACACTATTATCAGCTCATTATATCCCACAATGTAAAGGACTTAATTTGACATCCTATTATGTAATGAATGAACAAAGCAGAAGTATAACATCAGCTGCAATTTTTAAAATATATATTTTTAACTTATTTGATTGAACTGCCAATGTTTGACTTTTACACAAATTGAGAAAAAATGGTTAGATTAAACATGCCCCCCCAAAAAAGCCAAAAACCACCACTGAACAAGCTTATCTTATGAATTGTTTATATCTGCATAACAACTGAATTTGAAATATATTCTTAAGTTTTAAATATTTTTAAATAAATTTTTTTAAACGAATGATTTGATTGAACTGCTTAACTTTCACAGAAAAAAAGATTTAAAAATGCCGAAGGTCTTGCGGGTTTCTGGACCTTGAACGTGGTAGTTACCTTGCTGTCTATGGGAGGGTCAGAGAGCCCTCAGATTTCATCAAAAATATCTTAAATTGTGTTCCGAAGATGAACGAAGGTCTTACGGGTTTCGAACAACACAAGGGTGAGTAATTAATGACAGAATTTTCATTTTTGGGTGAACTAACCCTTTAAGCAAGCTTATCTTTTAAGTATTTCTAATTTAAAAATAAATCTTACAAATTAACAGTAACAATTGGAGTGGAAGTTTATTTGAAAAATTAACATTTCGTTAGTGACCTAGAAATAGTGTAGAATATTAAATATATAAGAATATTAATATTCAAGATATTCTGAAGTGTTAAATATGAAATATTTTTAAATATACTTTTTTTAATTATTATTGAAAACAACATATTTCTAGGGTTTATTAAAAATCCCAGATTTGCAATGCGGTCTCAGACTTTATGAACCCCCTACATGTGTGTGTTATATCTATGTGGTGCCATTCAGCCGTGATAAACATGCTATATTTATGTGAGACATTTTGTCTGTTCTAGCTCCGAGATTCTTCCCATAAAGCCTGAGAGGACAGAGAGAGTGTGACCAACCAGTGCCTGCAACCAAACCATGAAAAGACATTCTGACATATCTCAGAGGCACCGAACGACCAGAATATTCTACATATTCAGCCAAACATTTTCTGAAGCATTCAGCCATTCTCTGATTATTCTTCTTGGATGAAATAATGCATTTAATACACACACACAGACACACACACACACACACGCTTGGCCACGTGCAGCTCATCAGTCAGAAGGGCAGAGAGACGTGGGTTGTTAGCACTCTCTCTCTCCCCTCCCACACGCCTGTCACTGTATCCTGTTTCTCACGGCTGAGCACATAGTAGACGCACAATCATCTCCATACCACCCGAGCACACTGTCACTGAGCTCAGGCTTTAAATAGCTGTAAATTAAAAGCGAGTCTGAAAATTGAGTGAAAAAGTCTCACGTTAAATCGGATGTTAAAGCTTCAACTGGAGAAATGCGAATTAATAATTCCAGTAAAAAAGGATCATACTGTAGAGATAAACTCTGCCTGACTACAGGAGGTGGATCTAATCAGCTGTAGATTTTCACACATACACACACACACGCTCTCCATCTCCCCAGAGTCTCTTCTCCAGCTCCCACATGGTTTTTGATATCCCTCTCATCCACCAGAGCCATAGATCCAGGTTGCCAGGCAACCCCTAAAATCCCCAAAGACAGACGCGCTCAAGCCTGCGCTCGGATAGATCAGCGCTCATGCAACATGACACATATATACCGAGACGCACAGAAAGAGAGCGGTTGCCATGGTGATTTCTGTAGGTTGGCTGCAAAAGCTTCCCGAAATGTTCGTTTCAGTAGAGGATGACAAAAAGGACAAACAAGGTTGAGAGCTTCGAGTTCATGTTCTTTTATTGGAAAAAAAATCAAAAGACGAGCATGTACAACTTGGAATGAACATAAACAGAACTGAAGGTGGGTTGTCGAAACAAGCCCCTGGCAGCCAAAGCCCTCGTTTGCACTCTCCAGAGAAAATCGACATGCTCACGGTCAGAGCCCAGAGAAGAACTAAAGATAAAAACACTTATGGTTACAGTCACCATTGCCCTTACCCGAAAAACGCTTCCACGTAAGGTGAAAGGTCACGCCCTGAAACTCCCAAGCCACTCTCTCCCGCTAAACGCCCCTACTATCGGGCACAATGCACAAAGAAACAAAACTCTGAATATCCTGACATGCCAAACATAGTTTAAAATCTCTTAACTGATCATTTTTCTTAAAAATATCTCTTTATTTAGTTATTGAAGCAAACTGCAAAGGTCCCATTCATTCGTCCTCTATGCAGATTCCGAAATCCCTCCGCCCCCTAAACCATATTCAAACCTCTTTTAGATTCACCCCCAGAACGCTCCGACAGACATCGCTGAGGTTTCCGCCCCGATAGCGGCTCTGAACTCAAGCTGCATGCATGTAGAATACAAACAGGAAGTAGAAGACGATTGGCCAGCCCAAACATCGCCACTAGCAAATGGAACCAGTTAAGCAGTTCACCAGATGCTTTTACTTTAGTTTCTGAAGGTTTGATATCAGGATTAATTGATTGATGTTTTTGTAGATGTCTAAGCAGTTCTTTGGGAACAGGACCACTAACCAGTACATGCAGGTCATTTATGTTTATGTCTTTTTTTGTTTGTTTTATTATTATAATTTTTTTTACAGATTTTTTCTATATATGGACATTTTCCTTTTTTAACATTCAGTTTTTTTCTATACAGAAACAGTATGAATAAATGAATATTTTTGCGTAAGAGGTAAGTAAAACATTTGACTGATTTTTTTTGTCTTCTAAAGAGGTCAGGAGAGAACAGAAGAGCTTCACTTTGCCGTCATCATTTGTACAAATTCTGTGGACAGAAAGAGAGATGGACACATCAGACATGACGCTCAAGATCACAACAAAGCACAAAGCCTACTAGTTTCCAGACTGCTCCTTTCAATTAATCTCCATTTTTGTATGAACACGCAAATAACCTTGCATTATCCAAATCCAAACTACATTATTGTAATTGAAGTGGCAATTTATAAAAGTAATGTTTAATCTGCATAAAACGGCGACCCTTTCTGGGTAATCTCAGCACACAGCTGCATCGTACCTTCGTAATTGACCTGACCGTCGCCGTCGATGTCAGCTTCTCTGATCATTTCGTCCACCTCTTCATCCGTTAGCTTCTCACCCAGGTTTGTCATGACGTGGCGAAGCTCTGCTGCGCTGATGTAGCCATTCCCATCCTGCCACAGACAGACAGACAGGATCAATAAGTCAGCCGTGTCATGCTGTTAAAATATTAAACCACTAAATCCAAAGTAGGTGACTTTGAAAACAGTAATGACGTATAGTGGAAGTGTAATGCAGATAAAAGGGGCGGCTGTAGAGTTCAATGATGATTTTTCCTAAACATTTGAAAATCAAATGTCCCAGTAAACCTGCAGGAAGAGATGTCTGACTGTGGAAATGATTGTGCCATGAATCCCTTCAAACCAGCTGCAGCTTTACGTGGAACAAGGGCTTGGTTTGTTTTTTCCTGCCTCCTCACTCTTTCCATGGAAGCAAGAACATCATCTTCCCACAATGCTCTCTTTTCGGCACTGACCTTGTCAAACACTCTGAAAGCCTCGCGGATCTCCTCCTCACTGTCGGTGTCTTTCATTTTCCGGGCCATCATTGTCAGAAACTCGGGAAAGTCAATGGTTCCATTACCTGAAAGAAATGGAGAAAGAATAAACAGATCTGGTCCGGGATGTTCGGACAACTCGGATAAACTATCCAGGACGTAGAATGCAGGACAAAAGCAGGGCAGTCAATACGGCATAATGAGGAGTAATGAGGTCTAATAACACACATTTAGTGTGTCTGAGTGTCATCTAACTGAACTGAATTAGTCCTAGTTGAGAGAGTCACAGCAAACACTCTCTTTAGGATGCACTGTAAACACTGTACAGGAAAGGTCACAGGAATGAACGTCATGTTTATTTTCTTATATTGCGAGATCAAATAAATTGAATTAGGGACACATAACATATCAATAATAGAGTTTTTAATTACTGGATATCGGGCGGTTTTTATATGTAATTGTTTAGTTTTTATAACACTAGAAATAAAAAAAAAGTTAAATGTAATCTTTAGCAATCTCAAAATGAATATGCATTTTTCATGCTGTAACTGTTGCAATTTTTGAAATGTACACGTAGCATTTATAATGATTAATTTTAGCTTTTAGACTTTCATATTTAATTCATTAAGACAAAACAGAATTTAATATCATCAGCCATTTATCAATTTTTTCCATTTCTAATTTGATTCTAAACAAGGAATGTTGACAGTTCTGGGTTTTTCAGGCTGAAATGTGTTTCTCATTCCCTCGAGGTTTAACCAAGCTGAGGTGGGATATTTCCATTACACGGGACAAATATGACGTCCTCCTGTGTACATGCGTGTGTGAAAATGATCACTAGAGCCATTCCCACAGGGCTCACACTGCGTGTGTAATCTGACAATGTGGGTGTAGACACGTGCTTGCGTATGTGTGTGTGTGTTTTCTTCGCATTGCATGTTCTTCTCACTGGGGCTCTTCACAAACACTCTCTCGATTCCATCGCCACCACTGCCAAAGTGGATTATGTAAAGGATTCCATGAGGTCTTTATTACCTGCTGTTATTCAACGGGCTTTACTGCTGTCTGACCTACAAAAATGAATCCATACCACACCACACAATCCCATCTGTAAATAATCAGTATATCAGAAACCCAGCGCGCTCTGCATGATCTAACAACATGTTAAAATGACACTAACGTTAAAGGACACTCTGTAAAGACACCATTGCATTCTGGAATACTAATTACATCAGCTCTGTAACAGGAGAAGCATCCCAGGCGTTTTACATTTTGGTGTTATCTGAAAGCTTGCTTGCACACAAGCTAATTAAAAAAACAAGATAACCGTTTAATCACAGAGAACAGTTTTCGATAGGAAGGTGTCCCTAGCATAATGTCAAGTCAAAAATAAAATGAAAAGAACATAATATTTAATTAAAAAAATGAGAATGTTAGTTATGTCTTCAGGGATATATAAGCAGGTGTGGAAAAAAAGTTTCTGATTCCAAAGAATTCATTGGTCATTTGAATCACAGTGTTGACTGACTACACTACACTGAAACAAATACTAACACCTAACCCTAACCTTAAGGTTAGTATAGTGTAGGTAGCATATCATGATAGATAACATTACTGTTTGTCGCATTTCTGAAGTCTGAACTGAATCCAACTCACCATCAGCATCCACCTCGTTGATCATGTCCTGCAGTTCAGCCTCCGTGGGGTTCTGCCCAAGTGAGCGCATCACTGTGCCCAGCTCTTTGGTTGTGATGGTACCGTCACCATCCTTATCAAACAAGGAGAAAGCCTCCTTAAACTCTGTGAGGAAACAGATGAAAAATAGCATTAAAACCTCACATATATAAAACTTAATTTTCCCAAGATCCATTTTCCTGAATCATCTGGCTGAATGAAGGGCAGGTGTACTGATCGTAAGTAGTTAATATGTGACATTCATCCTTGACAATGAAGTTAATTCAGGGCATGTTTACACCACAAACACACCTAGATTGGCTTACCAGCAATTTGCTCCTCGGTGAGTTGGTCAGCCTGGAAATGGAGAGGGAAAAAATTGACGAGTAAATGAGTGTCATAAACATGTATAACTCATCGTTTTATTGTGCGAAGCACTTTACAAACTGAACAAACCATAATGGCACAGATGTCCTGTCAGGAAGAAAACAATCACAAAATCAAGATCAAACCACTGCACACCCAGAGTCTAAAACGTAAAAAAATATGAATAGAAAAGCTTAACCATAAAATGAATATACAAAATAAACTAAATGTTCTGTATAAAGCTTTCTTAAAAAGCAAAAACTTCTACTTTATCTGCCCCATCCATCACTTCCTCATACGGACACTCAAGAAACCTGATTAACCAATCAATGCCAGCAAGCTAGACAAAATACCACTTTGACCTCCAATTCATAAACTAATGGTGAATGAACATCCCCTTAAAGGCCACAATGAACAGCTACATGTATTCAAAGGCACACAAAAAACTGAGTTCTTGATAACGCAACCTTTATCCCATCAAACTGAATGTCGGTCAGATCAGCCACCAGCCTCTTCGCCTTGGGTTCATTGTCCCAGCCATCAGTCTTCTTTACATCTTGCCTGTCCATTTTAACTGGTGCTTTCCTGGGTTTGACCTCAGCGGTGGGGCTTTTCAATGAGGTCAGGCCATCCACCGCTCCTCGGACCATCATCAGACCTTCTGCCAGGCACTCGGCCCGCTTGACGTTTTGCACACCTTGCCGCCTGACATCCCCGAGCTCAGTCCGGCAGTGCTGCAGACAGTTTTTTAAATCCTGGACATCTCGCACCACGCTGTCAATGCGGCTGTTGGTGGAGTCCACCAGCATCTGCAGGAAGGACTTGTAGTTTCTCTCCTGTAGCTCGATCAGCTCTTTATAAAAGAACTGCTGCTGGTCAAGGAGATCGTAGACCATGGATAATGACACAGAGTCCTCCTCAGGGTAGATGACAGGTCTCTTTGGAGGCATTCTGGTCTTTGTGAGTAGACGTTACCTGAAGCACGTAGAGGCGAGTCTGGCTGATCAGGCTGATGAACAACGGACCATGAGAGAGCTCACCTGACCCTTGAGGCCAGTGTTACTGTACCAACCTCCCAGGCCGCATTGGGTATCGCTCAGCAAGATATTAGGCCGATTTTTGAGAAGCTTAACGTCAGCAGCTCACTACGGTTACAAAGCCGAGGGTCAGGGATCGTTTCCATTATTTGAAACTAGTCAAATGGGCATCCCATCAGGTCACTCAAGCAAAGTAGGATGTATACGGACGTAAATCGACAGGTACACAGAATGACAGCTAAATCAAAGGAAGGTATTAAGGTCTGTCAGTCTAAATCAAATGACCCATCACTTTACCTGCTCCTGCGGTCATCTCAGTTTACAGTCAGCCGCGGGTTTGCGTTTATATCTCTATCCCTTTGATCATCTGAGTGGCATCTCGTCTCTGCTAATTGTGCAAACACCTCTCTCCGTCTGCGAACACAATGGCAGGTTTTACCTTTCCCTGCGTGGATGCAATATCTCACCTGTCTCACTGTTCTTGTGATCAAGTTTATTTTTTTCTGCCTGTCCCTCCCTAGGGGTCCTGTTAGCCTGAGGGTTAAAGATCCGGGCTGCTAGCATAAAGATTGTGAGTTCAAATCCAGGTAGGGACAAAATATGACCTGGAGAGTTACAAAGGTCCCTTCCTGCCCAATTATGACTATGATGTTGTGTAAGGCATCTCGGCACATGTTGTTCTAATTAGCATGCTGTCCAAAACTCCCTTGAAATCTAACCTAAATATTAAGATAAGTCTCTTTACCCTTATTCAAGTCTCTGGTTTTTAAAGTCGGAAGTAGCTACAGATCACATCTTCCATATTGTCACATACATCAGAGTGAATCATATTATTGAAAAGAAAGCGTACAAGTGTGGAGATTTGGTTCAATTCCTCAGTGGCTGATTGGAAGGAGGCAAACCTGAATGCGAACTTGCGGTCAATTATAAGGAAGGGACAGGGTGTATGAGGACGAAATGTCCCGCATACGTCACCGGAGGAGTCTGTTGTTTCACTGGAAGATTGAGTTATGACATTCTGATTTTAAAAAATGAGATAAAAAGAAACAAATGCATTCATGCATGAATCGTTCATAGTAAGATCAATAACATGCATATAGAACATAGATAGGGTGAAATTCCGATATTAGGCCGATTTTTGAGAAGCTTAACGTCAGCAGCTCACTACGGTTACAAAGCCGAGGGTCAGGGATCGTTTCCATTATTTGAAACTAGTCAAATGGGCATCCCATCAGGTCACTCAAGCAAAGTAGGATGTATACGGACGTAAATCGACAGGTACACAGAATGACAGCTAAATCAAAGGAAGGTATTAAGGTCTGTCAGTCTAAATCAAATGACACATCACTTCAGCTAAATCAAAGGAAGGTATTAAGGTCTGTCAGTCTAAATCAAATGACCCATCACTTTACCTGCTCCTGCGGTCATCTCAGTTTACAGTCAGCCGCGGGTTTGCGTTTATATCTCTATCCCTTTGATCAATCATCTGAGATCTCGTCTCTGCTAATTGTGCAAACACCTCTCTCCGTCTGCGAACACAATGGCAGGTTTTACCTTTCCCTGCGTGGATGCAATATCTCACCTGTCTCACTGTTCTTGTGATCAAGTTTATTTTTTTCTGCCTGTCCCTCCCTAGGGGTCCTGTTAGCCTGAGGGTTAAAGATCCGGGCTGCTAGCATAAAGATTGTGAGTTCAAATCCAGGTAGGGACAAAATATGACCTGGAGAGTTACAAAGGTCCCTTCCTGCCCAATTATGACTATGATGTTGTGTAAGGCATCTCGGCACATGTTGTTCTAATTAGCATGCTGTCCAAAACTCCCTTGAAATCTAACCTAAATATTAAGATAAGTCTCTTTACCCTTATTCAAGTCTCTGGTTTTTAAAGTCGGAAGTAGCTACAGATCACATCTTCCATATTGTCACATACATCAGAGTGAATCATATTATTGAAAAGAAAGCGTACAAGTGTGGAGATTTGGTTCAATTCCTCAGTGGCTGATTGGAAGGAGGCAAACCTGAATGCGAACTTGCGGTCAATTATAAGGAAGGGACAGGGTGTATGAGGACGAAATGTCCCGCATACGTCACCGGAGGAGTCTGTTGTTTCACTGGAAGATTGAGTTATGACATTCTGATTTTAAAAAATGAGATAAAAAGAAACAAATGCATTCATGCATGAATCGTTCATAGTAAGATCAATAACATGCATATAGAACATAGATAGGGTGAAATTCCATTTTATGATGACTTCAACATTAAACTTTGTTGTCTAAAGTGTTTACATGATATTCAAGAGTGATGACGCATCTATCCACTGTTGCACCAGCAGTATCCCATATGTGCCCGCAGAGCTCTGCAAAAACAAAAGCTCTGGTAGCTTACTTCCCAAAATAAATTACTTAAATTAATTCAAAGTCAGCATGAAAGGGAAAATTGGAATTGTCTTTTCTTCTTTATTGTGACATATATCTGACTGAAACTACTTCTTGAATGAGAAAGTAATGTTGGGCAGAACTTGATTTTGTCCATTCGGAATTGATTTGCATCTTTGTCGTTTGCTAATTGCTGAAAGAGTTTCATAGTCACAGGTTGCTGGAAGGGACGGATTAAAACTCACCTGGTTGGAGTTGGACACATTAATGTTTCTGATTAAAGTTTACTTTTTGAAATAATATGCATATATAATAATGTGCATGGTTAAATCATTTACAATAAACAATTTTATGGTGACTTTTTAATAATTAATGAATAGTTGCTGGTCTGAATCACTTTGAAACAGTGCCCTGTATAATTTACAGCATTGTTAGAGAGAGAATGGACATTTTACTTGAAATACGTCCAAGTTAATCAGAGTCAAATTGAATCAGAATTGGAATCATGTTGAAGCAAATCTAATCAAAGTGAATCAAAAATCTGTAACAATATCCAAATGTGTGTTCATTAAATAAACATTTCAGCTTCTGTCCCCTAAAAAATCAATGTGGAAAATGCACCGTCGGCAGATTCCCCATGGACCCCGTCCATAAAGGATCATTTCTTCTCTCCAGCTGATGGGGGAAAACAGGATCCTGCACCTCTACTGGAAGCCTTCCAGGCTATTTGCCATCCAGTGAAGCTTCAAACATCGCACACCACTGACAGGAATTTGGCCTGGATCTGAAAATGTTGCGCAATGTTGCCTGGAATCTGGCCTTGATTTAGGACTCACCAAGCGGCAGGAGCAGCTGAGAGAAGGCTGGCCTGGCGCTCGGGACGCCCAGTGTACGATAATGAGTGTGGTATTGCCACTTTCACACCATGTTAACAGGGAGTCCCCAAGGCCCTTAACCAACATGCTGACATATGCAAACACTCTACTGAGTCTAGTTCCAGTGACTGTCTCTCTTCACAAAATGAACACCAATATACCCACAACTTAGCACCTAAGACAGGAAGATGGCTGAATATAAACTCATGACCACAACTGTGAAGGCAGCTTCCTTATGAACCAAACCAACTTTGTACCGTGAAGACAGCAAGCCCTGAAATGGCCATTTGTTGATGGCTAATCTGGCCAATTTAGCTACCAGGTTACCCAATACATTCTCTCTTATATATGTGTGTAGTTATTGTTGTAGCATTCAAGCAGTTTACCATGACTGTCATTTCAGAGAAGCTTCCAGAGAGGCCCGTATGAAGAAGTGCAGGCTGTTTCTAGACCGTTCTACATGATGGGTGAAAAAAAAAATGGTTATTTTCCTCACTGATTCCCATGGCACGACTACCCGTACAGGCAGGACAACGAAACTAGAGCTGCATCGTGGCCAGGAAGGTCCTGAAGACGCAACTCGAGGGAGGAAACAGACACCTCACACAGCAACTAGCCATTCATAGTTCATCACGGAACTGAGATCATTCTCACCAAACAGCACAGGCTTAAATAACATCCATAAAAAAATTATTTATACTGAGCCTTCTGGCATTGTGCTGTGGGAAAGCTGAAGCAGAAGCGTTTGTATGGACTCATTCAGTCGGCATTGACTTTGTTGAATTCACTCAGGACATTCTTTCCATGCTTCACGAACAATGTTTGCTTTCTTGAGCTAAAATGCACCATTTAAACAAAGGTTTGTTTATTTTCTCATTGGGTATCCTATCCAGCTGTACAATTTATGAACTCTGTTTCGTGCTCTTATGAGGGGAAACATTCAAGCCCGGAGCCCAGATAACAAACAGACCTGTTACTTTCACAACAAGTCAACAGAGCCCAAAATGATGTTTGTGCCAACCTAAACCAGTAATAAAGCCAATTTATTGTCCTAATCCTGCTTAGTTTTGACAAATTTGACAATTATGCAGATTATAATTTTTAAAAGCCTAATAAAAGAGCAGGGAAGATAAATAACATGGTCATAAATACATGTAATAACGGTTTTTCTTCAAAAATTAAACAATGGTCAACCACAGCCAACACAACCCACATCTCAACATCTCAGTCTGAACATTTCAAGAAATATTTCAATCAAATATTGAACATCTATCATCATTTTTTATCTATCTTTCTTCTGTGAATCACAAAAGGGGACTGACAGCCCCAGTCACCGTTCACTTTCATTGCATCTTTTTCCATACAATTAAAGTAAATGATGACTGAGGCTGTCATTCTGTCTAACATCTTGATTTGTTCTTCAGGTAAGAAAAAAAGTCCTACAGGTTTGTAACGACGAAGGGGTGAGTAAATGACGACAGAATTTACATTTTTCTGGGTGAATTCTTTCTTTAAGGAATTTCTTTACTCTTTATTCAGACTGGTCTGATTTTCTACAGTGGCTGTCTATAGCAAAATCATTCGCTAATGCAAAGCAAATATTGTCTCAAACATATCAATGTTTGACAAAGGCAAGCACAATGTTTTCTTATTAAATAGAACGTGAGCACTGATCATCTGTCTGCTGCTGTCCAGCACATCACACCATAATAAAACGCGTATGTCACATTTCCTGCCGCACTATGACATCAATAATACTGCAACACGTTCAAAATAATAATCAGACGCAACCTTCGTTTGCGAAGTGCAATGAAATACAGAGTTTAATTCATTTAAATTCAAATTTGCTGTTGCACGAGCGCAAAACCAGAACAGGCAGGCAGGTGGTTAGTCATGTCTATATATAAACCGCAATGCGTTAAATGCATAAAATATGAACACATGTTCATGAATGAGTAGTGCATGATAAAAGCTTATACGTACCATATCTGAGAGTGGAGAGTGGACTAAGTTTGTTAATCTACGCTAGACTGCAGCGATGCTCCGCTCTCAGTTAAAGCTCCACCGTGCGACTGTCGCTCGCAGAGCATTGAAGGTGATCCGGTACTATATACAATGGTGTATTCCTCCGCCATACGGACCCCTATCACTCACTTCCGCATAGAGCAGTCAGAAGCCCCGCCCACCTACTTATCATAACCACCTCAGTCCCGAGAAGGAAAAAAGTGTTTATTTATGAAAAATATAGGCTATTAGCGAAATATTATGTATAATGTGTAGTATGTACGGTAATATGCATATGTAACATGTACAGGTATGTATAAAATGTGCTCAAGTACATGAAATCTGACATTTTCTGCTATCTATATAATTATTTCATCACTGTTGGAACAAACTGTATATTTACAGTATACTGCATGTAAATGTTTTATATGTAAACTAACAGGTTTAATATTATTTATTAATAGTAATGTTATGTATTAATAATGCAAGTTTAGTGCCCTAATTAGTATTTTCTTATTAAATAATTTCAATATATGAAGCAGTGCAGATGAACAACGCACTTATTATATTAACATGCAGTATATGTAATACGCACACTGTAATAAAAAATGCATAAAAATCACTCAAATTCATGTGTCCAGTATTTAATTTTCACTTCATTTTTGTAAGAAAACATACAAAGATGTTTTACAGATAAAAACATGGGATCATTTAAAAAACGTACTTTTAATTCTTCTCGCAAATGACCAATTAATATGTTTTGCAAAATGTTGTGTAGAAACACACAGAAGTTGGCCTGACTAAAATCTAAAGTCAATTCATTTAGGGGCCTGATAAGACTATTAAAACAATAAAAGTGATGAGCAAAAAACTGTTGTGCATATGTGCCAATGTTATGGCAAAATGTACAGAAAGAAAAGTATTATAATAATAACATTGAACATTTGTATTAAAAAATTTGAGCCTTATTGTGAATTAAGTCATTTGTCACAGAGAAAAATCCATTCCATTGATCTCTTAATTAACCAAATAATTCCCAGTGAACAAAGTTAAATTTGATTCTGAAACTGAAAACTCACTAACAAATAAATAAAACATGAAAATAATGATTCTGAAACTGAAAACTCACTAACAAATAAATAAAACGTGAAAATAATTGTTTTAATATAATATTATAAACGAAGTTTATTTCTGTTTATTTCAAATTGTTCACCAATTTGGATTAACATGTTTTTGAATGCATTTTAGGAATATAAGATAAAAAATAAAAAGTCAGTTATTCATTTAAAATAACAGCATCTATATATAAAAATTAAGGACAAATCGACATCCAGTATAATATTTTTTTAGGGTCACAGTACTAAAAATAGTCTAAGAACACTTTACATCTTGAGGGACTACTTCTCTAAAAGGCACTAGTTTCTTTCGTCGGAATATTGCTTATTGCATCAAGTCCTCTGTCTTTGTTGACGCTAGAGAGATTTCGGCTTAGCATGTCACAGCTTTTATGATTGGCCAGTTGAGACCTGCAATCCGCTCGTGATTGTAACAGCGTCTCTGATTGGTTACGTTAGACCTGCAATGCGTCAAGCCATTGCGCTCAGTGTGTCCCGGATCACGCAGCACTGGAACCGGCGGGCCAACAAGCCCTTCAGTTAGACAGGACAGGGCTGATTAAATTTCTCTCCCGGGATCAGATCTTATATTATACACTCACCGTGAGACTCCTTCACATCCAGAAAGTTAAGGTTTAATTGAGTTTTCTAGAAAGCATTGGTATAAGCACAAAGTTCTGTGCTCCTTGTCTAACATAAAGCCAACTGGACACAGTCGCAGATTTAAAAAATAAATAACATTTCAAACAGTGAAATAAATAAATAAAAAATACTGTTTATCGATGTTGTGATAATGAAAGATTTTCACTTACTAGGACCAATCCTTTGTTAAATGCACTAAACTTTTGCAAAACTATTACTATATGAACTTTTGATGAACTTCTTTGTTCTTAATGTACAATAAAACTTCTTAAAATGTCTTAATCGCCATGGAAAATATTTTTCCCCACTATTTTCCCTCAGTGTTCTTCATGAGCGGGTCATTCCTAAAATCCTTTAAATCAGTGGTCATCACCAACCTTTTTAGGCCCAAGATCCCTGACCTCGGCCTTTATGAAAGAGAAGATCTACCTATTGAAGAATTGATAGAAAAAGACATCCCAGATTGTACTTCAAATTTGAGGCCTTTTACTTAGTATTTTAATTACTGATGCGCCGATCATAGCTGATTCAGAATTCAGATTTTCTTTTCTTTTTACTAGCAAATTGGATTCTGATACTGATACTGATTTTTAAGCAAATTTTGAGGCAACCACTGCATTTTAATCACGATCTGCACGGGCAGTTGTTTTTGATTTGATTTAGGTTAATTTCAGGATTTAAAACTAAAACAGAATGGTCTGACTTTAGGTGTTATTTATTTATTTGCTACATAAAACATCTGCGCGAAACAACAGAAGGTCTGAATGAGACGCACTCTCTGACAGCAGGTGGCTCCTATGAACACGGTTGCCAGGTTTTCGCAATAAAACTAGTCCAATCGCGTTTCGAGGGGGTTCCCCTGTAAAAATCGCATTCGGGGGGTAAAATACACGTTTTTCGGCGGGGATCTTCAAGTAAAATTCACATTCCAGGGACTAAATATCACGTTATTGGGGTCGCTTCAACCCGCGGACATGAACAATAACCCGCGGCAACAGTGTTAAGTAGCCCAATTCAGCGGGAAAACCGCGGACTTGGCAACACTGCTTATGAACCGACCGCAATATATCGTTTCCTTGGTTACCACTGTAAACAAAGCAGAGTTGCGCTTTATACGGAGAAGAAAATGCCATTGCCATCGAAACTTTTCTCAAGACAGTTCCCTTCAGTGATACATTAATATAACCCCAGAAATGTAATGCATTTTTGTACTTATTTTACTGTTTTACTGGGATCTTCTGGGACAGTGATAAAGATCTCGATCGCGATCGACGGGTTGGCAACCATTGCTTTAAATGAATCGGCTGAACCAGTTTGAAAAGTTTAACGATTCCTTCACGCAGTGGACTGAACCAGTTCGAGCGATTATCGAATCAACAAATCACTGGTATTTTTATCAACACGCATAAGAAATAGAGTTGGTTTAAAGATGCTAAAACTTATTTGAGCTAGAAGATGAACTTTAGTATTGTTTGCAAATTGTATAATTAATTATTATATTAGTAAATTGTACAAAACCACCACTGGCTCTGCACCCCTTTAAATTCATTACTTCAGACTTATGTGCCCTCTAGAAGCTTGGGTTCTGCAAGTGAACGTCGCTTTATTGTGCCATCCCAAAGAGGCACTAAATTACTTTCATGGACTTTTAAATAAAATGTTCCCTCCTGGTGGAATGACCTGCCCAACTCAGTCCGAGCAGCTGAGTCCTAACCATCTTTAAGAATAGGCTAAAAACACATCTCTTCCATCTTTATTTGACTTTCTAACTCTAGCACTCTATTCTAAGTCTATTCTTTAAAAAAAAAACTAACACTAGCTTCTCTAATCTTTTTGTATTCTATCTGTTTTCGTTTTATTTATTATACAATTAACAAAAGCAAAAAAAGGCCTCTAACTCTAGCTTGCTCTATTTTCTATTTTATCTGTTTTCTTTTTATTATATAATAATAATAAAAAACACCTTGCTATGTGTACTGCATTAAGCTAACAGACTTGTTATAGCACTTGCATATCATTGCTCTTTTGTTGATTTTGATTGCTTCAATTGTCCTCATTTGTAAGTCGCTTTGGATAAAAGTGTCTGCTAAATGACTAAATGTAAATGTATTATTGTAAATTATATTTAGGTTCTGAATGGCTCTTTTTGTGAGCCTGCATCTATGTTGTAATTATGTCATAGCATAAACGAATTGCTGAATCATTTTTGGAACTGGTTCTTTACGAAAAAACTGTTCAAAAGATTCGATTCGCAGAAATGAGTCTTTTCATCACTTTTTTATTTTATTTTATTTTATTTATTTATTTTTTATAATGCTTATTGTCAACAAGTAGCATGTACAGTGCCATATCTCACTATATAACAAAAACATTTCACATGCCTCAATAGTCTTTTCATCACTGCATGCTTTCCTTCCAGGTCGCAGGCGGATGACGTACTGGCGCGTCTGTTTTGATCTGTGTGAAGAAACATGGCTCTTTTCCCGTCCTTCGCTGGACTGTCAAGCAATAACAGCTCTACTGGGGATAGAGGTAAGCTCTTTCTGACCTGCGTTTAGAGCTTCATACAGGATCAGATCATGTGCACTTAATATTGCATTAAAGAAAGAGAACCTGTAAAGAAAGCCTAACAGTTGTGCTGATTATTACTATAAACGCTGCATGATTTACTGTAACTGAGCGCAACTACATTACACGCTGATTAAAAGTAATAATATGTGCGTAACAGACTTTATATTTAAGTTTAAATTTAGTGTCAGTTTGAATTTGATGGTAATTTTCGCTCATCTGTAGTATTATACTTATTTATCAGTGATATGTGATGAATCTGTTGGAAAGTACTGCATTGAACTAAATCCTTTCTGAAGCATCTCTGCTCCTCAATTCTCTTAAAATATGGATTATTTTAAAAAATGTAAATAATTCGAAGTACAAAAACATTGTGAATGTTGTTAGGAACTATTGTCTGTATTTATTTTAGCGGTGTTGTGGTACTAGATTTTTGCTTTTTCTGGAAACAATTTTGTCCATGCGCAAATATTTGTGACAAGTTACACTGCAAAATCTTAATACTTTGGGTTTGTTCAAAGTGAGCAATAGTTGCAGTGATGCTTATACGCACCACTAACTAGCACATTTTCTGCAATCACAAATGATCTTGTATGCCAAATACTGGACCTTTATGGATTTAGCTGCAGTTCAACGCACTGTAATCAGTCAGCCGTTCTGTTTGAGTGGATCCCATCTTTGAGCACTTAATAAGCTTGATGAAGACACACATTCCAACTAATCAATATCAAATTATTGGGAAAGGAGCGTTCTCACGTTGAGTACAGTAGAAAAGAACAAACTGCTCTTGCATGCAGATAACCTCTGCTGCCGTGGGGGATTTGTGCAGAATATCAGCCAGGTCAGCAATGCATCTGGCTCCTTCCCAGGCTGTCCACAGAATAATAGATAGCATCATGCTTCTGTCCTTCTCACTGCTTAAGGGAATCAACCCTCTTTAATGGACAGGTTTTTTTTGCGTACGAATCACATCAGATGCGCTCTTCTGAGGTTTTGCTTCATTTGGACAGGCTGTCTGTCATGACTGACTGGTTTATCCACTTCTTAAGAGGCCAGCAGAGCTAATTTGGTTTGACTGAATGTTTCTTCTCTCAGCTCCTGCAGATCTGGAATTGCTGAGTAATAGTGGTGCAACGGATCACAAAACTCACGGTTCGGATCATATTACGGATTTTGAGTCACGGATCGGATAATTTTTCGGATCAGCAAAAAATTAATTTTATTTTACTCCTCTAGAAAGCTTACTTTAAGTACTTCTATACCACAGCAAAACTACTAGCTTTAATAAAACAAGAACAATTACACAAATTACAAGCATAGATGAATTAGAGGTTGACCGATTGATCGGCCGACCGATTAATCGGCCGATTTTTGGCATTCTTTAATTAATCGGCATCGGCCGATTGTGCTGCAAATTAGGCCGATTTATAGGCAGGCGTATCTGCAGGCTGCTAAGCGTTGTTGCGGAACGCCGGAGAATCTCTCTCTGGCTGCGTGAGACATGGGGCAACTCACACTCTGCAGTCGCTTCTTGTTCACACACAGCTTCAGCTAATGATGGCAGGGCACGTACGTTTTACCCTACTAGAATTGATGCCGGAAAGTTATCATATTCATAAGTGCAACAAGTCATTTGCATGTGAAAGTAGAAACACATGCAGTTCAGACGAAACTTCTGGGCTGATTATAATGTGCACGTTAACTTTCTTCATGAAATGTGTGTGTAGGTCCAACAATAGCATCCACGATGTCATCGCTCGTGGCCAGTGCATTCTTAAGCAGTTATGAGTATCAGGCTGTGTAATATGTGTGAACTCTTATTTTTGTTATCACTTGGCCATTTGACTTATAGCAGTGTCCAGTGTTTCCCATACATTGAGTTATTACTTCGTTGAATAAACTGATCACTGCACGTTTCAAAATTAAAATGCAGCGCGGGTGTTTTTATATGAATGTATCTTTGAAAAGAACCGACCGTCTTCAGAAAAGCTTCGGTGTCATTTTCATTTTGTCTTTCCTGTAATGCCTGATAAAGTAGTGTTTGTGAGAGCAGTCACAGTGCTTATTAGATTACAGCCGTTACCGGGGAAACCGCTATATCTCCGCTCCAACAGCGCCTCCTGCTGGCAGAGAATGAATTTGCATTTGCAAGTCTGTGGGAAACACTGGTGTCTGTCAGCAAACATGAACAAAAAGCATGCTTCAGAACTGTTTTGAGAAGGTGCTTAATATCGGCCAAAAAAATCGGCATCATATATCGGCCATTGGCCCTGATTTCTAAATATCGGCATCGGTCGACCTCTAAGATGAATACAACAAAACACAGTTACAAATAAAGTCAGTAACAGTAGCATTCAGGTGCAGAAATGTAATAATTAAGTGTAAAATAACACAATAGTGCTCACTGCACAAGTTAAATAAAGATTAATCTTTGTTAGAGCTGTGGTGTTATTTGATTAGCAGGCAGAAACAGGTATTTATTGGCTGCTGTCTCTTTAAGACCAAATGCACGGACCTAATACTGACACACATCAGGTTTTTTTCTCAGCTGTTTACATTCACTTAAGACATAACCGACTGTGTTTACTAGAATACTTGCCAAGACAGGTATTTTAACATAACTTTGGACGAAGCAGAGTCCAGCACGGGGTCGTCACATGTGGTTACCGCAGGCATCACAATAGGGTAAGGGATGTAACATTTCCATCACACGCTTGAGGAATTCGGCCAATCACAACGCACTGGATAGCTGGCCAATCACAGCACACCTCGCTTTTTCAGACCGATGAGCTTTGTAAAAATCGACGCGTTTCAGAAAGGCGGGGCATAGAGGAGCAACAATAATGTACAGTATGTGGAAAATAATGTGTTTTTTTAACCTTAAACCGCATAAACACATTTCATTACACCAAATACACAAAATAATGTTCTTTTTAGCAGCATCATATGACCCCTTTAAAGCGTGGTTCAGTTAATCACTGAATAAATTAACTTTATCACCTGTGTGATTAAAAAACAAAAGGGTATCTTATTATTTGATTTAAAGCTTAATCTTGTGAAAAAATAAATAAATAAATAAATATGCATGAAACAAAAATAAAATTTTCAACCAAGGCTGAAGCTGAGCTAAATGTTTCATTGTCCTTCCAACATTAAAGGCACAATATGTAATTTTTGCCGCTAGAGGGCGCGTATTCAAAATAAACAAAGAGGCAAAGGCGTAGTTTGATGGCGCCGTGACTGAGTGTGGAATCATGGGAGTTGTCGTCTTCATCCCCACAGCCGATG
>NW_015627225.1:1466207-1481461 GCF_001515625.1 Sinocyclocheilus rhinocerous
GCTTCCGCTCCTTCCGGTTGTGCGTATGTGGGGGAAACAAAGCAGCGCTGTTTTTTCATACTAGATACATTTGAAATTATTGAAATTATTTGTTATAATGCTACTCTGTGCGGTCGTCACCGGTCTATTAAAACGCACAACATATTAAAGCGTCTTTGGTGTTTCCATGTTTTCTACAAAACTGGAAATCGAGGGGTTATGACGTCATTGGCAGGCGACACAATGACACTATGGACACGGTCCGTGTCACTAGTTAAAATTGCTTATTTCTCTGGATTTAAACATTCTTCGAAACATTTGGGATAATGTAAGTTCACAAGTCAGCAAAATATATAACACTGTTCTAGTGGTTTTTGGATATTTTAATCAAAAAATCTTACATATTGTGCCTTTAAAGTGTATTAAGTAAAATGAAAACGTCATGTACAAGTAAATCATAAATAATTTTTCTTTTTTTCCCCTCCTGTTATAGACCAGGCTTAAAATGCAGTACCCAGTTTTATTAATATTTACACATATACATATTTAAAACACATTAAAATATTAACTTGACTGTAAAAGGTATACTCCTGCAGAGTGTCTGTTTATCAGAGGACATAGTGAACTTCCTTTTCTATGTCTAAGCCAAGAGCAGAAGCGTAAAGAGAGAGAAGATAGCCATGGCAGATCGAAGAAGAGAAAATAAGAAAAAACACAAGAAGAAGAAGAACAGAGATAACTTGGAGAGCAGTGGATCTGAATCAGACACAGTTTACCCCAGCAACCTGTTACAAAAGGAGAATGCTGACAGGTGTGTTCATAGAAAAATCCCGCAGTACATTGATCCACAGTCAGTCTCTGATCTTTGTACCCACTTACATCTATATCAGGCTTAAAAGGCTTCACACATTTAATCTCTTAAAGGGACAGTTCACCCAAAAGTGAAAATCCTGTCATTATGTACTTATCCTCCTGCTGTTTCAAACGGTATGCCTTTCTTTCTTCCACTAAACATTAAAGTAGAAATTTAGCAAAAAGATAATGCTGCTATTTTGTACACAACAAAAGCAGGTAATTACAGTTTGTGGGTGAACTGTTCCTTTTGGGGAATACGAAAGATTTGCAAGTACCTTACAAAGATTGTTCTTTGTTTTTTGGATTGTTTTAGAACATTAAAATGCACAAAACCTGAACCATAATTCTGGACTGTGTATTTAAGACACTTTTAACCCTGGATTTTTGGATGATGGTGTGTGTTGTTTTTAATGTCCTTGTCTTTCATCTTCTTGGCTGCAGAGAGGAAGCTCAAGTTCGGGTGAGCGAGACCTTTATCTGGCTGGATGACCTCCAGACCCCCACTGACTCCCCCTTCTGTATTGACAGAAGAGCTGACCGTGCCAACTGGGAATACAAATCCCTCTATAGGGGAGACATAGCCAGGTAACTTTACTCACTATCTCTGTGTGTCTGTCTGTCTCGCACACAGATGCTCTCCTCTTTCATTCTTTCTGTTTGTCTCTCTGAAGGTCAGCCAGTCTCAGCAGCAGCAGCAGGTGCCAGACGCTCTATAATGCAGGGGAGCACTGCGACTGTGTGCGTACGAGAGAGCTGCAGTGTGTATTGTGCTCATGTGTCTCTTTCAACTGCTTTTATAACCCCAGCTTCTGTTTGCAGAAACCCTTTGAAATCCACATTAAATTTTCTGCATTCCAACTCCAGAAGCACTTTTTGTCCTCCCTTTGACACACACACACAGTTACACACACACACACACTTTTTTATTGCACTTCTTTTTACTTCACAATTGCAGTTAACTTAATGATTAACATGCAGACTCCATTTAAACTTTTTTTCTCAAAAAAAGTGTGACATTTGCAAAAGGATGTGTGAGACTAGTCAACTAAATAATACTGCTGCTGCTAGTCGAGATTGGAAATACTTGTTTATGCTATTGAATTTCATTCATTTTGGCACATTTATGTTTTGCTTTATATTCTTACAAAAGCTATGTTTAAATTAATGTAATGTTCATGTTGCGTTTTACTGTATATATGTCCACTCAGAAAGTGAGCATGGTGAGAGAGTATTTTTACCTACACAAACCTTTTTAGTTTTATTTTATGTCAAACTGGTATATAACAGTTAAGCTTGCTTATAGGCTTTTAAGCAGTATGTCATTTTATAGAGATTTAGGGGAAATACTATGAATGAAACCTACTTGACAGCAACACTAAATTCTGTATGAATACCCTAATGAATAGAATACCCTTAAATAATATATAGTTGCCAGTACACATCAAGCTTTTCTTGCGATGTGTACAGATACATTTCATACATGAGAAGCGTGTTCAAAAACAGATGTGCAAAGCTCCTGCCATGAATAAACAAAACCTTGGTGTGTTAACTAACTTTTATTTGAGGGATTCTGTTTGTAATAGGCTACTGAGTTTGTATTTATTGGTCACTGCCTTTTGAGTGAGTTAAATTTAATGCAAGGCAAGCACATATATATTATATATATATATAATATGATCTATTTTTCAGCGGCATTCCTTACAGGATTTGACTGTTTGA
Source organism: Sinocyclocheilus rhinocerous (assembly GCF_001515625.1). Taxonomy (NCBI): domain Eukaryota; kingdom Metazoa; phylum Chordata; class Actinopteri; order Cypriniformes; family Cyprinidae; genus Sinocyclocheilus; species Sinocyclocheilus rhinocerous. The sequence continues at coordinate 1,468,761 of NW_015627225.1, forward strand.
TTCGTCGATTAAGTAGGTAATTTTAAATGGATTGCTTGCTTATACAGACAGTTTTTTGTCTTCTCTGGGATTTAATTAAGATTACAGTTTGAGTACATGTAGTATGTTTAAAAAAAAAGGAAGTGAAGTGACATGTGGCCAAGTATGGTGACCCATACTAGGAACTAGTGCTCTGCATTTATCCCATCCAAAGTGCATACACACAGCAGTGAACACACACACACCGTGAACACACACCCGGAGCAGTGGGCAGCCATTTTATGCTGCGGCGCCCGGGGAGCAGTTGGGGGTTCGGTGCCTTGCTCAAGGGCACCTCAGTCGTGGTATTGAAGGTGGGAGAGAGCGCTGTACATTCACTCCCCCCACCTACAATCCCTGCCGGTACGAGACTCGAACCCGCAACCTTTGGGTTACGAGTCCGACTAACCATTAGGCCACGACTTCCCCCTTTACATGCATATCTTACACCAATTATGCTTATTAACTTGACAACGTTTAATTAATTTATGTAAATACCTTTGATGGCGCTTTTTTATGGTTTGAGTAAAACTGTGTCAGGGAACAAGATTTTACCTGTTCCCCCAGTTTTGCTTTATATGTAAACAGGTAATTTGTTAATGTGCACAGGTCTGTTTATGTTTTGATGGTTATCAGTTTAAACACACTCACTTTTAAAATGTTTGCCTTTTAAAATCTTTGTGATATTGCATACTGCAGAGGTGTCCAAACCTGAGAGTTTAATTCCAACCCTAATTAAACAGCTAAACAAAAAGTAATCAAGGTCTTCAGACTCACTAGAAACTTCCAGGCAAGTGTGTTGTAGCTGGTTAGAGCTAAACTTGGCAGCATACATCCCTCCAGGAGCAGGATTGGACACCACTGGCATACTGGATGGTTATTAGTCTTCTCTGTCTTCAAACTTCTATAGCCGCATTTTTACTGAAAAGGCGTTGTCAATTTATGTGTTGATTCTCATGCTCAGCCATAAAAAAAATCAAGATGCATACTGAGTGCAATGAGAATGGCAAAGCGGTTCTAATGGCTCATTTCATTTATGCAAAACCAAAGCCTAAAACTTCTTTCACTGCCTTGCAAGCACTGATGTTTCCTTCTGGAAATATACATCTAGTTTATTTTGATGTCAGCATGCAGCTGTAGTTAAAGTTCTGTGCCCGTGCTCTCCATAAGCGTCATTCTGGGTCATTTTTACTCCAATGTTCTGGCACTGTAGGCTATAGTGAAGGGTTTATTAGCTGCTCAGAGGCAACAAATCTCACACCTGGCTGTTCTCCAGCTCCTATCAGCTTTAATCTGGTGTCAGAGCTGCCACCTCTAATTTAAGAGACCACAATCAATACTCACATTCTCTCTCACTGTCCCTCTCTCCTGACATCCCCCTCTTACACAGATGCCCCCATACACACTCCTCTAAAGCTGATCGGTATCATGTGTGAAGAGTGTGTACAGAGGTGCACTTCACTTTCCTTCACTTTCTCAAGTCATCTCATCCTCACTCAGACACCTGCCAACTTCTGTTTTTACTTTGTCCTTTGTCTGTTAGTAGGCCCAGATGGAATCTAAAAAGTTTTGTTCATATTTTCTGCACTGTTTTTGAGGGAAAAGCTCAGTGGTTCTTCACTAGTTCAGCATTGTTTTGCTTTTCAGGTATAAGAGGAAGGGAGGCTCATGCCTGGGGTTAGACGTCAGGACGCAGGCTGTGAACTGGAACGATGGTGGCCCAGAGAAGAAGCGAGTGGACAAGAAACCCGGGCGCTATTTCTGTCCTTCCACCCGTCAGCTGCTCCAGTCAGATAGTCTGCCTGCTTTGCCCACACTCTCTGAGGGCAATGCCGTCAGCTCTGATACCTACATCAAGCTCTCAGCCTGCACTGATGAGCAGGGCTCTTCCACCCAGGCTCCCGTATCGTGGGTCAATCTGCTGGGCATCTATGACCATGGAACCTCTCTTTGGCTGGAGGGCAAGGGTCAACCAGAGGTCAAGGGAGATCAGCAGGATGTTGAGGCTCAAAGGGGGAGCAGCACCCTTCTGAGTGCATGGGTGGAGGAGTTTAACAGGAAGCTATGGGAGAATCCTATGGACACTCAGCTGTGGCTGGACTTTGTACACTTCCAGGTAGGCCTCCAGAGAGGAAAAGTTTCATTGTTTCCTTACCTAACTTAAATTGCTCTCTCTCTTTGTCTCTGATCATGATGAACTGGCCTTTGGTTTTAGGTCATTCCCTGCTGCCAGTGACACTGACAGTGATGGTGAGATGAAGAAGATGTCTCTTTGTGCCGTGCTGGAGAAGAAGCTGTCCATTGTGGACAGGGCAGTGGAAAGTAACCCTGCCAACGTGGACCTGAAACTGGAGAAACTCCGCCTGTGCAAGGAACTATGGGAGCCTACCACACTGCAGAAAGAGTGGAAGAAACTAGTGTTCATCCATCCAAACAGCGTGCCTTTATGGAGGAAGTATCTTCTCTTCACACAGAGTCATTTCAGCACATTCTCGGTGTCAAAGGTCAACAGCGTGTTCGGAAAGTGTTTAAGCACACTCAGTGCAGTCCAAGATGGCAGTATGGTGTCTCACCCTCCACTTCCAGGCACCCAGGAAGACCTCTTAGGTATAGCGATATTTTATACTTGTAAAATGTAGATACTTACCAAATTTGCCATGTGTTTAGCTACTTTTGGACTCTCCAGATAGCTTTTCCACCATGTTCCTTTTAATGTCTCATAGTGTCCTCAGGTCATTTTTGCATTGTCATAGTTTGAGTTTCACTTGTTTAGATGTGAATTTGCAGCCGTGGGTATTTTTTCTCTCCCTCCCCTCATGTTGCTGTGACAGCAGTTGGTGGAAACTGTAAACGTGTTTTGATTACATGCATAACTATTTGTAGAGTTAAGCACCTCATGTACAATTTGTGCAAGTGTAAGTTTTGGAGTATATTTGGGGCTGTCCAACCTTTGTGTGTGTGTGTGTGTGTGTGTGGCAGGGATCGACTGGTGATGATGTGGTGTTTTTAAGTAGATTGGCATGTTGTTTGTCAGCTAGTTTAGAGGGTGTATTGTGTGGGTCTGTTTAGAGAGAGTCAGAACACAAACATCACTGTCCCGGGCGGGCCCGTACTGGGATTCACCAAAATGAACAGGCGTTAAAATCTCTGTGACGTGTGTGTGTGTGTGTGTGGATGAATGATTAGATTTTGAGCCAGGCCCCTTGCTGTTTTGTGCTCTCTATCACTGGCTTCTCAATTAGCCTAATTAAACTATCACCTCGATAGATCTGGTCAGCGTGCAGCGTGCATCTGGATCAGCTCTCCCTGGGCCCACATTTGCTGAACTGAGCTAAAATTTACACACAAACATACAATTATTTTTACACAGATTGGACCAGACTGATTATGAGGTCTATTATGAGGTGAAGGGTCAATGTTGAATGCACGTCTGAGGTTCTGAAATGAGTTGAAAGGAATATAGTTCATCTAGAGAATAAAATCTGTTCATCATTTACTGACCCTCGTGTTGTTCTAAACCCTTGTTATGTTTCTTGGGTCAAAAGTCATACAAGTATGGAACAACATGTGGGTGAGTAAAAGATCGTTTTTGAGGAAAATTTTCCTTGAACTGCTCTGTGACTCTGTGCTGCCCTCTTGTGCTCAGAGGTGGCACTGCAGTATTACTATATCTATGTCTGTATTGGTTAAAATTTTATTTCAATCATATTTATTCTCATTTCACAAATATCTGTAATCATAAATGAAACTGTGTTCTCTCTTGTCTGGCAGATATCTTTCTACAGCAGTGCCATTTCCTGCGGCAGGCGGGTCACACTGAGAAAGCTGTGTGTCTCTTCCAAGCCCTTCTGCACTTCACTTTCTTCAATTCTGACAGTGTGAAAGACCTTCCCACTAGACAACAGGTACAGTACACACACAGACACAAATGCATTAAAACCCTTTTGTAAAAGTTATATCCTTTAATTCTTTCTCTTTGAAGCAACACCATACAACTTCAGATGAACGTCTTTGGCATTCTTTTCCATTCAGTTTCACTCCGACTCATTGTTTTAGAATGTGTCTAATGTCAGCACCACAATGGGTCCAACTCTGGTCCTAACCTGCCTAATTATATTGGGCTTCTTTAAGGCAGAATAATCAACTAATTATTCAGGGAACCCACAAACTCAAAGCATGTAGTTTTCACGGTGCGGTGAAACTGTAACCCTGCATTTCATTTAAGATAAACATGGAATCTGTAGTAAAAAATTTACATTTTAAAAAGTGTATAGAACTGAGAGATAACTGTACAGCAAGATGTGTTTGCGTGTTCACATTAAACTGTGGTTGCTCTACCCTCTTCGTTTCGGTCACAGGATTTGCTGAAGAGGCATATTCACATGCACTGTTGCTTTTTAAAACAAACTTTTTCTTCAACAGCAGAAATATCTGTCCTGTCAACAGCCGCATACACGTTCTGCTGAGCAAGACCTAAAGAGCCTAGAGAGTCAAAACGCTCCCTGTCCTAAACACTTTCAACATGAGCTTAATATGTTCTGAAACTGATTGTTGGTTATTATTAAAAACATGATTCGCATTTCAGTCTGTGATAGACTGCTCAATATTATATCCACCCCACATTCTTACTCATGGTAAATAACTGTAAACCTGTGTTCCTTCTGCATTTCTTATCCTTGAAATTTAGGGGACATCAATCAGTGACATGGCCTGGTGGGTAGTGCACATCACTGCTGCATTAATCATCAAGTCAGCATGTGATTGGCTGACCACTCCTGGTGATTTTCTGTGATTGGTTGAACAGGTTTTCAGTGCTGGTTGGGTTTGTTGCTGCAGTATGAGGTAGTTTTGGTGCTCGGTGTTGAGTGATAACTGCTAATTAAACGACCAGCTTCAACATTCAGCTGAGTACACACTTTAAAGCACTTGTATGTGAATGGGAGTGTTGCTGCTAGTGATTCTACAAATGAATCGCTCATTAAAAACCTGGAAATACCAGTTTTTTAAATTCCAAGACGGGAAAGGGTCTGGAAAATGATAAAATCACAAAAAAGCATGAATGTTTCTATACAAAAATACAGATTTTTTTTTGTATGTACTATGTATGGTTAGCTCTAAATATTTTATGAAGAAAGGGTAGAAATTCTGTTAAAACATTTATTATCCAGTAATCATGAATGAATGGACAAATTATGAAAATCCATGGATTAAAATGTGAGGGAACTTTGTATTATTTGTTGTACTTGTGTTTTTAAGCTATTTATTATCTTTGTATGTCTTTTTGTGTCCAGGTGGATTGTTTTGAGCCATTTTGGGACAGTGGAGAGCCCAGGATTGGGGAACGGGGAGCTCGGGGATGGAAGGCTTGGATGCTTCAGCAGGAGAGAGGAGGATGGGTAATTCCACCTGAGCCAGGTGTTTAAACCAAACACACACAGACACAGATGTAGATCATTGCCAATACAGTGTAGTATAGCTCGTGGTTCAGCATTTGGTGCAAAGCTATTTTGATGTTTGGTATTTCTGACTATTTTACGCAGACATGGGGGAATAGGTAATGCTTGTTGTGAGTCTTGTGACATCATGTGAGTTGACCAATTCCAAAACATCATGCCTTCCATCACCCCCAAATCAAAGCATTTTGTTATCGATTCTGAGAGCTAACATTACAGTGAACTCTGGCCTGCAGATGAGGATGACGACGAAGAGCAGGACGACTCCGAGATCAAAGACAAGACCTGGCCTAAGTGGAAGATCTGGTTAGATGTGGAGGCGTCCCGAGAGGCAAACCACTGGTTGCCATGGAGACCAGATAAAACAAAGGGCCAATCAGAAGAGGACTGTGAAGACCCCGACAGGCAGGTGCAATGTTTGTTGACAACCTGAATGAGTAGGCCCAAATTAAATATGCAGATGATTTTGCATTTTTGTTCAAAATGGATTTCGACATGCTCATCTACACTCAGTGTTTATAGTTTAATCATGTATAGTCAAATTAGCTAAAATATTTGTAAGATGTTATCAATGTTCCATTTATGCTTAAATCTCTTTCTGTCTCCATGCAGGTCTTGTTTGATGATATCGGCCCATCTATGATTCGTGTGGACAGACCCGATCTCCAGCTGCAGTTGATCCTGTCATTCCTGCAGTTCCTAGGTCTGCCTGGACCTTCAGGAAGGTTCTCTACAACCTCATCCTCAAACATTCTATTGGACGATCTCGCCTTCCTTGAAGAGGGCCCAGACCCGGAGCGACCACTGACCTCTCATGACCTCCCAATGGCTGGGACCTGTGCAGTGTGGGTCACATGACATTTCTGAGTGACTGCAGGAGACAGGCAGGGCTGTGTAAAGCAGGGGAGGAGTTTCTCCAGAACGTTCTACAGCAAACTCTCCCACTCGTCTCCGTACAGGATCAAGCTGCTATTACTCTTTGCTGGCTGCAGTATGATAAACTAAAGGTTTGAGCAAAACTATAAATCGGCATTTCTTGAGAACTAAACAGGTCATATTTCTTGGAACAAAAAAAAAATGCAATACATTGTGGCATTATTTTCATAATAATGATAAAAATATTTTCATTTTATTATTAATCCCAATTATAATATTAAATACAAAATAAATTATAGTATATTATATAATTGTATAATATAATATTTAATATTACTATAAGTTATATTTATGTATGTTACATTGTAATTATAATTTTATGATTCATATGAATTATATTAATATAAATATATAAATTCTCAAGGTACGGCCCTGATATTTCTTTAAAGTTATTGTCAGAGCCACTATTTTTTGCACTTTACTTTCATGTTTGTGTTAGTCTACAACCTTCTTCATTGCTTTTCTATTGTAGGTGCTGAGATGTCTACGCAGTGGAAAAAAAGGCGACTGAAGTCTCAGGGGAAGCGTAGTAAACGGCTAGCGAAACGACTGCTAAAAGAGCCAGATAACAGGGGCAGCCTGGCACTTTGGAGAGAGTATGCCCATCTGGAGTGGCTTCTGGGTAATCTGGAGGAGGCACGCAAAGTATTTGACACTGCCTTGGGCATGGGCGTGACTAGAGGCCTTAATGATCCTGTTCTCTGTAACCTCTGCTTTCTCTATGCCCAGTTAGAGGTAGAGCAGGCCTTAAACAGTGGGACAATCCCCACTTCCAAAGCTGTCTACATTCTCACTAAATTAGCCGAGGGTGCTGCCTACACACCTTTCGCTGGCCAGATCAAACCTGTGGCCATATTGAAGGCCAGAAAGGCCTATGAGCAAGCCCTCTTGAGCTTGAGCACAGGCAGCAATGCTGAGGCTCCAAAGAAACTCCACAGGATGTCCAGCCTGGTGGGATGTTTTGGGCTTTTTCAGTACCTCACAGTGGGGATAGATGCAGCTGATGGTGTGTAAAGTCAGGCCATCCAAAAACTGATTTCCAGTAACTTGAATTTAGAAGTAACAGATGGATCTCTGAGGAGACCCAAGGCCTTTTCAGACTGGGAGTCTGTTGCTGTCCAGCATGTAGCACTTCTGCGCCACCACGCCAACACCAGTGTGTTTCCCCTCTCTCGGCTATGACTGGCACTTACAGATGCCCTCTCCTTACTACCCTTCAGCGCCTCATTATGGCATCTCTACCTTCAAGCAGAGAACCGCTATCACAGCGCAGGCCGTGCCCACAGGTTTTTCCACAGTGTGGCAAAGAAAACTAACAGTGTTGTGCCATATATATCTTTTCGCCATTACTGCAGAGCGACGACTGAGACAGATGCTGGACTCTGTTCAGAGGTGAGGAAAAAAGAGTTCTTGTAAGCTGTACTAGATTTTCATTTGTTTCATTTTATTCCTTATTCTTTTTCTTTTTCTCTCTCAATTGACCCTTCGCAAAGAGTTTGATTGACAGGCGATCTGACCAATCGTAACACCGAATCCGCCATTTTGTCCGACAAAACAAATCTGACAGGTAGATTAACATCGGTGGACTTGTGTATTGACATCTTTTCGGGGTTTATATAAATAGTTCTGATGTTCATTCATGTTTATTTCGTGTTTTAAGTAAATATCGGTTCATGTGCCGCTTGAACTGTCTGAGGCAATACAGTGATCTGTCACGACACATTAAAGAGCCACAAAACGGTATTTATTGTTTGAATTTCTTTGAAAAAATTTCTACATTTGAAAGCTGAGACCTTTCATACCAGAAGTAACCTGCTCTGGAGGCGTGTTGTCAGTTTCCTCTTTGCTTTTCAATGTATTTTTTACTGCATGAGAACACGTGTAGTGTGAGTGCAGCATGGCTTGTCGGACATAGCAACAATAACTAAGGAGGGCAGGTTTTTGTGAAGGGTCAATTTTGTTGCATTTCCTTTTTGTTTGTTTTCTTGTCATTTCATTTAGTTTCCTTTTGTTTCATTTTCTTTGTGAACAAATACTTCTGGCAAAGCTCAGTGTAACACATGGTAGCTAATGTGTCAAAAGTACATTTCAAAGTGTGACACAAGTGCGCTGCATTCTCAGCGTTGCAGCAAAGGTCACTGTAGCAGCTTTTTAATATATTCTCTTACAGTCAGTAATCTCATTCAGGTCAGCCTACAGCCACGGCGGAAAAACAGTTGGTTGAGATTTTATGCAGAGCCAATTAATTAAAGTTATTTAAAAGTTAGCTACCCGAGTAATAACTCTAATCTGGTAGCAATAATCTGATTTAGTAACTGATTTTATCTTTGTCCAGGTCTCATCTTCCTGGAGAAGCCCTGCCTGCCATGCCAAACAATGGTCTTAGCAACCGTATCCGCTGTTTGTTTGAAAACGCTACAGCAACAGAACATGGGGCCCACTGTCCTCTGCTCTGGAGAATGTATCTGAACTTCATGGTAAAGTTGTAAACGCATGACAGTTGAGAAATGTTCAGAAATAGCTACAGGTATGGGGGTGTGAGCTACTTCCTTGTGTGTTTTCTACAGGTATGTGATGGGAATGCAGTGGAATCTTCTACAAGGCCCTACAGGCAGTGCCCTGGGTAAAGGTAAGATAAGATATGTAGCTGCCCTTTGGCATCCATAAACGGGACACAGAGAGTTTCTGACGGGTGCTTCTTTCTTTATTTCGCTCGTGAAGAGCGCCATTAAACTCTAGTTTGCGTAGCACCGTGAAACTACACAAAGAAACAACAAAACCAATAAATACAACTCATATACAGAAAAATACGATAAATAAAGTTCACATTCACAGAGAAAGAAATGAAAAATAAACGAAGAAACTAATAAAGACAGTTTGAAACAACTAATTAACAAGCAGAGCTCACGATTAACATATACATACAAACGAGCTCATATGACTTTTAAATTAACTACAAAACGTAACATACGTCATCTTTACATACCTCGCTCCGCTTTACCAAAGGGTACTAGGTTGAAATTGAGCAGAATCAAGGCACCGTTCACCGTAAAACTCAATTTTATCTTCGTGCACTGTGGAGGAACATGAATCTTCGCACTTCTCTCTGCTGATCTGACTATTTTGCATTAACCCTCCACTGCGTAAAGCACGTAACATGCTCAGAACAAATTTAAAGTGACACGACCATTTTGCGGTCATTTACAGAGCTGTTGTGGCGCGACGCGACAACTGTAGCGTCCGGTATAGACACAGTGAGTGAAGCCGAGAGCAAGATATGCGTTGTCATATTTTCTGCATTTAGCTTTTGAATGACCAGCACCTGCCTGGGTCTGTGCGACTTCATCTATGGCTTTTCTCTTCCCTTTCACAAACCGATCCATCTCCCATTCCAAGTTACGTCCTTTGGCTGTTTACTGTTTTATTTATTTTCTTTTTCTGCTGATGGCCCGCGCTCGACTTGAAGCAGCGCTGCTTAGACCGATGGGTGTGTGTGTCATCAAAGTACTGCGAGAGCTATAAGAGAGCGACTATTAATGGAAGGAGTGAAGTGTGTAGCTGCCCTTTGGCATCCATAAACGGGACACAGAGAGTTTCTGACGGGTGCTTCTTTCTTTATTTCGCTCGTGAAGAGCGCCATTAAACTCTAGTTTGCGTAGCACCGTGAAACTACACAAAGAAACAACAAAACCAATAAATACAACTCATATACAGAAAAATACGATAAATAAAGTTCACATTTACAGAGAAACAGATGAAAAATAAACGAAGAAACTAATAAAGACAGTTTGAAACAACTAATTAACAAGCAGAGCTCACGATTAACATATACATACAAACGAGCTCATATGACTTTTAAATTAACTACAAAACGTAACATACGTCATCTTTACATACCTCGCTCCGCTTTACCAAAGGGTACTAGGTTGAAATTGAGCAGAATCAAGGCACCGTTCACCGTAAAACTCAATTTTATCTTCGTGCACTGTGGAGGAACATGAATCTTCGCACTTCTCTCTGCTGACCTGACTATTTTGCATTAACCCTCCACTGCGTAAAGCACGTAACATGCTCAGAACAAATTTAAAGTGACACGACCATTTTGCGGTCATTTACAAGATATACTTACACAAGGTACTGAGAAGCATGTTACTGTGAACATGTCTGCACACTTAACACTTTACTTTCAGACTCTTAATGTGCGTTACAGTTTGTACATGTGTGTATTTGCAGGGCTTGTACATGGACGCAGTGCAGCTGTTCCCTGAACGTGTGCAAGAGTTTTTAGACCTTATGACTGAGAAGGAGTTGCGTCTGAGAGTGCCCATGGAGGAGGTGGACATCTTGCTGGAGGCCTAGCCATCAAAACCCTTCCCATAACAACAGCTAAAAAAAAGTTTTTATTTATTTTTATTTTTCCATGATTTGGAAATAAATTATATTTTGAGTATTAAGTTGTCTCTCTTCTTTGAATATAATGTTTGTGAGAATTCATCATGGTTTCATATTTCAGTTAGTTAGTTGTGACTTTTCATTATGAATATGTCAGTTACAATCAGCAAATATTTTCTTTTGGCCAGTTACAATCAGCAAATACTGTATTTTCTTTTGGCCAGCTACAATCAGCAAATACTGTATTTTCTTTTGGCCAGTTACAATCAGCAAATATTTTCTTTTGGCCAGCAGAGGGCATCAATACCTTCTCTCAGTGCTCTGTTGTCCTGGATTTGACCCACAAATTTACAACCTCAGATTAGGATTATCTTCAAATATCAAGAGGTTGTTGCAGTGCTTTAAATTGATTTTTAGACTGCAGCTTGGTCTCTTCATCTCCCCCATGCTGAACGTTATGCTCAACTGAGGGGCAGGAGGTGCTGGATTTGAACCTGAGATTTAAGACTTGCATTGAATTGATATGAAATAGTTGGTAAGAGGAGGATTGGGTTTTTCATGCTTATTGCTTTCATTTCTTCATCCAAACTGTCCAAATATATTCATTATGCCAGTGTGAGTGTGCCATGGTGAAAGGGGGGATTTGTTTGGATCTCTTATCACAATAATGTTTGGGTTTGCTCTGTTTTAAAAAGTATGAAATGGAATGATGTCGTAATGTCTTGTGAAATTTTACCCAACAACATCTCTGGGGCGGGTATGACAAAGCTAGCACAAGTTTCTTCACAGCGAATTCTTTTCATTTTACTGTGTAAGGTCATGAGCTGACTAAAAGGCTCTGGAAGAACATGGTGCATCACTCTTACATAAACAGAAGATCCACAGAACTGTCATCTGCTAGCTGATAAAATTTAATTTGAATTTGCGTAAACATCAGTTTGAACATCTTTGAAGAGATGACTTTATATCCTTAATATACTTCTTAATTAAATACATGATTGTACGGTGTATTAGTGGTTTCAGAATTTTAAAAGATAATGTTTCATATAATTTATTTGAAAAGCAGTGCATTAAAAGTCCTGTGTTAATTCTTCAATGAAACACTTCAGCTGAACATTTTGTTGCAAATTTGGACTGTAGTTGAAAAGTGTGGCAGCAGGAGGCGAACTGAAAAGCCTGACATTTCATGTCACACCAGTCATTTGAGGATGTTAAACAAGCGTTATCCCTGCACTGCTTTTCTTTGTCAAATTTAGGGAATATATCTTATGACGACTATGCTCTTTGTCCAGTGTAGAAGCAGAAACGGGATTACAAATTCAATTTATTTTCAATGTTAATTATCACGTGGTGTCTTTTAACAATAAATAAAAGGAGTGTCACAATTTTGTGAAAGAATTGGTGTAATTAAAAAACTTTCATTACCATTTTCTTCCAAAGCATCTTGAGTTACATCCACAGTAACGGTTACTTTCATCTGTCTTCTTTCATTAATAGCACAATTTCTTATAAACAGTAACATAAGTGGTTGTTGTGCTCTCGGTGTGATGCTCAACCAAACTCAGTTCACGTACTACTTAATAACGTCTATCTGTAAACGTGTTCTTATTTGTAATTTGACAATTACCAGCTGATGAAATCTGTGTGATATCTCGTTTGATGTTTTTTCGGTTTTTGTAACAGTCTGTGACTGTGAGTGTTGACTGGAGTCTGTCCTCGCGGCAGCCTGCAACACGATGACGTAGCTGGACTATATCCACAACGTAGTGGATATTTTACGCGCATGCGCTGTAGTAGGTCTCGAATAAATACATTTTATCATTTTGCAGACGCTTTTATCCACAGCGACTTAGTCTAACGACTTGGTCTAAGTGAAGTCTAACGCAGTACATGTAGCAAGGG
>NW_015627225.1:1481478-1482735 GCF_001515625.1 Sinocyclocheilus rhinocerous
TACATTACAATGTAAAAACTTTAATGTCTAAATTCATCCGCGATGTTTTCGTCTATACCGGCAACTTCAAAGCTTTCTTTATTTTCTTTTTTTCTTTTTTTAATAGCCTGCATTTCATATGTTATCGCCAGGATGCACAGTGCTGTATCCATTATTATAAGGATACAACAAGATTGATATGCAGACGTTGCACTGTAAATTGCTAATTATTACGATATACATCACTCTTTCAGAGTTAGCCTACATGTCTTTTTGATTGTATCCGTCATGTTTATTTAAATTTAATTGGGGATATTAGATTAATTTTGTTTATTTAGATTTTATATTAGGCTATTCTAATATAGCCTAGCTATTACAAACATTTTCAATAATAATAAAATAATAAAAAAATAAAAAAAACATTTATATTAGACTTTACCTCGCTAATAACGCCTCAGTCAGGTCAAAGAAATGTAGTTGCTGTAGTTGCTTTCGTCTGATACAACACTCAAAAAAAGTCTCCCGAGAGAGCGAGAGAGAGAGAGAATGGATGGTTTATGTCTTTAGCCATTTATAATTGGTCTATCTATCTCCAGGGATTTCACTTGCATATAACACACACAAAAAAAGAAATGGTCATCTTTGTGTTAATATGCCTTGTCTCCGACCGTGTGTGTATTTATTTGCTGGACATGGGATTAACTGTAAAAACCCGGTATAACCCGGGATAACGGGTCTATCGGCTTATACGGAACCCCAACTGACAGGACTGTTTTTCTTCTTTTTATTTTTATATGGTATAAAAAATTATGTCCGCATATTTTAGTAGGCCTATAACTTTTATACTCTGTCACGTATAGCACAGCGAGTGAGAACGAAAAATAATATTTGATTCATGAACGAATTTTTGACAGAACTAACTATCTTGACTAGACTATCAGAGCAAAAAAATAAAGACAATAGTTATACCCCATTTTTTTCATAAAGAACAAACAAAATTGTAATTAGTAGAGTTTTATTTCTAAAACGAATCAAACTAATAAAAAATAAACAGCTTACATACCAAACTCTTTCATTCAAAACTACGCCATCGTTGCTTAAATAAAGTTTGAATACACTACTAGTTTAAAATCACAGTATAATATAATTTGTGTAAGCCTATGAAACACACCTAGGCCTATATCTCGTAATAATTACAGTTTAATTTACATTAAATACCAGCTTCAATGACAGCCCCACTTTGCGCATGCGCATTAAAATCCAATACTGCGCATGCTC
>NW_015627225.1:1483283-1552349 GCF_001515625.1 Sinocyclocheilus rhinocerous
AGAATGGATGGTTTATGTCTTTAGCCATTTATAATTGGTCTATCTATCTCCAGGGATTTCACTTGCATATAACACACACAAAAAAAGAAATGGTCATCTTTGTGTTAATATGCCTTGTCTCTGACCGTGTGTGTATTTATTTGCTGGACATGGGATTAACTGTAAAAACCCAGTATAACCCGGGATAACGGGTCTATCGGCTATACGGAACCCCAATTTACAGGACTGTTTTTCTTCTTTTTATTTTTATATGGTATAAAAAATATGTATGCTTATTCTTTGTATGTTTCCGTTCTCTGCAATAAAAAAAACAAACAAACAAAAAAAAACCTCTTGGTTGACTGGGGGAAAGGCCACGTCACTGATCACTGTTGCCAGATCACTTTAGAAAAATAATCCCCAAACAAACATTAAACCTCTTAACAGGAATTACAAAGAAAAATGCTTGAATTAATTAATTTGATGTATTGTACAATGAACTTACATAAATTAAACAAGGTAAAGCTGCATCTTATACTGACCATTAGAATAAAGGATAAATAAAACTATTTAATCTACCTATGAAAAGGGGAAAAGTGTGTATTTATAATCTGAGGTGAGACTGAAGCTAAAGAGGAAACAAATTACAGTAACTGGACACCATTTTTTTTTTAGTTATCATTGATTATTATTATTATATATATATATATATAATATTATTTTGCAAATTAAAACTATTTTGTGAGGTATAGACATACAGTCTGTGATTTTTTTTTATTCAGATTATAAAACATTAAACGCAAAACAAGCAAAAAAGATATTTGACAGCTGCTTTTAATGGTCAGTCATTCTTTGTTGTGGTATGGAACCAAGCACTGTCGAGTCCTAATATATTCTGGAAATAAGCACATAAAATGCAACCTGCTAACTTTACAAAAAAAACAAGGCTCTTTAAAAAAAAGTGGACATGGCAACACTGCCTTTGATCAACCACGTTCTCCGGTTCTGCAGTACCGCGGCGTGACCGCGAGGGGCGACAGAGAGGCGCCACACGCTCGTCCAATGACTCGTGGCCGTTCGTAGTATTTCCTTTTATTTAGGTGAGTTGCAGATCAGCCATATAGTGAAGTGGATTGAAAACACTAGCAAAGTTTTTATTTTCTTCGTTTGGCTTACTGTAATCAGTTAATGTGATCGCACAACATGGCTTCTTTAAGGGATCGAGCATTTTGACATTTAAGAAGACGAAAAAGTCCGATGCAGCTCTCCGCCGTGTTTCAAGCTGCTGGCTGTCAACTTGTGCTCTAGCTGCAACAGCTTTGACCGAGAACTTTTCTCCATTTGCGCTGGAAAATAACTATTGCTGGATATCGAGAAAATATCAAGGCGTGGGCGTTTGCGCTTTTGAACCATGACCACTGAAGTTGCGAGTGCCTTGGACGTGACAGTCAGTTGTTTGGGCGAAGGGAACCAAAACAAGTCGGACACGGATCGACCCAAGAAACCTGATCGAGCGAGTCACGAGGAGGGGCAGCAGGATCCCCCTCAGGTCGACTCTAAACATCAAAAACAGGGGGTCATGGAAAGCAAAGCGGATGGGTTAACGTTAAGCACGGACAACACGAACGACAAGGAGAACGAGCAGAATGCATCAAGCCACAAAACAGAAACTGCTAAGAAGAAAGTGACCGAGGCTCCTCCGCCAAAAGTGAACCCATGGACGAAGAGGAACGCGTGCCCTCCTAATAATGCCACCAACAGCTCGCTACAAACAGGTAGGGAGTGTATGCTCACGACACACACGTTTATGCCTCCAACAGCATTTATTCTCATGCACACATGTGCTCTGATAGCTCGCATGTGCTACTGCAAACAGGAGCGGCCATTAAACTCCTGTCATTTCACTTTTATGCCCTTTTTCGCGTGCTCGTGCAACTGTGCTTTGAAACATGTGATAACTGCGGCTATTTTCTCAATGTATGATAATTCATAAACTTTGTGCCCATATCCGTAAAGTGTTTTTCATACATGGTCAGAGAAACGGACCAATCAGTCGCGGGGGCGTGGCCTGTTAGCTTTAGCACCAGTGATGGGACAGCGAGTCGGTTCGTTTGAACAGTTCGTTTGATTGACTGATTCAGCCATTGTTGTACGGTATGACGTCGCCCTTGGCAACCTGGTGTGACATTATGCCATAAAACCTTTTAATAAAAACGTATTTGGACACTTATTGCTGTTTATTATTAAGAGTGTTAATTGTAATTTGATTTATCAAAGTTTAGTTCGTTGTTATGAACTGGGTTCAAACACTAAACTATAATTCGATTTTACATTAATCGGTTCTAGAGTTCATTTTTGCTCATTTTAATTGAATAAAACACAATTTATTGAAACCAACTGTGTTAGATAAAACTGGCATTAGATAAAGTCGTAGACATATTTCCAATACGCTTTATTTGTAACATCACGATTCGTAAACAATTCAGAGATCGCTTTGGTTCTCATTGAAAAGGTCCGACTCTAAAGAACGATTCATTCACGATCGGACATCGCTATTTAGCAACGCGCTAACACCACACAGATCGTTTAATCCTCTAATGCGGTATAAAGCAATGAAAGTCACACTACTCTGCTTTATTGACACATTTGACAGGGTCTATAAGTGGTTGTGACTGTCACTGCAGTGTTTAAGGCTTTTAATCTCGCAGTCTCGTTTGTGGTTTGGCTGACATATGCTGTGCTGTCCTGGCTCGCCTGATTAAAAACACTTCTGTTGTTAAAGTTAGATAATACGCAAAACACACATATAGGAACCTGTCCCTGTTATGTTACTCATATTTACTCATAGACGTTATTTTAATAGGTTTGGGGCTAGTTTAAGTTGTTTTAGTTCAGTTAAACGCACTGCATGTTGTCAGGAAGCCCGTAGCCTTTTTTTTTTTTTTGCCATTTGTGATGTGACCAAATATGGTGGTAGTGGGAATAAACGCCCATCAAAAACGTCCGTTCCCACATCATTCTGCCGACAGACCCGTGTGTTCCTCGATCATTTTGGGTGTATTTGGACAGATTTGCTGATGTGGGCAGATTTAACCCCTCACCCCACCCCATCTGATCGAGTTGCACGGGAGCACGTGTAGTGCTGAGCACTGCAACTCCAGCAGGAGCTCATGAGAGGCCTTTACACCCTCACTGCTCCACACTGAGTTTCAACCCCAACTTACACAGCTGCTAAACACTTAAGTACTTGAACACTTGGTTTTTGGATCCTCATTGAGTTTGTGGTAGTGTGTGCAGCTCACCTGTTGAGCTGACCTTATGACAATATGGTAGTTTTAAAGGAATGTAATATTAGACCACTCCCTAAACTGAATATTACTGTGTACATTGATAAGACCATCTGATAGGTTTTGTTCACATGAGTGTTAGAAACGAGCCTATGTATGTACATTGGTGTTTAGGGTGAAGAGTGAAATTTTTTAGATGTTAAGAATAAACAGAGACAACTATAATTTAGCTGTTCGTAGTTTAATTTCCCTGATGAAGTGTAAACACTGTGGCACATTGTTCTGTTTGATTTAAAATAGATTGGCTCCAGCAATGGACCAATGTTCAAACAATGGCAAATTTACAATGGTTTTGGGTGACACTATCTGTTTGTCTTGATTATGGTTGACGGGGGAAGTGTGTAGGAAACCTGTTTGAAAACGGGTAATGTTAATGCAATAAAAAGAAGGCACTTCACCTTTAAATAACTTGGTTTGAAAAACTAAACATCACTGACAGTAGTAAGGAGATCACAAACCAGAAGAGCAAGATATTTGCAGATGTACAGTTTTGTTCATTAGCTTGTTTGTTAGCTTGTTGAGAATCTCATTTCAGGGGCTGATTGAAACGACTTTAAGAAAGCTTGTGCATCTCAGAAGAAAACATCTGATTGCTTTAGGTCATCATTCAACTTTGCAGTCTTTTTACAAAAATAGCATAAATATATTGAGTTTTGACAATTAAGGTGCGATCCCCTTAGCAACATTTCCGCAAAATTTTGTGGACAAAAAAGATCCATTGTCTGTTTTCAATGGCATGTAAAAAGAAAGCTCACATAGACATCGCTTAACCTGTTGGCCAGCTTGGAAAATTACATGACCAACTTGAAAATGAGCAAAATCTACATATAAAACTTTTTTTGTCCACACGCGAAATGTGGATTTCGTCCGCAAAATTTCACTGAGCAGCGGTAAATATGGCCACGCCTTTGTGTCTTTGGATACCAGTTAGACTAGTATTAGTTTGATTGGATGGGCTCCCACCTGATACCTAAAGTACACAGTTTATTAGTGATGGATTAAAAGTGAATTTTTACTGAAATTAAAGTTTTCATTTAACTGGAAACTGAAATCAAAAAATAAAGTTTTTGTAATTCAGTTTGGGTGATTGTGTAACTGAACTCGGTGTGCTGTTCAGGCTGTGATGTTTTCAGGAGATTAATTAAACCATTCATAGTAAAGTTCTTCAGCCTCCTTTCAATTTTTCAGCTGAACAGATTTACATATTGCTTCTCTAGCATCATTTTTGGTCAAAGTGAAGTGCATCCACACTGCCAACTTGTTTATCTTTTGTTGCCTTTTCATGTTGTGGGCATGAAATAGATGCTAACAACCAATTTTGAACTTTTGGAGCATCACTGCCCATTATTTTGTGTTTGTTTGTTTGTTTTCTTCTTTGTATCCAATATTGGGTTATAGACATCTTGTCAAATAGAGATGATGTTTTCAAGCCACTCCTGGGCAATCAGTGTTTTGTATGGTGATTAAATTCCTCTGTGTCAGTCTTTGAATGATTAAACCCCTCAGCTGAATTACATTCAGTTGAGTGTCTGAATTACATGGCTAATTTCCTGTTTTTCCTTATGAAAAAACAGTTGTGTTCCGTTTGAATGGAGACGTGTCATAAATGAGCATTTCTCCTTTGTGGTTTGACCAAACCAATACAGTCTGTTGTGTGAGTTAGGCCTATATGTCAATCCATAATCCATATGCATTGTTCGTGTCATTATTCCGATGAATAAACAGAGCTGTAGATCTCACTGACCTTGTTAAGCCAAAGGTCTTTGTGCTTTCTGTAATGTGGGATTCATGTCACGATTCCAAGTACTTGCAAATGGGACTGTGATGTGAAAGAAGCTCTCAGGTTGATCCTCAGGGATCTGTGTTGAAAATCAGACATGTGTGCTTTGCTTTGAATGATCAGAATGCTGTCAGATGATATATGGACTGATAGCAGTGTTTTAACAACCATTACTCTGGTCTTAGACTCTGTACACATGACTTGTTAGCTGACATTTGAGAATAGACTGCCCCCCCTGTCAAACAACCATAGGGTTTGTTGTAAGCAGCTTTGTCTGCTTTTACTGTATGTGGACATTTTTGAGGTTATAAACTTATGTGGCTTAATGTGAATGTCACATTTTCAAACTCTTTCTAAAAGTTTTTGGATGGTAAGATGTTTTTGAAATAAGCCTGTTATGGTTATTAAGGCTGCTTTTATTTAAAAAAATACAATAAAAACAGTGATATTGTGAATTTTTATTACAATTTAAAAATAACTTTTCTATTTTAATGTATTTTTTGAATAAAAAATAAATAATAAAATGGAGCCATTACTCCCGTCTTAAAGGGATAGTTCACCCAAACATTTATATTCTGTCATTATTTACTCACCCTCATGTCGTTCCAAACCCTTAAGACCTTCGTTGATCTTCAGAACACAAATTAAGATATTTTTGATGAATTCCGAGAGCTCTCTGACCCTCCCATAGACGGCAAGGATCCTAACACGATCAAGGTCCAGAAACGTAGCAAGGGGATCGTTAAAATAATCCATGTGACATCAGTGGTTTAACCTTCATTTTACGAAGCTACAAGAATACTTTTTGTGTGCAAAGTAAACAAAAATAATGACTTTATTCAACAATTTGTCTCCTCCGCGTCACCCTGGCGCCATTTTGTAGAGTATCACATATGTAAACAACGTATGCAACTTATGTACGCGTTTACGTTGTTTACGCTTTGATCTGAACGCAAACAATACATGTCAAAACAGTACATAAGTTGCAGTATAGAATACCCAAGACGTGTCACTCCTATAGTTTTGAATGGGGAAAAACGCAACGCTCAATATGGCCGCTCAATCGCAGGAACCCTCGCCTTCTGAATGAAAGAGCCAATTGCCAATCGGTAAAGGCAGCGCATCACTGCAGCTACCGTTAGAAGACCCGGTTGCTATAGAAACAGTCAGCATTCTGAGACGTGCGCCAAGGACTGCGCATGCACACTGGCTGATCTAGCCTGAAAAATATGCTTTTTATAACACTATTTGAGCAAAAGTAACAACATTTATGACACAGTTGTTGTCAGATTTCTTTGGTGATTTAAAATATGAAATTTAATCGTAAGCTTAGTGAACAGTTTTGATGTTTCCCCATTCAAAGAGATAGGAGCTGCACTTGCATGCCCGAGAGGCATTTCAAAGATGACGTGTCACTCCTATAGTTTTGAATGGGGAAAAACGCAACGCTCAATATGGCCGCTCAATCGCAGGAACCCTCGCCTTCTGAATGAAAGAGCCAATTGCCAATCGGTAAAGGCAGCGCATCACTGCAGCTACCGTTAGAAGACCCGGTTGCTATAGAAACAGTCAGCATTCTGAGACTAGGTGCTTCAAAGATGGCCGCCGAGTGACATGACTTGACTTAAAGAGACTTTGGTGATACTCTCCAAAATGACGCCAGGGTGACGCGGAGGAGACAAATTGTTGAATAAAGTTTTTATTTTTGTTTTCTTTGCGCACAAAAAGTATTCTTGTAGCTTCATAAAATTACGTGACGTGACATGTGGCCAAGTATGGTGACCCATACTCGGAATTAGTGCTCTGCATTTATCCCATCCAAAGTGTATTTTAACGATCTCCTTGCTACGTTTCTGGACCTTGATCGTGTTCGTATCCTTGGTGTCTATGGGAGGGTCAGAGAGCTGTCAGAATGCACCAAAAATATCTTAATTTGTGTTCCGAAGATGAGCAAAGGTCTTACAGGTTTGGAACAACATGAGGGTAATTATGACAGAATTTTCATTTTTGGGTGAGATATCCCTTTAAGTGTCACATGACCCTAGATAGAACCTAGATCATTCTATCATTCTATCTAGAAATCATTCTAATATGCTGATATTCTGATATTCTAATATGATGTTCAAAAAATATTTCTTATAATTATCAATGTTGAAAACTTTGAATAGAATGTTTTACTTAATAGTTACTAGGGGTCGACCGATATGTTTTTCAGGGCCAATGCCGATACCGATTATTACAGATCAAGTAGACCGTTAACCGATATTTTGAACCGATATATATGTCTGGTGTAAAAATGAAAATTAATGTCAAAATTAAGAATAACAAGGGCTCTGACAAAAACTGCCTTCCCTGGTGTTGGTTGAGTGTAGTACTCCCACACTGCACTTCTTACTCTTGTCTTCCTCTGTGCATCCAGCTACAATAAGGGTAATATAAAGAGAGAGTTAAAAGTGGGACCACTGTATGCTTCATGATTAAGCCTATGAATACTGTACTACAGCTAAACCGCTTGGGGAAATGTAAGTATTTGGCTTCAATAATTTACATGTTAGAAATATATGTGTAATAGCATAACCTCTCATAATTCCTCATTAATTATTTTCTGATGGCTAAAACATAATCTACAATAGTAGAGGTGACTATTCAATTAATCATCTAAAGCACATCAATTGATTAACTTTAAAAAATATATAAGTGTAAATAATTTAATTGTCTTCATAGCTATATTGTAGAAGTTGTTAAGACTGCAACTATTTTCATGAAACTATAACACTAATAGCCTTTTACAGGCACACTTTGTTCAATAGCCTATTGAAATGTCTTGGCCTATGTGACACTAGATAGATCAGTTAGTTTTAATTTACAGTACAGTGCAAATGAAGGCATAAATCAATTTAATTTATCTTTTAATCAAATGAGAGTTAAACTCTTTATTTTTTGACAAACAAAGGGTTTACTATTCAAATTATAACATGGAAGAAATAGCGTATTGTGTGATTTATTCTTTTAAACAAAAGTTGTAATAATTGTTGTTGTAGTAGTATTATCTATATCATACTGCACCACAGTGATATATTTCTGATAATTTCTTTAAGCTAACCCGAACTTATATTTTGACGGGTTGCCATGAGTGACCGCCACAAATAGATTTCCCAAAAGGCTTTGACTTTGTTGAATAAACATGAGCACTGCACGTTTCAAAATTGAAACCTGGTGCAGGTGTTTTTATATCAATGTATTTCTGAAGGAACCCGACTGTCTTCAGACAATTTTGGATGTCATTTTCATTGCATCTTGCATGTGATATCTGATAAAGCAGCATTTGTGAGCGGAGCGCTGCTTTGTGTGCAGCCGTTACCGGGGAAACCTCGATCTCTACCACTCCCAACAGTGCCTCCTGCTGGCAGGGAATGAGTTTGCATATATATGCTGCCACAAATAGAGTTTAAGTCTATGGGAAATACTGCGATAGTTTTACTCAAATTAAACTGTCAAATGCTCATGAAGTGACTCTCAGAGGGAGTCAGAGCAGTTCTGGAGATGTTGTTCATGTATTTATGCCCTCGTGTAGTGAGACGACAGAAGCTGAAATCACCCCGAGCGTCGCACACTTTGTATGTGTAGAAAACAAAACCTGCTGCTGCCTTAACTTACCTAGAGACAACTGGTGCGTGATCACTGAAGCAGCTCCAGTTAGCAAGCGCTTTCTGAGTGAGAGTGAATTCCGCATTGATTGGTCGGACTCGTGGCTCCCAACAAATTAGATGGGCGGTGGGCGGAGATTGCTTTAGGCCACAGAGTGGTGAGTTCTGACAGGCTGCATCAGAGCCAAATAGCGCGTTTTAAAAGTAAGTTATTTTATCGGTGAATCGGTTTTGAAAATTACCGATAATCATAAAAATGCTTAATATCGGTGCCGATAATCGGTCGACCCTAATAGTTACACCACTTGACATTTTTAAACAAATTAAGTTTAAACTTTTCTTGAAAATTTTCTATATGAAACCAATATGAATACAAAGAGTACATCTTAGATGTTTTTATAATTAAAAAAATATTTGTCTTTTTCTTTAGCATGTCATTGACTCTAGTTACAAACTTTTGCTAAGCTTTTATTTATTGGCATAGCAATAGCAACCCAACTGGCTTTACGTAATGTTTCTGGCTTGACATTTTAGTGATTTAAATGATTGTTTGCATCAGATTAAGTTATTAAGCCTCAGGCCGTATTTACTGACAGAAAGGTTTCGGCGGGACAGTATCACTAAGTTTGTATGTATGGTCACACCCCACACTGTCAGCAAGCGCCCAGTGCCTTATCAATACAGACCATCCTTTCAGTAATGATAAAGGACCCTGGACACTCCCAGGAATGGGCGTCCCTCTCTATTGCCTGTTTAATCCTGACAGCTTTTTTTTTTTTTTTTTTTTTTTTAAATTAAAGAAATTTAACCGGTTTTGTAGGCAATTTCAACAAAGTAGTGTTTGATTCTCCCACAGGGAAAAAGCTTTGAATGCTGCTGTATTTCTGAAGAATAAAGCTGATTTGATGTGATCATTTAAGACCAGAATGTTAATCTTAGAGTGTTCATGATTGTTTCTCCACAACCACAAAGAATTTAAACTCCTCCTGTGCAATTGTAAAGCCCCCGATGTTGCAATGCAAGGATAGACGTTCATCAAAGTCAGACATACAGTTGTGTCACATACATTGTGTTAAAGGGGTCATATGATGCGATTTCATTTTTTCCTTTCTCTAGCGAGATCGTTCTTGTCTTTTAAATAGGTTAGGCTAGACTACACCAAAATGTACACTGTTATAATTAGCATCATATTCCTTCTGCTGTTTTTAAAAAACGCTGTTTATATCTGCTGGTGTGGCTCTGTTATTATGGTGGGGGCAGTTTGTGAGGAAGTAGCTGCTTTGTTGGTTGTGTGAACGGCGGCAAAAATACCCATAGGGGCCGTGTCATTGTGTTGTGGGGGGATTTGAATACCACAGATGACTCCACTTTCACTGGCCCTCATAGAAATGTTGTTTGCTGCTTCATCTCGCAAAGGAAGTTAATGTTTTACGCATGTGGATGAGTGACCTTGCTGTGCAGGTGCTGGCGTGTGGCTTTACAATCTAAGTGAAGCTGTTCCCAGATAATTGACCACAGCACTTAGTCTGTATTGACCTACCAACACTGGACAGAGAGAGAGAGAGAGAGAGAGAGAGAGAGAGACGTTTGTAGATTTTAAGTACAGATCTGGGACACCCGGAGGATGAAAATCCAGTATTCATTCATGAGTCACGTGAATGAAGAAATGCAGTATTTATGGTCATACTTTGAGCTATTAATTAACTACACTTTGTAGCCTGGAGGTGTTTTATAGATAATCCAGACAGTGTGCTTATGTATTTAACAGCTTATTTTTAAATAGTGTGTTGTGTGCCCTGTAAAGCCTGGAGAGGTGTTTTACCAAGTGTTATAAGGCATTGCTATGACATTTGCTCGAGTTTTTCCTGTTTGAAATTGTGTTAAAAGGTGGTTACTGTACAGATGCGTGTGTAATATGTAGGAGTTGGTTTAATGTGTAAATGCCCTCAAAGAGTCATTATAACTTTAGTTAAACTTGGAAGGTTTAGGTCATACTGCACGTGTCCACAGGCAAAGACAAAACTAGCTCCTTATCGACCAAAAATCCAGAGTTCTTCCTCTGTGGAGGTGTGTACTATGTTGTTGACTGTCTTCAGTATGTTCTATGAATGAATGATCAATAAAGTTATTGTGTAAATGCACAAGTACAGTCAGGCAGTCAGTACAGTCAGTAAGCATTTATGACAGGCCTCACACTCAGTGAGGTTGACTGACATAGTTCTGCATTTGTAGTTTCTTAACTCTGCAGAAGTCAAATTATTTAGTATTTTTCTTAACTTTGCAAACGTCAGTTCTGCCTGTTATGGTATAATAACAACAACAATGGCAATATAAAATAAAAAATATATTTCTCTTTCTTTCTTCTTTCTTTCTTTCTTTCTTTCTTTCTTTCTTTCTTTCTTTCTTGCTTTCTTGCTTGCTTGCTTGCATGCTTTGTTTTCTCTAATGAACTATATCAAACATAATCTCTCTCTTGATTTTGTTCTCTGTCCACAGAACCCCAGAGTCCTACCAAAGTTGTCCGTGCCAGCAAACCCAGATCCAGGAAGACCAGTAAGGTAAGTCATTTTTATGCAGTGGTTCACTAACAGTGGAGGCCATGTGACCTGCATTTATTTGTTTAATGGAGATGAAATAATAAACTTGAATCCCTGTCATTAATTATAGATACTATATAAATCCATATGGACATCTCTTTTTATTTATTTTTTTTGTCTGTCTATTTGTAAAAGTAGCAGTTTTTTTCCTCCAGTCTGTTTGTGTAACAGTCTAGTTTCTGGATGTCCTGGTCTGGATCAGGGGTCAGCAGCAGCCAGTTATTGAGCAGCTTGGCTTGTGTTTGTATTTAAGTGGATATTTGTTCGCTCTCTTCAGTCTTTTGTGTGGGTGATAGTCAACAGAGAGTCAGCACATGAGTTTTTGACTTTTACCTCAGCGGGACATTCCAGAGAGAGCACATAGAGGGCTCAAATTTAGTCCTAACAGGGGCAGTAGAGTTGTCCCCATGACTGACTCTATGGCATGTTATAGTTTGTCTCCACTTACTCACACATACACCACTTGACAGGTTCCCTTGTACATTCGTGACCCCTAGCATATTATTCTGTGTTCATCCCTCATGCGTTTTAGTTTTTTTTAAAGGACTGTGACGCGTTTGGTTTGTTATGACTAGCCTTGTTAGTTCACATCGGTTATACCATTTTAACTTCAAGGCGCTGCCTTACAAATTCAGTTTCTACCGTCTAGCTTTAGCATCTGGGACACCCAGGACCCATTTTGGGACGATAGTGGAATCCGATATGCCACTTGGAATTCTGGATTGCTTCGCGGCTTGAGGAATGATTGACGTTCCTCCGGTAATAGAAGGTGAAATGATCTCTGAGAAAGGAAAAGCCACACTTCCCCCACAGAGTCAAAATTATGTTTTGTGTGTTAAATACTGACAAAGTTGTCATGTAGAGTGGAAACTCGACTTGAGGAGTATTTGACGCACAGATGTCCGTGGAGTGGAGCAGCTGCCTTTTCATAAATCATTCAAACTGGACATTGAGAGAGCATGCATCTGCTCATTGCCTTTCAGTTGACAATCATTAGGGAATTATCCTGTTTTTTTTTTTTGTTCAAATCAAATGTGGGTGTTAGTTTTGTGCGTTTCCCATTTATGTACTAACACAGGAGTTGGCTCTTGTAGTAGGTCATAATGAAGGATGGGAACTTTCAGTACAGATGTAACTTTGTTTCTCTCTTTCTTTCGTTTCCATTTGCAGTCAAGTGACTTCAGTGACATCACAAACTGGCCAACCCCTGGAGAAATCGCCAATACGGAGGTGAGGAAGACACTGCATTTAAATCTGGCTGTTTTGTATTAAATTTTGTTCAGTTCCAGGCCTTTATTATTTGATTTACATAATGAAAACAGTGACACATTATTTTATTACCATGTGATTTTGATGTTGGGACATTATAATAATTACTAATTTCTCATTATGTCCAGCTTGAAACTGAAGAGCAGCTGTGTATGATTTCTACTGTTACAAATGGTCTCTTATTAATATACTCTAGTCTTGGAAAACCTGGATGCTGTATGTGAATTTCAAAAATCATGGCAATTTCTATAATGAATATGAATTTTTGTTATGTCAAGTTCAAAAATATTTTGTAAAGTAGAAAAATTACTATTTATTGAAAAAATGTAAAACTGGTAATTAAGAAACATTATATACATTCATAATATACATTATATACATTCATAACATTTATTTCTTAAAACGTCCGAAAGTATAACATTTTATTTATTTCAGATATTCAGATGTCACATTGGAAGCTGGGTGTCTACAAGTCAAGGAGGTTTAAGAATAGTTTATCAAGAAAATATAACATAAAAAAAAAAAAAAAAAAGTTTTATACATGTATAAAATAAATCCTGGCATTCTTAAACCTCTTGACTTTCCAGAGCCTCATGTTTCTTTGTTTTTTCTTCTGTAAAAGGCAAAAGGAGATTTAGAAAAAAATCTGAGCTGCTCTTTACCATACAACAAAATTGGATTGTGACTTACAAGTAACACTAGTTACGTAATCAGATTACTCTTTCAAGAAACTAGTAAAGTAGCGCATTACTTTTAAATTTACAATGAAATATCTGAGTTACTTTGTTTTCCCATTTATTCACTGACACCTTGCCTGTCCCCATTTTAAGAGAAATTGGGAGTGAGGTGCAGTCACTTCCTTTAGCCTGAGACTTATTAATTTCTTTTTTTTTTTTAATAAAAAAAAAAAAAGCAAATAAGCAAGCCCAACACAAGTGGCAAAAACTAACGCAAAGCTAACGCAATGCATTTCTTTCCATAAAAAGTAACTAAATAACAATTTGTTACTTTTTTTATGGAGTAACAATATCATAGTGCATTACTTTTAAAAGTAACTTTCCCCAACACACTTAGAAAAAGATTATATGGGTTATAGCGCACAAATAATATGGACCACTTTTGACCGTGATTGTATAGATCCCCATTTACTTTCATTGAACAGGAAAGAGCAGCCTAGACATTCAGCTAAACATAATCTTTGAATTTTTTTTTCTTCCATGAAATGTCTTGAGTAAATAAACTATGCCTTTATGTCTCTCTTTCTGTATGTTTTTATCAGTTTTTATGTCAGAGTTAAGATCTATGAAATGAGTCCTTTATGCACTGTCGTGGAGTGTTCATTCCGTATCACGTGCCTTCAGACCTGTGGAAGAAATGTATCTGTGTTGGTTTTCACTGGACTGCTGGCTTCATTCTACTAAGTTCAGGTTTAATTTACTGAGAGACTGATTTGATTGTGCTCCTCAGCAGCAGCAGAATGTGATAAACGTGCAGGTGAGGAAAGGGACATCCGGATGGAGGGCGAGGAAGAAGGATCGTGGGGGAGAGAAGAGAGAGAAGGAGAGCGGAAGTGATGGGAGTGACAGTAAGGAGAACAGGGAGGCACAGTCGGATCCAATCACAGGAAGTTCGAACGAACAGGAGACAGAGGATGGAGAGGATATGCACAACAGTGCCCCCCGTAGGAGAGGAGGTAAGCCAGATGACAACATTAACACACATAAACAGGCATTCAGAGTCACACTGCATATCCATATTTGAGGTTCATGTTTACTGTTTGCTGCATACTGTGCAGTACACTGCCTCCAATTCAGAGCGTAGTATGCTTCCTTGTGGACATATGACCTCTTCATTTTTCACATTGCATGTTCAGAGCTGCTTGAACCGATATCTTTTTTGGAAATAAGCTGTTATTTTGCCTTTTTGATTACATTTTGTGTAAAAATGCCTTTTGAGTTTAGGCAGCTGATCAAATAATACACTATTTCCAGTACTGTATGCTGTATACAACTCCATTCACAGTCCTTGAAAGTGTGCAAATGGCAGTGGCCGTTGAGCTTTATACTAATTTCTGTTGGCATGAATTCAGCATTATGCAAAATTGATTGCTGAAGCCGTTGTAAAAATGTCCTATTCGCAGGTGCATTTATTACCCATTATTAATTTATTCTGAAAGAGAACACATCCAATAATAGGGGGGTTACCCAGCATTCGTCATCATGATAGGGAACCACCTTTATGTGGAATAAATCTGGGACTTATGTAATTAGTTTCTTCGTCTCATCAGTGATCATTACACACTCACTGAAGTGATTGTTTTAGCCTGGAGATGGATTAACTGTTAAAAAAAGGAAACATCTTTTCATTAAACAAGATAATAATCTTTCAAATTTGTTTGTAAAATAATGTATTTTGCTAAAGAAAAAAACAACAATGCCATGTAAAGTGAACAGTCATGTAGACTTATGGGTAAGGGTCAAAGGTATTTACCCAGTTGTAACTTAAAACCCTGAATGGTTAAAAATGGCTTTTAAACATCTGTCCACTTTTGTGAATGTCATGTATCAAATGGTTAAACAAACTTGTCAAAAGTGCTACTCATTTCTTTAGATGAAAAAGAAAAAGGTTTGGAAAGTGGGGAAAAAAATGACTTGGCACACCTTCATAACACTTCTACAAACTTTAGGAAAAAATGTGGGAACTTGGACATGAACACACGTGTACCAGCAACCTCCAGCTAAAAAAAAGAGAGAGAAAAGACAGACACTGAAAGAATTGAGTGCTTAGAAATTCTCATGATGCCTGGGTGGGTTTTAGACGCGTTAATGCTTTAAATCACACACGCATGTCTTAACACATGCACACATGTGCACATAGTCACACACTCAGACACTCAATATTTAATTAAATGGTTCTTTCATTTCTTCATAAATCTCACATTATGTCTTTTTAGATGTTAGTGTGGGGTAATTTGCTGTGAATTATTGTCTAAATGTTATGGCAAGACATCTGCAGGAGGATATAAGGCATTACTAAAAGCCCCTAGGCTGGTTTTGGAAAGCTTCTTTCTCTTTCTGTTTTTTGCATTTTCTGTGTCTTAAAACACATAGATTTGAAGAGACAGCACTGTTTTATATTCCTATATACTAATCTGAATTTACCATGAATATAGTGGGGTACAAATGTCCAATGTTGACATTGAATTACAAATTATTGTATGATTTTAAACAAATAAATACTGTGACATAATTAAATAGTAAATATTAAAAGTTTTCTAGGTCACAAATCAAATAAGTAAATATATGTCATGAATTCATATAAACTGCTTTGTACAGGCAGTCATATGTTTTTGCTTTCATTGAATCTTAAGACTTTCAAATCATGCTGGAAAACTTGATTATCAGGTTTTATGCAAACATGAGGTGTTTTCTGTGCAGCATAAGTGCTGCTGCCATTAAAACAATAGAGGGACGTAATAAACTGAGACTTGAGTGTTCATTTTTTAATTCAAGATGACTGTAAATATTTTACACTGTTAATTTGAGTTCTTATTTTGTCCTTTTCTTTTGTGTGTTCCTCAGGCTGGCGGAGAGAGAGAGATTTCTTTGATGACACAGCGAGTGTTCGCAGCGAGGGCAGCAATGTCCGCGGAGGCCCCAGGGGCAGGGGCAAAGGTCGCGGCCGAGGCAGAGGTCGTGGACGAGGTAACCAATAAACATCCCTAAACAACCTAAACATCAATTCAAAGTCAGACTTTTAAAATGACTTATTAAAGAAAAAATTTATATTTTAAGTGTTTTTTTTTTGTCTTTATGACATTCTAGTAAATAAAATGCACTGAATTTCAGCATTATTTTTTGTTAAGGCAACATAAGTGTTTCCCAGGGCTTGATATTATGCTTGTCCAGGCACTTGTTTTTCAGACAAGTAAAAGTGAATAAAAAAACAACTAAAAGCGATTAGGATCAGTCACCTTAAAGGGATAGTTCACCCAGAAATGAAAATTACCCAATGATTTACTCAGGCCATCCTAGGTGTATATGACTTTCTGCTTTTAGATGAATACAATCGGAGTTACATTAAAAAATGTCCTGGCTCTTCCAAGTTTCATGGAATGGGGTTTAAGGATGCGGTTTAAGATTTTGAAGTCCAATAAAAGTGCATAAATCCATCATAAAAAGTGCTCCACATGACTCCGAGGGGTTAATAAAGATGCGTTTTGTAATAAAAATATCCATATTTAAAACTTTATAAAACATAATCTCTAGATTCGGCTAACTGACATACGCGTGTTCACGAGAGAGTGGCGTTCCAGCGGATGACGTAGGACTTAGTAAAACAAAACAGTGGTCACACAAATTAGAAGTATTTGTAAAGGATTTGTAAAGAAAAATGTTGGAGGATTTCGATATAAGCCAAGAGCCTTTGCTGTAAACAAAACTTGGTTCTCATGAGACTAGAATATTCTCACCGGAGCCTGTGTTATGCCTACGTCCTACATCATCTCTCGTGAACACGCAAGACAGTTAGTGGAAGCTAAATATTACATTTGATAAAGTTTTAAATATGGATAATTGCTTCACTTCAGAAGGCCTTTATTAACCCCCCGGAGCCATGTGGAGCACTTTTTATGATGGATTTATGCTCTTTTATTGGACTTCAAAATCTTAAACCGCATCCACTGCCATTATAAAGCTTGGTAGAGCCAGGACATTTTTTTAATATTACTCCGATTGAAAGTCATATATACCTAGGATGGCTTGAGGGTGAGTAAATCATACGGTAATTATCGTTTGTGGTGAACTATCCCTTTAAACTTTAAAATCCTTCTTCACTGTAAAGTGTAAAAAAATAATTCATTTTAGGGTTTAGGTTTCACGTATTCAGTGTCAAGTATATGTATAGAAATATACATCATGTATTAACTCCCTTTTTTTTTTTTTTTTTTTTTTGGGTGGTTTTGACTTTTCCATTTTCATTCAGAAATGCCTCACATTATAGAACTAAAATTGGTTGCTTTTTTTTTCTTTTTTTTTCAGGTCGTTATGACTACTCCCACAGTTACCGGGACTCGTACCTGGATGGGTCCACAGTTTCAGCCGAGTTTGGCACTAACATGGTCTATTACTATGACGACGGTAATCGCGTGCAGATGTATACGATTGAGGAGAGTTTACTTAAAGAATACATCAAACGCCAAATGTAAGTTCAGTGTCTCCCTTCTCTTTGAATTTATACAAAATACAGCACTTGGTTTGCTTTTCCAGCTCTCCAGTTTTAAGTTTACCACATGGTTTCATTTTATTGGTCATATCACAACAAATTTCGGACTTTATGAGGATTTGTACTTATCTGTAGTTTAGTAAATTTAAACTAAACTGTGCACACATGGCTGTATTATATTCTTGGTGTTTCACACTTTACCGCCAGTAGGGGGGGCAGCTGCGGCGTTGGGCGGCCTGGCACTGCCTGTCTGTGTGTGTCCTTAATTTAGCTCCTCTGCCTTATGAATGATGGGGAAGGGTCAGATGATCTGGGTCAGAGAGATTAGGACAGAGGACACTGGGTGCGTTGTGTGTGTGTGGGAGCGTTTCCTAGTTAGTCAGAAATAATGACTTTTGCATTTCATGTGGAAATGAAAATGTGTATCAGTGTGCATAGTCAAAGTGTATGTTTTCTTTCTACTACCCAGCATGAGGTTATTGTTTGTGTGTGTGTGTGTTCTTGCCCATGTAATCTTATTCACAGAGTTCAGCCAAGCTTACTTCACTCAACGCTGTGATCATAACAAGCTGTGAGTCCACAGGGAGCTCACACACACACACACACACACATTGGCTGTTTAACACTGATCTGAAACCTGTCTTTTAAAAACGGTTTAGATCAATGCTTACTGATGGAAAAACTGTTCACAGATCAGTAAAAAAAGATCCTTCCTGTGCAGAGATTTTGATAGGGCTGAAAATACTTTGGTTGAGTCTTCACTTTGTTTGTGAAAAAGAGGAATATGGAGAGAGAGAGAGAGAGAGAGAGAGAGCAAATTTCACAAATCAGAATACGTTTTGCGATATAAAGCAGAAATTCCATCCCAACAACATCATTGCTTCAATGGAATATATATCTCTGCACACTCTAAACCACAAACAAGTTTTTATATTTAATAAAAGTGCCACAATCGCTTCCCCAGTGACTTCAACTTTCACTTCATCTTAACTTTAATTTATGTTGCTTCATAATAGTCTCTTGCATAAGACTGCAATGATAAATAGCATTATAGTGCTTTTTCAACATGTTTTCTGCTAAGTTCAGCTGTGTGGTAAAAATAGGCTCAACGCCCAAAATCCACATTGTCTTGGATGTTTTTGGGCCATCTTCGAGTGTATTATTTATCCATCTGATTCTGTATCTGTTTATTTGTAATATTTTTGGTTTATTTGAAAAGATGACATAAGTGTCTCCATTTGGCACGTTTCTAAATTCCTTGTTCTGGATGTTCTCCAAGCCCAGTTTCTCCTTGCACCTAAACATACCAGTGGTTGAAACTTGCAAAACACCACCGCTGAAACTCCCCAGAATCATTTGCAGTATGGCACAAGGGCCGTCTCGACCTCGGCTGACTAAAGCTGCAGGAATGTGAGGTGTGTTCTGGGTGGAGGCTGCAGCGTTCCTCCCAGAGCACTTCTTCTGCTTCTTACAGGAGTTTTAGCAAATGTTCATGTGTGTTACACATTAAGGAGGAGTTTGATTGGTTGATGTATATCATCGGTCACTTCTCTCAAGTTCCACCTTTAGGTGCCTCATCAGGGTACTTTGTAGGAACTCACATGTGTTAGGAGATACGTAATCAACTTTTCTCCTAACTGCTTGTCCACAAAGGCTCTGTAAGATTACTATGCAATATTTAAATATGAAATTCAGCTGTGATAGTGGAGGTCTGGTCTGCAGTTTTGGTCTCGCTGCACCTGGTCTCACTGGAATCCTGCCAGAGGCTCTGTGCCATCTGCTGTGGGACTGCTGTGTTCCTCACCTCACAAAATACACAATACCCAGAGGACAGAGATAGAAAGAGAAGCGGTGCTGATCTGTGAATGCATATGTTGCTGGAAAAAGAGAGGGAGGAATGGATAGATAGATAACTAAATGATGTGAGATTTCTGTCTTTTATTTCCAAGACATCCAGTCAGTTCTGTCTTTGCACATATAACAGTTAAAGTGCAGCAGTTATAGAACGAGACTGTAATACCCAGCTGCTCTTGGATATGTTCACATGTGTTTTGTACTATATTGAATATTGAATTGCAATAAATTTAATTAATATACATTTTTAAAAAGACTTCTCCAATAGTCAAATATCAGACTGAAAGAGTTTATATTATAGCTGTATTCTATTATATTGTTGTAAAAACATATTGTTAAATTATTGCATATAATTATTGAAATTTTATCAAAAATGATGATAATGATGATTGTTGATGATTATTTTATACTACAAGTTTCTACTACAATACTTTGTAAGACTTTGCCTTACAGATAAAATGCGGTCTAAAAGTCTGAGATTGTTCTTTCAATGTAGACTTTTAGGATTTTGAAAAATTACATTAATTAAAATTATAGAATTTTGTTCATGTAGCTTATGTGCTACTGTCATTTAAAGAGACACATGAAATACTAAGATACTCAGAAATATTATATTTTCAATTTAGTATTTCACTTGATTTGTTTGTAATATAATTAATAATAATAATATGTATTAGAAAAATGCACAATTTGCTCTAGTGTTCTCAGACCTTTAGTACTCACTTTCTTGACTTTTTCAAATCTGTTTTCTTGTCTTTTTTATATTTTTATACACATTAAAAGTGAATTGTATAAAAAAATAATATTTCATTACCATTATACCAGATGGGCATGCAACAAATAAAATTATTAAATGAGCCTCTACAAATATATATTTGTATGCTCTTCAGAGGTATTATAGTCTGTTTTTATTTGCATTTATTTGTATTTTTTATGTGTTAAGTACAAAGCTTAAAATATGTGATGTGTATGTAATTATATCTAAGTTGTATGTAATTACATCTTAATTGCGCACATACGTGACATGCAGTAGTTATTTTTGTAGTTAGTATTTAAATACACAGTAATTAGAGGCAGCAGATGTGAAACTATGCTGTTTAATGATTATTTTGGAGTTTATTGATGGATGTTTGTTTGTTTTTAGTGAATACTACTTCAGTCTCCCAAACCTGGAGCGTGACTTCTTCCTGCGGAGGAAGATGGATTCAAAAGGCTTTTTGCCCATCTCTCTGATTGCCAGTTTCCACAGAGTCCAGGCCCTTACCACCGATATCAGCCTCATTAAAGAGGTGACTATTGACTCTTCACCTCTGCTATATCTGACTTTATTATCTTTAGGCGGTGTTACATCTGGTTTTTGTGTGTACGTGCAGGCGGTGAAGAACAGTAAAGTCGTGGAGCTTGTTGATGAGCAGATCCGTAGGAAAGAGGAGCCCGAGCATTGGCCCATTCCGGGTCCCCCTCTGGACTCCCCACGCACAGATTTTTCCCAGCTCATTCACTGCCCCGAGTTCGTCCCAGGACAGACGTTCACCTCCCTCAGCACAGGTTCTGATGTGTTCCACTGTTTAGCTTTTTTATTGTACTTGTCATTGTTTTGCAATTATACTGTTATTTTGCCTGATTCTGAAAATAGTAGCCCTCATCACACTCACTTATTTGCTGACAATCTCTCCCTCCACATGTGCCACAGTGTCGTCCTCCCCAGTCAGTCAGCACATAGTTGAACCTGCTCTGGTAAATGGCCAAACTAGTGATGACACAGACACAGCCAAACCTCAGTCCAAAGAATCCTCTCCTTCAGACTCAAAAAGCAGCTCTAGTGAAGATGGGAATGCGCCCAAAGAGCAGTCCAGCAGTCTCTCTGATCCAGACGCCCAGCCGTGGATACAGGTGGAAAAACGACACAGAAACTCCTCTGGAAAAAATAAGGTATATAATTTTTTTTTTTTTCATATTTTGGATTATTCTCATTTCTTCTTGTTCCTTTATAACTCATGACTCTGCTTGAGCATTTTGATCACACACATCTTTCCTTTTCCATATCTCTTCATCCATCATTTCCTCTCTCCATTATTCCATCTCCTGTCCTGTGGGTGTGCAGACCTCAGTAACTCCTCTTCCTCCTTCTCCTCCTCCTCCTCCTCCTCCCCTTCTTGAGTTGTCCACATCTGCAGTTGAGTATCCCCGCCTACTTTCTGTGTTTCCTGCTTTCTTGATTTTTTTTTTTTTCATATTTATTAAAAGTAAATAAGATATGTTTCATGTTTGCTTCAGGAGCGCACAGAATTGGTTCAGTCCAGCCCAAAGCAGCAGCCTGAGGCAGACCAGGAGGAGCTGGACTTCCTGTTTGATGAAGAAATGGAACGACTCGCAGCGCCTCGCAAGAACACCTTCACTGATTGGTCAGATGATGATTCTGATGATGAACTTGACGACCGAGACGTAAACAAGATCCTGATTGTTACTCAGACCCCCCCTCACCTGCGGAAACATCCTGGGGGCGATCGGACGGGGAACCATGTGTCACGTGCCAAACTTACAACTGACCTTGCCAAAGCCATTAACGATGGATTGTTCTACTATGAACAGGATCTTTGGACAAAGGAAGAAGGGCAGCAAGAGTGTGCCAATGCCAAGGTGAGAATGGTTGTGCTTTTTCAATTATTTATTAACATTACAAAAATAAATTACATGTACCATTTACACGTAGCAATAAAGAGTTCAGTAGAATGTCCAAGCTTCTCGCCTCCATATAGTAAAAGTGAAGGTCAGCATCCACTTTTATTGTATGGAACATCTTGGACATTCTGCTAAGTATATTTTGTGTTCTATAAAAGTCATTCAGGTTTGATATGATGACAATTTTCATTTTAGGCTGAAATCTCCCTTTAACTGCATTATTGATAAACATCATTTACATGCTGAAAAGTTATATTTCTTATAATGGTGCTGTGCAGTTGCCATCATATGAGCAACACTGAGTTCAAATTCATCTTGTGTCATGTTTCCCCATCAAATACACTGTAAAAAAGTTTGTGTTTGGTAAGGTGATTTTTTTTTCTGTTTTTGAAATACATTTACATTACATATACATTTAGTCATTTAGCAGACAAGTCTCTAACATAAAGAAGTCTCTTATGCTCATCAAAGCTGCATTT
The DNA here is from genome assembly GCF_001515625.1 of Sinocyclocheilus rhinocerous. Lineage (NCBI taxonomy): Eukaryota > Metazoa > Chordata > Actinopteri > Cypriniformes > Cyprinidae > Sinocyclocheilus > Sinocyclocheilus rhinocerous. Next base: position 1,506,141 of record NW_015627225.1, read on the forward strand.
ATTTGATCAAAAGTATTGTAAAATATTACAATTTAAAACAGCTGTTTTTTATTTTAATATATTTTTAAATATAATTTCTTTCTGTGATCAAAGCTGAATTTTCAGCATCATTACTCCAGTCTTCAGTCTCACATGATCCTTCAGAAATCATTTTAATATGTTGATTTGCTGCTCAGAAAAAAATTCTTATTATCATCAATGTTGAAAACGGTTATGTTGCTTAATATTTATGTGGAAACTGATAATTTTTAAGGATTCTTTGATGGATAGAAAGCATTTATTTGAAACACTCAGCAGTAACATGGGAATTTTCCTCTGCAAATGTTGGAATTGCTCTGTAGTGACTGAAAATATGCCAAAATATTTGCTTAAGATCTCATATCTCACATTAGGCAGCACATTGTGTCTTTTCTGATTTATTTCTCAACCAACCTGCGCACTCTAGGATTTGGCATGTGATCACAGACCTCTATAGGGTTTGATATGTGCTAATATCTTTCAATATCATGTTATAATTCAGTTTTGTTAGGACATTACAATTTCTTCACAGTGTCTGGATTAAATTTTTTGGTTAAAACAGCAGTGTTATTTGTTTTTAACAGAACAGTGACAAATACCTGTATGTACCCTCCACAGTCAGCCAATCAGACGAGAGCTCTGTGAAAGATTTGTTAGGATAGGACAATATTTGACTGATATACAACTATTTGAAAATCTGGAATCTGAGGTTGCAAAAAAATCTAAATATTGAGAAAATCGCCTTTAAAGTTGTCCAAATGAAGTCCTTAGCAATGCATATTACTAATCAAAAATTAAGTTTTGATATATTTACGGTAGGAAATTTACAAGATATCTTCATGGAACATGATCTTTACCTAATATCCTAATGATATTTGGCATAAAAGAAAAATTGATAATTTTGACCCATACAATGTATTGTTGGCTATTGCTACAAATATACCCGTGCTACTTATGACTGGTTTTGTGGTCCAGGGTCACATATGGTCTATGGCTTTATTGTTTTATGTAATATAGTAGTCTATATGTCATTCATTTGTAGAGCTTCTTGTAAACATTACTTACTAAAAAAAAAATCATACTTAAAATCAATGACAAGGTCACAGGTGTTTTTTTGCTAATAGTTTGACCTTGTTTGAGTTTGATTTCTTGACTCTAGCCTCAGCAGGCGCCTGTTGCACAGATCTACACATTGGCTTTGCTCAATTGCTTTTGTGCCAGATCATTGCAAGCCTCCCAGAGCACTTGACCCGTATGAGACTGCAATATTCAAGTAGAAATATTAGAGACATACGAATACCGCATAGTCTAGCTCTAGGATACTTCCACAGACCATTTAACCATGCTCTGTCATTCTATAGTAGTGTTTTTCTGTTCCTGTCATCTTCCTTCTATCACTATGAAGCATGGTGTTAGCAATATAGATTATGCTGCATTCATTCAAATCTGTGTACACACTTTTGAGGTCATTGATGTTTCTCTTCAAGAAAAATTCGGTCTGAAAGCTTCCACAGGTTGCCCTGTTAGCGCATAGGGTCTCGTCCTCTCTCGACAGCTTTAATGACAGACAGTAACAGTAACAAGGTATTATGCAAGATGGATATCACCCAGATTACGCCAACGAGAGCTTGAGGGCGTCGGGTCTTTTAAACGAGGTTATCTATGCAATCTGTCACAAATGATGATGGAGCAGGGTAATAAGAGGCATTTTCTCCAGTTCTACAACCTCGAGAGTAGGACAGCAGTGTCAGCTTTGCCTTGAATGAATTCTCAGGTTTGACTTCAGAGATTTTCTTGCCACCGTTCAGGGCTGCGGAGACCAGCTTCGCCCAACTCTGGCCCGAAGTGCAAATTTGCGCTTTCCCTCATTGAGGTGCATTTCATCCATTACGACTACAATAGGAGGTATTAATAGCTTCTCGTTGGCTTACAATGGTAATTTTTCTCCTGTTCGGCTCAGGCCTTGACCCATACAATGTATTGTTGGCTATTGCTACAAATATACCCGTGCTACTTATGACTGGTTTTGTGGTCCAGGGTCACATATGGTCTAGGATGTGTACGTTCTTTTAGAGGAAAAGGTCTTGTCTTGATTAGATCCTCCAGGACAAAAACTCATTTATTGATGTTGAATGAGCCAGTTCATACTAACATCAACAGAATCTGAGCCATTTGCAAATGTCAAAAACCCTGAAAGAATGTGACTCTAATTTAACTCAAGTAGGTCATATCAAGTTTATAATTTACACAGATATGTGTTTGAATTGTACAGTGGTGTCGGGGGTACCCACCTGTTCCCATTCATGGGAGTCGTAACACCTGTGTTAACTGTGCCAAGGTCTCTGTGGGCTGAAGTTCAAAGTACAGAAACCTGATAAACAGCAGTACAAAATGACAGAAAAGAGCACATGTGCATGTGTTTGTTCAGATCAGTTAGAGTTTATGATGTCACTACGATAGTGTGGCTTTTTTACATTTAATATGTTTTGTGTACCATTGTGACCAGTGTGTATAAATGTCAATTTGACACATTATGTTCTTGGTAAACTCCTGATCGACTATGTTATGTCTGATTTAATGCCTCTGATAGGCCTAAAAGCTTCACTTTCAGTGGCCAAATGGGTTTGAGTCTTTATGATGGACTATAAGGATGTCATTGCAAGCAATAACCGCTGGTAAACCTGATCAAGTGCACTGCCTGCAGTCAAATACAGAGCACTTATGACTTCATTGTTCATACAGGCAGAAACTGGAAGCCCATCAGGGCACTTTGTTTTCCTCTTCTCCTTTTTTGTTTTTAAGGAGTGTGATGCTCTACTTGTAGTTTTTATGCTTTTAGCCCTCTTGTAGCTGTTTGTTTGTACTTTAATGTGTCAATATGTTCAACGTTTTCAGGATTTGGAGAATTTCAAAAAGCTCAACATGATCAGCCAAGATGAGTTTGAAACTCTGACCCCTAAACTTCCCATTGACTCCATCCAGGAGGTCCCGCCCCCTCCACCATGTCAGACAGGTATCTATCTATCTATCTATCTATCTATCTATCTTATGAATAAACAAGCAAACAATTAATTAATTATAAATAAAATAATTCATTTATTTAAATGTAATTTTTTGTCTGTTCTTTTTCTTTAGATGATTCTAGCATGGCTCATTCTCTCCCCACGGATGTCCCAGAATCCTCCAGTGTGCCTCGCACCCCACGTACACCACGGACCCCTGGAAGACAGGACCCCACCAAAACCCCACGCTTCTACCCTGTCATCAAAGACAGCGGCAACCTTGACGGAAAAGTATGTTTGTACTAGGAAAAAACATTCTGGGATTATAAGGATGACCTTTTATGTGTATTTTTGTAACTATATGTATTACCTGAGATTATTACCCGTTTTGTCATCATTTACTCACCCTCATGTCATTCCAAACCTGTGTAAGATTCTTTCTTATGTTGAACACAAAATAAAATATTTTGAAGAGCCAGTCAGTTATTGGTCCCCATTGACTTCCATAGTAGGGAAAGAAATAATATGGAAGTCAATGGGGACCATCAACCGTTTGATTACCAGCATTCTTCAAAATATCTTCTCTTATGTTCAACATAAGAAGGAAACTCCTACATATTTGGAACAACATGAGGGTGAGTAAATGATGACAAAATTTCATTTTTGGGTGAACTATCCCTTTAACGTTTTTGCCTAATCCCGGAGTTCTTACAGTTGTCCTAACCAGGTGCATATTTCTGATTTTTCTTTTCTCCCCCTCTTTTAGACCCCCAGAAAGAGGAAAACCCGTCACAGCTCTAACCCCCCTCAGGAGTGCCATGTAGGCTGGGTGATGGACTCACAAGAGCACAGACCCCGCACTTCCTCCATCAGGTTTTTGGCTTTTTTTTTATGTCATGCCCTCAACACTGAGGTGCAAATTTTTCTGTGATTTGAAACACGTCAGCTAATTGTTTCAGATAGTTGGCTCTGCTTAACAGTCTTTCTTTCTCTCCCATTATCCTCGTCTTCTGTACAGCAGCTCGAATGCATCTCCGTCAGAAGGAGCTCCCGCACTGTCAGGCAGTTACAGCTGCACCCCGCAGTCCCTGCCTAAGTTCTGGCATCCATCCCATGAGCTTTTGAGAGAAAACGGCTTCACTCAGCAAGTTTACCACAAATATCGCCGACGATGCCTCAATGGTGCGGTGATTGTTTGTTTTTTACACAACAGCTGTTCTGTATATATATACCTGCTTTACTTGAATTTCTAATTTTTGTGTATTTTCTTTCCAAAGAGAGGAAGCGATTAGGTGTGGGTCAGTCTCAGGAGATGAACACCCTCTTCAGATTCTGGTCCTTCTTCCTCAGAGACAACTTCAACAGAAAGATGTATGAGGAGTTCAAGCAGTTTGCCCTAGAGGATGCCAAAGAGAACTACAGGTAAGAGTCATAGTCCTGAATTCTGTATTTTATCTGCAGACCTTGTCTGGAGAAGTTATCAGCGTTTGAGAATTCAGGCAGCGAATTCCAGGCAGTAAGTCAACCAAGTTCATTTGGCCCCTTCTCAAGTGCCCCCAGTTTGGCAAGAGGGTACATAAATGACATACCGAAAATAAAAAGGTTCCTGCTCATATGCATAAGCATTGGTATAAACCATTGGTATTACAGATGCATCAAAATTCTCCTGATTTTGGCTACAGAAGACTTGAAAAATGGTTCATGTCTATTCTTAAAAAAAATGAAATATAAATCAAATATTGGCTATCATAGAAATTTCTTGTGAGAGAATGTTGAAGTTGGCATTCATGTTTGACCGATATAACACACAACATACAAACACATCCACATTAAAATGGCTGCCAAGTCTGAACATTGTTCTATCTGGTTCTTATACAGGGATGCACAAACTCTTCTGGTTGTTTACTCACAGATTGTTTGTATTAGTTGTTGTTGGGCAAGTGTGTGTATTTCAGTACTGTATCTTGAATGCTGAGGGCTTGCACTCCTATTTAACTTGTTTTTTGAATCAACAAAACTCATAATGCAATATTAAAATCATGTACAGTATCGAAAGGATCTTGAACTTCAAATGCTATCAACATCACAAATCTTGCAGATTCTTAAACAATAAATCTTGTTTCATGCAACAATGCAAAACCCAAACAAAAATAAAAAGCGTTTGCCAACAATTTTTGGTATCAAAATCAGTTACCAACAAAATGGTTTAAACGTAAAACCTTTTTCTGGGAACCCAGATCATTGCAGTATATTTTAGAATCTTGTGCTTGTTTTTTTGGCACAAAACGACAGTCTTAAGACAAGTGCAAACTGTACTAGCGCTGACTTTCTGCATGTATAGTATTTGCAATTTGAAAGTCATGCAAATGATTAGACTGGTAAAGGATGTATAAGGTTTTTGTATACTACCTGCTGTGCTACCTGGGAAGGCCAACACTGGTTTCCTAATGTGTGTTCAAATGTTTAAACAGGTACGGGCTGGAGTGTCTGTTCCGGTTCTACAGTTATGGACTAGAGCGGAGGTTCAGACAAGACATCTTTAAGGACTTCCAGGAGGAGACCATCCAGGACTATGAGAAAGGTCAGACAATCATAATTTGGCAAAACAAAACAAAAAAAAAAAACATGCAAAGGCAGAAATGTTTATTTTGCCTTTTTAACTTTGCTGCATATCACCAATCATATCAGTGTCTGGTGTTTTGTGGGTCAAATTTACTTAGTACATTGGCGGAAACTTGTTAGTAAACCACCATTTTTTGACACAAAGATGTGTCACCATGTGCTTGCATCTGATGTTTGGGGGTTTGTGTATACGTGTAGGTCAACTATATGGGCTGGAGAAATTCTGGGCTTTCCAGAAATACGCAAAGGTGAAGAATCAGCCCATTGACCCCAAACTCCAGGAATACCTCGGCAAATTCAAGAGCATTGATGATTTCAGAGTAGATGTGAGTATAAGCATCAGTCTTACATGTGAATGTGATCCCAGAATAACACATTAACCCTGTAAAGCCTAACGTACCAAATAGTAGCTAAAAAACATTTTCTGAAATGGAACAGTTTTTTTTAAACCTTTAAACAAAATCTAAAATAAAAAGGTTTACATGTGTTTTTTTATTTATTATAATTTTTATGCATATGAGGTTTTCATGGCTTATACAATAATATAAATGAACATGGAGCTCATACTCAAGGAAAAATAAAGCTTTAATTCAAAGGCCCAAATTGAGCAAAAATATGCAATTTGGTGCAGTTGTTGATATTTACATGGCCAAAAAGTATAATGAAATTCTGATAGCTTGTCATCTGATGAGATTTTCTAACAGTATAACAGACTACTTGCATAAAATTCATATAACTACGAGTTGTCACTCTATATCTCCAAATAATATGTATCAGTAAGATGATATTTAAATGCTTAGTTTTATGGCCAAAGCTCTCTGGGGACAAAACATGTAATGCAGTGCAATACATTGATGGATGAGAGAAGTACAAATAAATATTCCTCAAATGCCTGATGTATATCATAATTGATACTCACATTTTAACAAGAAATATAATACAATATAAACATCTAACAATGTAAAATATTCCTAACAATATAAAGATAATTCTTAGGTTTACTTTATAAAAAATCAATAAAGATTTTAAAGCAAAAAGACAAATGTATATATATTTATCTATCAATAGTATAAACTGTTGATCAGAAACCAGAAGGTAGTAGATTGTGTGCAACAGGTTTTTCAGCACAGCTTTGATCTTGTTGATAATTTAGTGGCCTTAGAAATTTGTGTATCAGATATTATACAGTAGGCTTTATAGGATAAATAGGATTAGTCAATATACATTTAATGACTTTCTAACTGTTAATAGTAGTCTGTTAAACTCTAAACCAAATGTAATTTCCCTTCTCTTAGCCACCAATAGCAGAGGAAGGAGTTAGGAGGAAAGCACACTCGTCCTCCGCAGGAGACGAGGTGAAACGTAGGCGACACAACTCGACATCATCATCGAAACAGACCCCAGTTGCCAAGACGTCTTCAGACAATCAACCAACCGCTGGAGTGATGGCAAAAACAACCACAACGGATCAAGCCGCTGCCCCAACGACAGGGAAAACCACCAATCAACCATCAGCCAAGCCAGTCACAGCCAATCAGAAAGCAGCACCTCTGACCGCCAAAAGCAGCACGGCTAATGACCCGTCTACAAAAGCCCCACCCAAAGAGAATGTGAAGAAGAATACCTCATCAGATGCTCGTAAAGGAGAGGCGGCGACGAGCAAAAACAAAGATGCCCAACAGCCAAAGAAATGAAGCCCTTGCTACACTATATACAGTATTTGACCGTGATTCTAACTCTAGAGCTGTGAAAAGATTTTGAGTGCTGGTGCAGGCTTACGTTTTACACCGTAACCTCGGAAGTGAGCCAGTCAAACCAACTGTCAGACCGTTGCGTTCACAAATTGAAGAGTAAACCAGAAATATCTTTGTGTTGTACAAGGTGCTTTTTCTGGACAGGTTAACTTCCATAAGATCTTTTTGTTTTTTTCTTTCTTTTGTTTTTTTCCCCGCAGTTAGTAGTTTCAGAATCAAGTACGCATGGTGAACTTGTTTTGCTGTAAAGTTTACAGAAGATGCATTCCTACATCGAATGCAGTTTTATCTCTTTTAAAATTAATTTTACCTTTGCGAATGCCTTACATTTCCAAAGCGACAAAAAAAAAATATATATATATTTTACAGCTCTGTCAGCATAAATAATTAATCTCTTGGTTTTTAAGTGTTTTTCATTTTGTGCGAAATGCACAGTACACATATTTAGTTCATTTATTTTAAAAATGTAAAAAAAAGCTCATCAAACAAAAAAAAACTTGAACTGAGGGTGACACGATAACACACTATATAGCTTATTGCATTTTTTGCTCTTTTAGCTTGTGTAGGAAATATGACAGTGATGGAATACTAAGTTCTTTATGCTTTTGTGATTAGCTGAGTGTCTGAGCTGAATATCGGAGAAGTACGTAGATATAAGTGGTGAGGGATTGTAAAAAGTGTTAACATCATCAGGAACTACAGGATGCTCCTGCTTTTAAAGGAATATTGTGCCGTTCACATTGCGGAGGTGGTGATCTCAAAGATGCCACATCTCCAGTTTAGGTGCAGAGTAGAGGAGAACACATCTTTGACCTTTTGATCATTTTGACTTAAACTGGTAAACATCTGTGTACTTCAAGTTTCTAAGAAATGTTATCTTTTTGAGAGGAATTATTCTTCCTTTTAAATTTTGAATCCTATTGGCGTTCCTCAAATGCCTGATGTATATCATAATTGATACTCACATTTTAACAAGAAATATAATACAATATAAACATCTAACAATGTAAAATATTCCTAACAATATAAAGATAATTCTTAGGTTTACTTTATAAAAAATCAATAAAGATTTTAAAGCAAAAAGACAAATGTATATATATTTATCTATCAATAGTATAAACTGTTGATCAGAAACCAGAAGGTAGTAGATTGTGTGCAACAGGTTTTTCAGCACAGCTTTGATCTTGTTGATAATTTAGTGGCCTTAGAAATTTGTGTATCAGATATTATACAGTAGGCTTTATAGGATAAATAGGATTAGTCAATATACATTTAATGACTTTCTAACTGTTAATAGTAGTCTGTTAAACTCTAAACCAAATGTAATTTCCCTTCTCTTAGCCACCAATAGCAGAGGAAGGAGTTAGGAGGAAAGCACACTCGTCCTCCGCAGGAGACGAGGTGAAACGTAGGCGACACAACTCGACATCATCATCGAAACAGACCCCAGTTGCCAAGACGTCTTCAGACAATCAACCAACCGCTGGAGTGATGGCAAAAACAACCACAACGGATCAAGCCGCTGCCCCAACGACAGGGAAAACCACCAATCAACCATCAGCCAAGCCAGTCACAGCCAATCAGAAAGCAGCACCTCTGACCGCCAAAAGCAGCACGGCTAATGACCCGTCTACAAAAGCCCCACCCAAAGAGAATGTGAAGAAGAATACCTCATCAGATGCTCGTAAAGGAGAGGCGGCGACGAGCAAAAACAAAGATGCCCAACAGCCAAAGAAATGAAGCCCTTGCTACACTATATACAGTATTTGACCGTGATTCTAACTCTAGAGCTGTGAAAAGATTTTGAGTGCTGGTGCAGGCTTACGTTTTACACCGTAACCTCGGAAGTGAGCCAGTCAAACCAACTGTCAGACCGTTGCGTTCACAAATTGAAGAGTAAACCAGAAATATCTTTGTGTTGTACAAGGTGCTTTTTCTGGACAGGTTAACTTCCATAAGATCTTTTTGTTTTTTTCTTTCTTTTGTTTTTTTCCCCGCAGTTAGTAGTTTCAGAATCAAGTACGCATGGTGAACTTGTTTTGCTGTAAAGTTTACAGAAGATGCATTCCTACATCGAATGCAGTTTTATCTCTTTTAAAATTAATTTTACCTTTGCGAATGCCTTACATTTCCAAAGCGACAAAAAAAAAATATATATATATTTTACAGCTCTGTCAGCATAAATAATTAATCTCTTGGTTTTTAAGTGTTTTTCATTTTGTGCGAAATGCACAGTACACATATTTAGTTCAGTTATTTTAAAAACTCAAACAAAAGCTCATCAAACAATAAAAACTTGAACTTAGGTTGACACAAGATAACACACTATATAGCTTATTGCATTTTTTGCTCTTTTAGCTTGTGTAGGAAATATGACAGTGATGGAATACTAAGTTCTTTATGCTTTTGTGATTAGCTGAGTGTCTGAGCTGAATATCGGAGAAGTACGTAGATATAAGTGGTGAGGGATTGTAAAAAGTGTTAACATCATCAGGAACTACAGGATGCTCCTGCTTTTAAAGGAATATTGTGCCGTTCACATTGCGGAGGTGGTGATCTCAAAGATGCCACATCTCCAGTTTAGGTGCAGAGTAGAGGAGAACACATCTTTGACCTTTTGATCATTTTGACTTAAACTGGTAAACATCTGTGTACTTCAAGTTTCTAAGAAATGTTATCTTTTTGAGAGGAATTATTCTTCCTTTTAAATTTTGAATCCTATTGGAGTTGAGTTTGAGTTAATTTATTGTTTTACTCTCTTTTGAAAGCTTAATTGATCATAATCTTTTTTTTTATTGATATTACTGAGAGAGTGTAGATGACTGCAAACATGGTGGCCCAGAGAATACTTTTATTTGCATTATATTTTTATTTTGAGGCTTGGATCTTTGCTGATAACATTAAATCAGTGTTTTATTTCTCACTTATGATCATTAATCAGACACTGAATTGATGTCCCGATTGTATCATATTTGCTTATGAAAACTGTACATAAAAAAAATTGTAGAAGCAGCTCTAATTTCAATCAATTCATTTTATTGTGGTATTTTTGTTTGTGTGCGCTTGTGTGTTGGTATGCATGTCGGTTTAATTTTTTTTTCTTTCCTCATAAATTGTAAAATGTAAAAAAAAAACTTTAAATATATTAAAATCTGTTTATAAAACCCCAAAATAATATATATTGTGTTTCTTGTTGAGTTCAAGTCAGGTCAGCGTGTGCTGTGTAATGTTGTTTTTCTGGATCTTACACAGGGATCCACATTTTGAACAAAACAATTTACATTACTTTTCCAGTTACTTGGATTCCTGGATAATGATTTTTAAAAAGCAATAAATAGTTTGCACTCACGAAAAAACAATATAGTCAATATTTTAGAACCGAGCACAACCTGAAGCATGTGTGTTCACTATAAATATTTTCATGACTTTCCAGGCCTTAAGACCCTCTTAAAATTCCCTAATATTTCCAGGTTTACCATGACTACAGGAACCCTCTTACAGACATGATAAACACACGGAGAGCAATGCAGCTGCTCTGTTGTAAACAATACATTTAGTCTACACTATAAACAATTATTTCAGACATTGTAAACAATAGACACTTTTTCAACAATAACAGATATGTATAGCCTACAGAAACTGTTAGGGGTCAAGGGACTTGAATGCGTATTTTGCACTTTAGCAATAGTAAAGATTGTCAATTCTGAGTTGTGAAGATAACGGGCTCACAAGGGATACTGTTTATTGAATTATGATTAGTTTTTAAGTTATTGACTGCCATATAATATTTATCACGTCATATATATTTATCATCTAATATTATTCAGTTTTGTATTTAATACACATTCATTGTTTAATGTCTGTGTGGTAGATAATAGTAGAACATACTTTTGAGTTGCAGGTTAATTAAAAAGCAGATTTTCTGCATATTTCAGTATTTTTTCGCGGTTGGCTACTGATAAATATAATCATAACAGTTAGCGCCTTTTCATTATCTCAAGCCTTTGTCTGGTCGCATGCGCTCGGTGGTCTTGTAGGCGCCACTCTGACAGAAAACTACAAATCCCAGGAGCCAACGCGGTGTTCCGGTGACAGACAGCCAATCAGAAGCGCCCCGGAGTGGCAGCTGGGCGGGCGAGCGCGGTGGGAAGCCGCTATCGTTGCAGTATGGCGGACGATGGGGACGGTAGGAGTGCAGCGGCGGACACTAGCGGCGGGCAGGGCACGACGGAGGAGTTGGATCCGGGGGCCGGTCTCGGTATAAGCGGCATGCTGCTCGATCTCAGCGTTCTGGTGCTCCTGCTGGCCGCGTGTTACGTGGTTTACGCGCGGTGGTGGCGGAGGGCGGGCGCGGACGCGGGCCGGGGCAGCGAGGCCTCGCCGCTTCCCAAGATGAGGAGACGCGACTTCACCCTGCAGCAGCTGCGCGAGTACGACGGCGTGCAGAACCCGCGCATCCTCATGGCAGTCAATACAAAGATCTTCGACGTGACCAGCGGCAAAAAGTTTTACGGACGCGGTAAGGAGAGCGCAGGGCTCAGGCTCACACCCACATTCAGCGGGGGTTTTTAACTTCAGCAGTGGAGAAGGTACTAACGTTAGTATCCAGTAAGCAAAGTCTACTAAAGCTGGAATACCTACTTGTAACTACTGGATAATAAACACCTTATTAATATTCTCGGTAGCACTTTATTTAACAGTTTGCCTATTACACGTTACTATAGCAGTAACTGTACATTATGCTTAATTACAAGCGACTAACCACAAACCATAACCATATAGTAAGTGTATGTGGTTATTAATATTACACAGTACTTATTTATGTGACTATAATGTAACAAGGAGATCTTAAAATAAAGTAACCGTTTTGTTTTATTTACTAAAACTGGAAGTGCTAGCAACAATTGGAATAGGCTACATACTGGTCTCAAGTGAATATTTCAGTTTTGGCCATCTTTAACTAACGTAGTAATAATGGAATAGTTACAAGTCACAACTGGATACTAGTGTTTTATTCCAGCAGTGACTAGTATCTGTTGAATAAGTACTAGTGGCTAATTGTATAGATATTAATCAATAATGAAGTACTAACATCTAACGAGTAGTTACTAATGAAATAGTGAAGGATACGGTTAGATTACTGACAGCACTTTGTTTTGTTGTCCTTTTTACATGTACTTGCTGTAGTAATAATAAGAAATTATGCATAATTTTAAGCAGCTAAACCTATAGTAAGTAAATGTTAATCAATATTACTCGTAATGGTTAGTTTAAAAAAAACAATAACAGCTTGCCATAGAATAATAGCTTTTGTGGCAACCAGCTTATACTCTGGTCAGAGAAAAGCTAATACTGGTAAACACTGGTCAGGGTAAAGTCACACAAAGCCTCTTTCTCCTATAAACCCCTGCTGTGATGATGCACAGGGTGGTCTGATGTCTTATCAGAGTTTGCCAGCCACTTGACGGGCCCGTTCTGTCTCATTCATAACTGCGGTCACCTTTCTTCCGCTCTGTTTTGCATTGGTGAACTCTTTCCCAGGCTTCAACCTGTCATGTCAGTGCATTTTTGAATGAGAACCATGTGTGAGTGACGTGGACATATGGGGTGAGAGCCATGTGCTGGCACACCCATCAGGTATGCACTGTACAGGTAGAGGCGCTGTACCATGCAATAATCAATATGCTTATTTTAAACATGTAACGCTAACAGCTTGATTTGCTATGATGAATATTAGGTCAGCTAAGTTTAGCAGTGGCCTTGGTTAAGAAATCAAGCACCGAGCCTCATTCCTTCCTCCCTCCCCTGCAGGGAAACGCTTGTTTCTTTCCCCTGTACTTTAAGGGCAGTTTACAGGCTTTGCAAAACAGCTGTTTGCTACACAGAATACTTGAAATATTTGCTCTCGAAGCCAGAACAGCAGTCTTTTGTCTGTCTGGAGTCTATTTTTGGAGACCCAGGTCAGAAGTGAAACCAAGAATGCACATAAAACTGTACCAGGATCATCACAGCCGTTGATTGCATTTACCAAGTTTTGATTCACAGTTCAAACTAGAGCCTCTGATTGGGCCTCTCATCTCCCTCAGCTATATTTGTATATGAGATATGTTATCTGACCATCTGTGGCGTTTATAGGGGAGCATGGGGCGTTCAAGGTGTGGTGTCAGCAGTAGACCAGACTCTGACCAGTTCGTCATTCATTTAGATGCCTGTAGTTCTGTGTGGCATATTGCACCATTCCACCCAGACAGAATATGAGATCAGCTTTATTTACCTGTTGCTGCATTCATTTATAACCTGATGAGACTATAGCATAGGTTTGTACTTTGTAGGCAGACGTGGTGTCTTATCACTCGACCATAGGGCAGCTTGTTCTTTTTGGTCAATGTTTTTCTGGACCTGCTTGTTTCTTCTAAGACTATTATTGCTCAACCGCTGAAAAAATGAGTATGTGTTTGTGAGCTAACTGGCTTTTGCACATGGAGATCAGATGATAAACCAAAATAAGAAGTATCAAAAGATGGCTTTCTGATCGCCCCTTCTATTGCCTTCTGTTATGAATAAACAATGACTAAAGCTCAGTCTCTCTATCAAGTAAGAGAACAGAAGAAACTACACATGCCAGAGCAGCCTAGTCATCATCAGACCTGATCTGGAAGGCTTTTGGCAGTCATATTATTTATGAATCATGGATTCTAGTTCCTGTTCAAGAGGTTATAAAGTAAAACTCTGAATGCAGCAAGTATTAGAGACGTGTCTGTCCTCTTATCTTCTCATTTTATCCCATCAGTTCATTTGTTTGTTTTGATTATGGACTGAAGTTCATCAGTCTGTCGTGCTCATCTGTCACGTTTCAGGTTTGGGAGGAAAGGTGTGGCCTGAGCGGTTTGTGCACAGCTGGAGTTGGTTCTTGTTGGTGCGGTATAGGCTTTGTCCACACTAATACGTTTTCGTTTGAAACCGCATCTTTTTCTCTCCATTTTGGCCTTCTGTTCACACCAACACAGCATTTTTGTCAGGAAAAACAGCTTTTTGAAAACACTCTCCAAAGTGGATAAATTTGAAAACGCCATTTTTTACACTGTAGTGTGGACTGTGAAAACGGAGGGTTTTGAAAACAATATCACATGTTTAGTCATGTGACGCATATTGTACCAATAGATATCTATGTTTATACGGGTATTATTGTGTCTGTTATGTGCTATTCACGTTTTTGTACACTCTTCATATTACAGTCCTGCAAAGATGACAGAAAATTTACTCACATATTGCTGTCCTGCGGCAAAACATGAGAGCAGTTGCATTTCAGATCAAACATATAATGGTGAGTGAGCGTGACCTGGACATGTCAGGTGAATGATGAGATTTTCGTGAATAAAACGATCCTACAGGAAGAATTGCATGAAAACGTATTGCCCCGGTTTCACAGACAAGGCTTAAAGCTAGTCCCAGACTAAAATGCATGTTTGAGCTGTCTCAACTGAAAATATGTTGCTCTGACATATCTTAAAATATGTCAGTGCCATTCTACTGTCTCAGGATGCAATGTAACATTTTCTTCTAAGGCATTTTTATAAAAGCTGCATAAATATCAATATTGGGCCATTTATGTCTGTTCCGTCTGTATCATCATATGAGCTTTTATGAGGTTTTACACATGCACAGCAAGGCGAATTTAACGTTTTCTGATGTTTCAGTGTGGATGAGAAACTTTTGGAAAACACTAGTGTGGAAGGAGAGCATTTTTCAAATGTTTCCGGATTAATGTAGACGTAGCCATAGTGTATTTTAATGGCACCTTACATTAATTTCCTTACTCGGTGCAGTGTGTTGTTCACAGAATCTCTCACAGCTGTTTTGGAGTACCTGTTTGTTTACCTGCATTCCTCTGGTTTGCGTGAGCGGCTCCATTCATCTCAGCTGTTTGGTTGTTTTTGAGAGGACAATCCACTTTGGTTTCAGCTTGTCTGGGATTGTCTGACCCACTGACTCTACAACTGTTTTCTTTTACTAGGTTCATAGCAGAGTTTTGTTTTGATTGCATTTCAGTTGGGCTCTTACTACTGCTAGTAGTAGTAGTAAAAATAATAGTACTAATTTATACTAATTATTGTTAGTAGTAATTATTAATTGTTATTTATTATTCATTATGAATAATACATAAGTACTGTTATTTTAAACACTTGACATAATTTACCTTAATTAATAATTATTTTACTTTTTTACTATTTTACTTATTTTCAGACAGTCCAATAATTAAGTGATTATTTTTTTTTTTTACATTTTAACGTAGGAGGGCTAATTAGCTTAATTATATTTTTGTTTAATGTGTAGTTGTTGTTATTTTAATTTCACAAATTTATTTCAGATCAGACAATAATTGATGAATCCCTGGCAGTATTGCATTTTCAGTTCTGGTTATTGTATCTGTAATGTGCAGAAGTTCCTAAATTTGTCTTGCTGACCTTTATGCTCACAGTTATGTCTGTTGTTCCAGAGGGCCCCTACGGGATCTTTGCGGGACGTGATGCTTCTCGGGGTTTGGCAACATTCTGCCTGGAGAAGGATGCATTACGAGACGAGTACGATGATCTTTCAGACCTGAATGCTGTACAGATGGAAAGCGTTCGAGAATGGGAGATGCAGTTCATGGGTAAGCAGGAGAATTCCACTGTGAATTCAGAAAGAAAACATATAATTTGCCCAAAAATCTAATCATGTCTGAAAGGTTTTATTGGCCTTTCGGGTAATTGCAGGTAGGAAAGTTGTGCATGTTAGGTAGGTAGGTAGTTTTCACTCCTCCTGGTCCACAAGCTCTGCATGTTGTTCCTGTTGTGCTGGTTAGGGCTGATCTGTACATTTACTGTAATCACACAGCTGATGTAGGAATGGGGTACTGGGCAAATTCTCTAGATGATGAGTGACCGTTTTCTTGAATTGTCCTGTTCACTCTAGATCAGAGAGCTGGAGAGCTATAAAAAATGTATGGCCATATATCAGTGTTTACTGCACCATTATTCAGCGGGGATGTGTCAGACGGTCTCAGTTAAATGAGATAAGATAAAAAGACTGGGTAGTTGGTACCATGAAACAAAGTCAAGAAAAGACTTCTTTTTATTGCATTGTCTTCAATAGCTGCACTCAAAAACGAATGTCACTTATGAATCACACAAATGATTCTTGGATGAGATGAGGGGGTCCCCTTAATGTACTTATATATGTATGTATGTATGAGTGTGTGTGTGTGTGTGTGTGTTGGGGAGAGTGACTCTTGTTCTATAGCCATATACAATAAGGTTTATACTTGACTAATCTAGATTGGTTGATTCAGTGTAAAACAGTCTCATATCTGTTTGTGTTGCTGTGTGCGATGAGGAAATGTGAGATAAACAGCTTGACTTCCCTGTCACCGCCTGTGGGGAAAATCAGGCATGTAATATAATAGATTAATGCTGCTTATAAGTTACTCTGGTGATAAAGCACACTATTTTTTCACTCTGCTTGTTTGCGTTGTTGCTACCAGAGGTGAATTCATGGTGAACACCTTATAAGAACCCTCAAAAAATAATTGAATAAACATTTAGTATAAAATTTGCTAAAATATATATATTTATATATATTTTTTTTACTGGCTGTCAAAGGAAACAGTTTTACTTGTATAATATAATTGTAATAATATTTAGATTTTTTTATATATTTTTTTTTTTTTAGTTTTTTGTTTTAATTTAAGTTTGAGTAATTTTATGTGCTCAATTTTATTAGGTTTAGGTAAGTACTTTAACTTAAACTTCAATTAGTTACCAAAGCTGCATTTTTTTTTTTTTTTTTTTTTTTTTTTTTTCATTTTAATATTTATATTTATATTTTATTTATGCTTTATTTCAAATAACAAATTATTTTTAATAGTTTTAGTTTAGTTGTAGTTAACAATAACACTGATGGAGAAAGATGGTCTGTGCAGCAAGATGTTTTACAACCAACAGAATCTAGCAGGTTCATGCTTACTTCTCCCTAGTTGTTACTACCAAAGTTCAATGTCCAAATAAGAGTCCTTCCAAAATTTGTGCACAAGATAAATATGCACACAATATGCATGAACAAGAAATAACATAAATGCAATTTTATATGAAAATAGTTTTAATTCTTTTTCCACTTGTTCCTCCTCTCTCTCAGAGAAATATGACTACGTTGGCCGTTTGTTGAAGCCAGGAGATGAGCCGTCTGAGTACACAGATGAAGAGGACATGAAGGATCATCAAAAACACGAATGATCTGCTGAAGCATCCACAGCAGCTGAAGCCCAGGACTGAGAAGGCCACCATCCAGAATAGTTAAACCCCAGCAAGAAAACCCCTCAGAATCTGCCCTTTACCTCGATCGTACCATGTTCCCACTACTGCTCCACCACAGAGATAAACGCATCTGTCTGAAAGCCCCCTGCTGTTCTGACTGTTCTTCTACCAAAAAAGACCAATAGCCTGTCAGAGTTTCCTGTACTCTTCTTGTCTGTTCTTGATACCTTCTCTTTAATCCAGCTCCTTGACCCTCAGTCTTCCTGTCCCACCTAAACACTCAATTTATACCATCAAACACTATACCATAAACCACCAGGCCTACACCCTAAATGGTCAGTCATACAGTCTAAACCCCTAAACCTTCCGTCGTTTACCCTACAGTCCAATGGAAAGTGGAGCGCACCTGAGGCTTTTATAGCATCCTGCACATTTGCGCGTTCAGACTTGGACTGACAATGTGAAGAGATGAATAAAAAGGAGAAAGGAGGAAACACTGAATACACATACATTTTTATTCACTTAAATTTCCTTTGTGGACTTCACCGTTCATGACCTCAAAGGTCACGTACATCGAGCGGGGCAGATGCCTGGAGTTCAGTACACAACAGGTTAAAAATCGCAACTGGGGTCTCTCTTAATTATTTTTGTTTCCATTTAAGTTAGTTTTGTTGTTGTGTGTGTAATTATTGTACCACAACACACGTCTCAAACACTTCTCAAGCATTTAAATCTCATGCTTATTCGTCGACTGTGAGAATGTTGTCGTTTTAAATCAAAGTAAATGTAGAGTGGATATGGTAACCAATCCAAAAGCCAGATTGTCTGCCTTCAGCCAATCAATCCAAAGCTTGGGAGGGTCTGGGGTGGGTGGGTGCTCTTAGCAATTTTTGTATTGTATGCACCACTAGTGTGTAGCGATTTTTGTCACAATGCGATTGTAAAACATTCGGGATGGGAAATGTTTGTGGGGGGAGGGTATCCGTTAGCATTCTCGCCATAAAACTGTCGTTTTATTTGTACTATGTAAATCTGAACAGCTGGTTGGGATGCAAAGGGAAGATCAGTATGGTAGTTTAATTGGATCAACTTGTCTACTCATTGGTCAACAGAACTCTCCCTTCCCCTGTTAATGAAACCGTCAGCGTAGTTATTGTGCCTTATTTCCATTTAATTTACTACAGAACAGTCGAGAGATGTAGAAGGAGACAGGTATGAGAAAACGCAAAGATAAAACATGTTCTGCTCTGCCCTTTCCACAATACATACTCTTAGGAGGTTTTTCGAAAGCCAAGGCATCTTTCCCCTCCATTTCCTCACAGTTCGTACGACGAGGTGTGCTCGCGTCTGTGAGCGAATCCGACACGAGAGGCTCGACCACCATTATCGTGACCTTGTACATAGACTTTATGAGCTATTTCAGTGTTACTGCCATATCTGCGCTGTTATTAAACCCCACGCACTGCTGTGTTGTACTGGCCAAAAGATCCATTGCTCTTTCTCTGTTTCCATCTCTTTTTCCCCTCTTTTTTTTTTGTTTTGTTTTTTTCTGCTGAATTTATTTTTAATTGTGGGTAATTTTCAAATCCACCCTTAAGTGTTATATTTTGTTTTTCTTCTGGAGAGGGGAACTATGAGTTTGGAAGAATACTTTGTCTTTGCTGAGGGGAGGGGGATGAGGCACAATTCAAAAATTGTGGATTCTGTAAATATGTGTATCATTTTATTAAAGCATGTGCAGCAAACAGTGAGGTAATGCTGGCTCTCACGTCATGTATTTAAATGGAGTTTGCAAGGATGTGTGTGCGTGTGCACTCGGGGGGGAGGATGAGAACGTGTTGTTGCAGAAATAAATGCATTTGGTTAATAACTACTGTTATCCTCTCTGCCCCTCTGTGTCATCTTAAGTGCCAAAATAGGCTTTGTTTCTCACAAAGGGCATTATTTCAAATAAAAAAAACTATAAAAGTGGCAGCTGACACGGTAAACACTGAAATGTAAAGTGTTGAGAAAACACTAGGTTGATTTGTTTACTAAATGTACTTTAATGGATCGTGCCATTCTACCACTAAATTTATTGGGAGTTTTGGACTTGTTAAAAGATTTTGCACTTTCATAGTAAAGCATTTAGCTTGTGTGAAGGAATAGGGGAGGAAATTTGTGCTTGGTTGAGGTATTTGTCATGTTCCAGTTATAGTTACTGAGAGTGCATATGCAAAAATAGCACAGAGTAATAGCAATAGTTTGTCCAGATCATTTTTATGGATTTGCAGACTTAAATATATTTTCAAGTATGATATAGCAGTGTGAAATGTCACACAATCGTGTTAGAGCTGAAAAGAGTTTACTCAAGGTAATTTATCAATACTGTGTGTGCATCTCGCATCCCAATTTACACAATCAGCAATGAAACAAAACCATTGTTTCAAATCATTGCAGTTGTGAGTTTACAGTTTCACAGCACAGATAGTTTTGTTGCATAATTCCAAATAAATTGATTCTAAATTATAATCCACAAAATGTGCAGGAGTTTCACAAAAGATGAAATCGATTCAAATAAAATGGAATGTGCAAGTAAAAAAATATTCACAAATGAGTCTGGAATTTAGCTCACCCGGTTTGTTACATTAAATGTAGCACTATCTTTTTGCAGTACTTTTTGGACTGTCTTAAATGAATGTCTGTTATTTGTTTTTATATACAGTATCTCACAGAAGTGAGTACACCCCTCACATTTTTGTAAATATTTAATTATATCTTTTCATGTGACAACACTGAAGAAATGACACTTTGCTACAATGTAACAACAATGTATAACAGTGTAAATTTGCTGTCCCCTCAAAATAACTCAACACACAGCCATTAATGTCTAAACCGCTGGCCACAAAAGTGAGTACACCCCTAAGTGAAAATGTCCAAATTGGGCCCAAAGTGTCAATATTTTGTGTGGCCACCATTATTTTCCAGCACTGAATTTGGACATTTTCACTTTGGGGTGTACTCACTTTTGTGGCCAGTGGTTTAGACATTAATGGCTGTGTGTTGAGTTATTTTGAGGGGACAGCAAATGTACACTGTTATACAAGCTGTACACTCACTACTTTACATTGTAGCAAAGTGTCATTTCTTCAGTGTTGTCACATGAAAAGATATAATAAAATATTTACAAAAATGTGAGGGGTGTACTCACTTCTGTGAGATACTGTGTATATACATATATATAAGAGGGACTTGCTGTGGTCAATCTCAGATTTTTGATAGCCATTGCTAATGCTATAGTAGTGTTGTCTTTCCACTAAAAATTATCACTTTCTGGATGATGATTTTATTAAGGACTTTATTTTTTCGTTAAACAAAAAATACAAAACTAACAGCATAGTGATTGAAAGCGTTCGGCATTAACCGCCAGATGTCACTGAAACCCTAATGGTTCTCTGACAGAGGTATGTAGCAGTGATGGGATGTCCGAGTCAATTCCGCGAATCAGTTCTTTCCAACGGTTCGTTCTGACCGGTTCAAAATTCCAGTGATTCTTTCACGTCACATCGTCGTTTGTGACATATATCGGCGGTTCGGCGTGTCATTGTACATGCTCTAAAACGTTCCAGTAAAGCCATATATAGGCACTTATGTATCTTATGTGTATTTTGGTTTTCAGTCAAATGGCCCAGCCGGAGCCGCTCTGACCGATTCAATCGTGAATGAATTGTTCAAACTGTGAACTGGGTTCAGGAATCGGACATCGCTATAGAACATTTAGTAGAACATTTCGCGAACGGTGCTTTATTTTGCATGAGATGACTGTTAGAGTAGAGTCGAATTTGGAGTAGAATTGTCTAGAACAGAATTGCATATCAAACCGGCAGTTTTTGTTGGGTAAGTTTGGTTTTCTTATAAACACTACAGTGCTTAAGCATAGAGTTGTGCGAGCAGGTTTTAGACTGCATTTGTCGATATCTTGCTGCTTTATACAAAATATCTGCGATCGACTCGTATTATTTTCACAACACTGTGGTCAATGCATCATCATCGTGCATATCTGTACATGTTCTCGTGGGAAGATTACTTGAATGATTTTGTGGTTGGTTGCACAATACATTGTTTCACTGTGACCGGCTGTGTGAAAGATTCAGATGAACCTCATTTGAGAGGGAAAATGCATACAAACTGGTAATGTAAATATAAAATGCAGAATTGTTTAAAAATGTTCTTTTTGGGAAAGTCTGGACCAGTAGCTGATGATGACTTCAGCTTTTGTGTCTTCTCAATCGTCCATATTTTTATTTAATGCATAAATAGAGTTGAGGCAAAGAATGCAAAACAGAACATAAGACGTTTTATAGCATTTTCTGCATATGCCTATATGATTTTTTTCCCTTTGAAAAGGCACTGCACAGGCTAAGTGGTTAAAGTGTAATATCAAGAAATTTAGGATCTTCCAACACTAACTTATACTGACTACTTTGATATTTCACATTCGCTTGACTTTTACAGGAGGGACGTTTCTCATCATGGCTGAGCATTTATCCCAGAGTGAACTGGACTATCCTTTTAAGCTTTTGGAATATTTCAATGGATTCAGGATCTCCAAGGTCTGTGTTTTATGAGAGACTCGTACTGAATTCCTTAACGTCTCTATAATAGAGTGTTTATCAAAATGAGTGCATGAATATCAATCAGTCAATTGATATAAATCAGTACTTCTGTGATACTTCCTTTTTGATGTGGAATCGCCTGAGGCATTTTTAGCAGACCGTTTTAATAATGTGTTTACCACACGTGACATTTATTGTTGGATTATGAGTAAATGTTTTATGTGAGAACATCTATTGTTTGTGGCATGTCCCCCCTTTGTCTTTTTTACCTCTGTGGCCACCAGGGCTGATTTCGCCTCTGGCAGGACAGGCCTATAACTTATTAAAAGCCACTGAGGCAAACACTGAGATGACTCAGGAGTTTTGTTATCCCAGAATACCCAGAAATGATTCTGCATGAACTGAATTAGATAATAGAATAGAATAGAATTCACAAGAATAATTTTACAATTATTATGCACAGAGTTTTGCACTGTCAATTTACTATAAACCACAGGAGGCAAAAAAGTAATTAAAATTGTGAATAAATTATAAAACAAAAGTCATATCATCTAAAATATTACATTCCTTTGTACCTTTATACCTTTATATCTTTCAGTATACTTGAACATTAATATGAATTTTAACCTAAAATCATGTTCATGGGCTGATGTAATTTATACTAGCGTTTACTTAGGGTTTCTCCTGGAGAAATATATTGAATGTAGTTTTAGTCCAAAAAAATCACACTGCAAAAATCCTGTTCAGTCACAGATAACAGATATTTGTCTTGATTTCCAGATTTAAAGAAACAAAGATACTTTTATTCAGCAAGGATGCATTAAATTGGTCAAATGCGACAGTAAAGAAATGGATGATGTTATAAAAGATTTCTATTTAAAATAAATACTGTTCTTTTTAATTTTCTATTTGTCAAAGAATCCTAAAACAATGTATGACCATTTCCTCAGCTGTATTAAATATTATATATTAAGCTGTTTTCAACATTGATAATAAGAAGTGTTTATTGAGCACCAAATCAGCATATTAGAATGATTTCTGAAGGATCATGTGACACTGAAGGCCGGAGTAATGATGCTGAAAATCCAGCTTTGCCATCACAGAATAACAGTATCTAAAAACAGAAAACATTTTTTAACTGTAATAATATTACACAATATTACTTTACCTTTGGGTTTTTCCTGGAGAAATATAGTGGCTGTATAGCGTACATCAGTAAAAAAGTTTTGTCTTGTTGTCTAATTAAAATATCCTAACAAGAAGGAAAACAAGACATTATTTTTGTGAAAATGGCTTCAGTTAGAAAAGCAAGCATATTTATTCAGTTACAAGTTGCATTAAGTGCATGTAACCCTTTAAAAGAAATGACATGTAATTTGATGTAATGTAGTTATTTACATACTGTAAATAACATAAGTTCTCACTGACATTTTTTCTTTTAATATCCTGAATCACTGCTCTCCTCCAGGCAATATTTTCAGCTTGTGAGTTAGGGGTGTTTGACCTCCTCCTCCAGTCCCAAAAGCCCATGAGCGCAGTTGAAGTGGCGCAGAAGCTTGGCACCAGTGAAGATGGTATAGAGCGTTTACTGGATGTTTTGGTTGCCATTGAGATTGTGGATGTGGAAGTGGTACAGGGAACAGGTGAGCTGCTTAACTATTTTATATTCCTCCACAAATAGCTGGAAGTTACCTTGATTGCTCTATTATGTAAAGGTGATAAATGTAAGTATCTGTTTGTTCATAAAATCATCCATCTCTTGTGTCTAGATTATTATTAAAATATCCTCCAAGTCTCCAAACTTTTACTCGTCTTCTCTCATAGCTTTTTACAGCAGTACAGATGTTGCTAATCTATACCTGGCCAAGACCAGCCCCAAATCTCTACATGATTTGATCATTTATAACTCTCAGACCATCTACCCACTCTGGAACAATCTGGTAGATGCTGTTAGGTAGGCATCGCCGTTTTTATCATCCATTAACAACTGAGAAACACTTGATCCCTGGCCACTTTAAAATCCTTTTTCTGTGACAAATGTTTCATTGTAGTGATTTTTAGATACATCAGGATTTGTGTTTTATTGAGTAAGAAAAATGGTATAATCAAAATATCTGAAACCTTTCAGGGAAGGAAAGAACCAGAATGAGAAAACTTTTGGCCTCCCATCTGAAGAGATCTTTTCTGCCATATACAGGTTTGTGTGATCAGTTTTATATAATATTAGCAGTACCGACTGGGTGAATGTTATTGTTGTCCCTAGACGTCACTAGATTAAAAGGCCTTTCTTTGACTCCAGTGATGCAGTCTTAAGCGCTTATCTTCTGGTGCAGTGTAATTCTAGGTCATGGACTTTAAACCAATACAAATTTGAGGCTTTATGACAGGCTGTTCCCACGTCTGGAGGGGTGGTGTGTGTGTGTGCTATATATAAGCCGACTATTATGTGTGTATGTGAAAGAATGACTTGTGTTATTGTATGTATGTTTTGAAATCATTGGGGTTTTTGTGATGGTGTGAGAGTGTGTGTGTGTGTGTGTGTGTGAACGCATCTCACGCTCTAGTAATTTGGGTGCATGGGAGTTATGTGGAGATGTGTATTCCGTTTTTATCATTTTTATTTTGTATTCATTTTACCCATAATTCTATTACATTTAATTTTATACCCATAATGTTTTTACTTTTTAAGATTGTGCTTCTGTTTAAAGTCAGTTCATATGTTATCAGAGAAGTAGTATGTGTCAGTATTATGTTTTTTTACCCTAACTTTCATCTGAATCCATGTGGAAAAGATCCTTTTTTTTTTTTTTACCAAAAATCTGTGCTGATGTCATTTATAATACATTTATACCAGTGGGTTTCTCCTGGAGAAATGTAGTGTATGTAGTATTAGTCCAAAAATTCTACTCAGTCACAGATATCAGTTATCAAAATCTTTGTATTGTTTTCCAGATTTGTATAGTAAAGGAATTAATACTTTTATTCAGCAAAGACACATTAAAGGGGTGGTTGATTGCGATTTCACTTTTTTAACGTTAGTTAGTGTGTTATGTTGCTGTTTGAGCATAAACAATATCTGCAAAGTTACGAAGCTGAAAGTTCAATGCAAACGGAGATATCATCTTTTAAAATTCTGGCAGTTTAATGCCTACAAAAACGGCTGGTAGGGACTACAACAAGTTACTTCCCGGGTTCGTGATGTAACAAACCCAGATAAACCCCGCCCTCGGGAAAAGGCAGCAAAGGGGGCGAGGCCATGCTGCGCTGGTTTAGAGAAGAGGAAGAGAAAACTAGAGGTGCACGTAAAAATCTATTCATATATGAGCAGAAACATGGATGTGCGTGCAGTTGCCGTACT
This sequence comes from Sinocyclocheilus rhinocerous, assembly GCF_001515625.1. NCBI lineage: Eukaryota > Metazoa > Chordata > Actinopteri > Cypriniformes > Cyprinidae > Sinocyclocheilus > Sinocyclocheilus rhinocerous. The sequence goes on from NW_015627225.1 coordinate 1,531,782, forward strand.
GTATTAAAGCTTTAATCAGGATAAATCCGTACATTAAAAGTTAACATAATCAGTAGCATTTACAAATAACAGCGTATCTAAAAGTATGAGACAACAACAAACAAAAAACTTAGGCCTAGCATTAAAAGCCGTGCTTGCACAGGTTCTGCACGATCCTCTTCAATAATAGCCTCTCAATTGAGCTCAAACTGTGGTTTAGCCAATCACAACACACTGGGCTAGCTAACCAATCAGAGCCTATCGCCTATTTCTGAGGGCGGGGCTTCATAAAAGCAGGAAATGATCAACGCGTTTCTCAGAGAAGGGACAGAGCGGTGTGGAATAAAGGTAAATTATGTGAAAAATATACATTTATAATACATTTTTAAAAAACGAAGCATTAACACATGTTAGACTGCACCCCATAAACACAATCAAGCCTAGAAAAAAAAAACAGTGAACCACCCCTTTAAATGGATCAAAAGTGACCATACACCATTCAAACTCAAATCCATCTGCTGACACCGGTGCCAATGTTTTGTTTCAGGTCAGAAGAGGAGATGCTGAAGTTCATGGGTCTGATGAACTCTACATGGGTCATTGATGGTCATGACATAGTGACAGCATTTGATCTTTCTAGCTTCAAGACCGTCATAGATCTGGGAGGTGAGTATAAATGTTGTTTTGACTGTTTGCTTATTTATGACAGTTATTTGAGCTAAAAAATAAAAAGCTCACAATTGTAGAAAAAAATATTTTTTATAAATTATGCAAGAAGCAGTAGATTTGCAAGTCATGTAATTTTGAGATGCTTTGCAGGCTGCTCTGGTGCATTAGCGCGAGAGCTGGCTAAAGAGTATCCTTCCTCCACTGTCACGGTTCTGGATCTCCCGGCTGTGGTCCAGACTGCTCAGCGGCATTTCGCCCAGCAAGATGACACCATCTGTTTTCAAGAGGGTGCGTAATGACGCATTGTAACATTGTTAATGGTTCGCATTTGACAGATCCTCTGTCCTTCTAAACTTGTCAAAAACAACAATCAATCTAATGGCTGCCCAGACCACAGTACATTTTAAGTGCGTTGTGTTAATATAGTTAATGAAAACTGAAATAGAAACTTAATAAAAAACATTTTTCGTAACAAAAATATAAATAAAAACTAAAATATTCAGAAATGGCCTCAGATTAATGTTTTAGTTTCTTATATAATATATCATAAAACCATCTGCATTAAACATGGACACATTAAACACTTGATGGCAATAACACTGTCCTGATAAATTCAATGCCGTTTTTAAATTATACCAGTTAGCACATTAACTAAGAAAATTAAAAAAAATTAAAAAAATCTAGAAAACACACACAAAAAAAAAATACAATAAAATACTACATAACATTCAAATGTTTAGGGACAGTAAGTTTTTATTAGTTGTTTTTCAAAAGAAAATTGTATTCAGCAAGTATGCATTAATTTGATTAAAAGTGACATTGTTACAATAGATTTTTATGTATAACATTTATACTCATTACAACTTATTTATATCCTAACTCACACAGGATCATGTGAAACTAAAGACTGGAGTAATGGCTACTAAAAATTCAGCTTTGCCATTACAGGAATAAATGACATTTTAAAATATATTAAAATATAAATTTTATTTTAAATTGTAATAATATTTCAAAATATCACTGTTTTACTATATTTTTTTGATCAAATAAATGCAGCCTTGGTGAGCATAAGAGTCTTTAAAAAAAAATCTTACCAACCCCAAACTTTTCAACGGCAGTGTTGATGATGTGAAAACTAAACTAAATAAGATAAAAACTAAATAAAAAATTCATAACTCTAGTATGGCATTTCTCATCTATAAAACAATTAGGTATATGTTGTTCTGTATTTGTAGGGGATTTTTTTGAAGGAGAAATCCCTCCTGCAGATTTATACATTCTGGCCCGGATCATTCATGACTGGAAGGAGGACAAAAATCTCAAACTACTGAAGAAGATTCATACAGCATGTCATCCAGGTGAGAAAAGATGTCATTACCTGGTCAGTAATATTAATAAGTGGCCCTAAAATGATAGTTTTCAAAGCATTAACCATCTCTGTCTAGGTGGAGGCGTTCTGATCGCAGAGGCACTGTTATTTGAGAACCGCCGGGGTCCGACTATGGTTCAGATGTTTTCTCTGAACATGCTGGTCCAGACAGAAGGGAAGGAGCATCCACCCTCTCATTATACACGTCTACTCACTGACGCAGGATTCAGAGACGTGCAAGTCTGTCGGACCGGAAAATCATACGATGCTATTTTGGCTCTCAAATGAAAATGCACAAGTGTATTGTAAGCGTCGTCAGTAATCAGACCCCTTCTGCCTTATCTGCAGACACATCAGTGATCATGTTCATGCACATGTCAGGCATCTGTTGTTCCACCTTGGCTTGTTTTGTAAAGTTTTTTTCCAACACAGAGTGAGCACAGAGTGATCCTTATGATTCCTTCAAAAGACAGTTTGAGTACCAATTAGGTTTAGTTATTTGTGAACTTGACTCCCGAGGCCTACCAGATGTAGTCTGAGAAGGGGTGGGATGAGGAGCTGTTTTGGATTGGCCAGTGATGTGTCAAAATAAGCTCCTCCCTCTATCCCGTCTTGTGTATCTATGCAGTATGCACTGTGGTGTTGACACATGGTTAAGTGTGACCCCTAGTGGTTATTATAACTAACACAGTCAAAAAATAAAACAGCATTAGTTGATTTTTAACTAAAGATAGTCTAGTCTAGGGTGACCATACGTGCCATTTTCCCAGTACGCGTCCTGGCCAGGATTTCTATATTGCCTAAAATATCTAGGTTTTGACTTTGTTTGTGTGTGCAGACCGATCGGTGTGTGACATCAAAGTACCATACAGACGGTTATGCTTTCGAAACGCTCTCGAGGTACTTTGATGTCAAACACTGATCGGTCTGAGCCGTGCTGTTTTTAAGTCGAACACACCTAATATGTACGCGTAATTGCGTCGCTTTGACCGTAGATCCCACCTTCTCACACGCCATGATTGGTCCATTATGTACAATGCTTGCATGTTATTGGTCAAACTACTTTTCGATCATTACCTTCAGCAAGCATGAAAACAGGAAAACAAAGCCAAAACAAATCCTGGCCAGGACGCGTCCTTGGAAAATGGCACGTATGGTCACCCTAGTCTAGTCTATCTAAATATCAATTCCTGGCCTCGTTCGATTTAATTGTAACAACATGATTTTAGTCCTAATACAATTAATTTACCATCCTTCTACTGAAAAAAAGAATGCATTTTGGATTTTTTTTTAATGTATTGTGTATTTTTTTCTAGTGAAAACCTTGCACCACCCTTGATCTTGTGCCTCACATTTATACTTGTCCACCGAGAAAAAAAAAATCTAATAAAAGGAAACAATGACCCAAGTATTTTGTTGTGCATTGATCCCATGTGATTTGCAGCTTTTGTATTATGTACCTTTCCCAAAAGGTTCAGTTACTCTTGCAACTGGACTGATGTTTAAAATATTAAATATGTGACCCTGGACCACAAAACCAGTCATAAGTAGCACGGGTATATTTGTAACAATAGCCAACAATACATTTGTATGGGGTAAAAATTATCAAATTTTCTTTTATGCCAAAAATCATTCAGATATTAAGTAAAGATCATGTTCCATAAAGATATTTTGTAAATTTCCTACCGTAAATATATCAAAACGTAATTTCTGATTAGTAATATGCACTGCTAAGAACTGCGCTTAAATGCGATTTTCTCAAAAAAAACAACAAAAAAAATTTGTGCGCCCTCAGATTACAGATTTTCAAATAGTTGTATCTCGACCAAATATTGTCCTATCCTAACAAGCCATACATCAATGCTTTCAGATGATGTATAAATCTCAATTTCAAAAAATTGACCCTTATGACTGGTTTTAGTAATATGCATTGCTAAGAACTGCGCTTAAATGCGATTTTCTCAAAAAAAACAAAAAAAAAAATTTGTGCGCCCTCAGATTACAGATTTTCAAATAGTTGTATCTCGGCCAAATATTGTCCTATCCTAACAAACCATACATTAATGGAAACCTTATTTATTCAGCTTTCAGATGATGTATATGTCTCAATAAATAAATAAAAATTTGACTCTTATGACTGGTTTTGTGGTCCAGGGTCACATATTTGAACCTACTTTTGATTAGTAGTGATGACATAACAATAAATCTTTCTATATTTACAGAGGTTTCCTATTGATTCATAATATTAAATAAGGAGTAGGTTTAAACCTGAAATTTCCAAAAATCCCTGTCATCATCTCCAAAACAGATGTGGATATTATGAAATCGCTGAAATGGAAGTCATGATGCTAATCCTCTGTTTGTGCGTGAGCACTAGCTCCCCCTGCAGGCGGACGCGGATTACAGCAGCGCATACGTAACCTGCATGTGTTTGTGTGTGTGGGGTGGAGGAGAGGAGACGAGAGGACTCAAACTCTGAGCAAGCGCCACATAGAAACGCCAGCGCAGGATCAACAAGACCTTTTAATGTAGGTACACTACATTTTCTTGCTGTGCTGTAGCATACATGTTTAACAGGCAGGGACGAACAAGTGTTTTCCAGGATTTCCGCGAGCTCTTCATGCAGATGGTCCGGTGCAAATGTAGCACGTCATTAAAATGGCGCCAAAATATTAAGTTGAGCAGCAGCAGACGCTGCCCTAAATAAATGTTTGCACGCATTTGGCCTCTGTAGTAATTTCTATAAGCTCCTGGTGTGGTTTGCTTTGAAATTTGGTAGTTACTTTCAATCGCGTAGCTGCTGGCCGTGTGCGGCTGATCTTATTTAACCTAAAAGTTTTAGTGTTGAACCAGCAAATGGCATCAAACGCATGCCCATGTTTTGCAGTTTTAGTGTATATATATATATGAATTTCGGTTATGTTTCAGAAGGGTGTTAGAAAATTTTCCCCGTGCCACGGTCTGGGTTGGTCCGGATTCAGCTCTGCCATGATGTTGGGAAAATAACGGTGGGAAATATTAAACTTTTCTTTGCGTTTGCGTTAGAAGTTAAATCTGCTAAATGTATGTATATGTGCGATAAAATTAGTTTTCTGATCGACGAATGTAACAACATACTTGTATGTTCTTGGTACTATAAGTTGTTGTTTAAATATACGAAAGTGCAGCGGAGGTTTTGTATTAAAACACTGTGAAATTAATTTGGATTCAGTGGGAAAAATAATAATAATAATTTTGTTTTCAATTTCGAACTGGCATTGAAATGGACAGCTATGTGACGTCAAGGGGCGTGGTCTTTCAGTAGCGTCACACACGGAGCATTTGCACTGCGTGAGCTGCTGTTTACATGGAGTGTTGGACGTTGTGTTTGGGCAGAATTATTGGTTTGTTTTTATTGTAATGCAGTTGAAATTAGCAGATGTGAGATTTTGAAGTTGCGTCTTTAAATGTATCTTTACCTTATGATTTAATATTTACAACGATCTATTGACAGAAATGCAATATAATATACATAACTATGTTTGCAGAAGTGTATAAAGACCTTACTTAATTAACCGTTATGTTTTTATTACCTTAGATTGAGCAATTTCTATCTACATACACCGCGGGTCCCCTTACATGATAGTCGCCACCATGTTTCTATATATATATATATATATTTTATATAAAATATATATATATTTTAATGGGTTTGCTTTGCTTAATTAGTCGCATAAATGCTAATAAAAACACGATTTAAGAAATACAAACTCGTGTGGTTTGTATTTCTGTTGTTCCTTAATGAAAAATAGTTCGGCTTTACCCATGTTAAATATTCGATATGTCATATGTGATCAAAAATGTTTAATAAAGCTTAAAACTGGAAAGTGCATTATACAAGGATTGTTTATTCATAAGTTTTATGACTTTTCAGGCATGTGTGCATTGTTCAGAAATTTGACAGTTTGCTATTTTGCAACATGATGGATTGAATAGTTTAAAAATCTAATTTTAATTGAATATAATTTAATTTAATATTAATGGTATTTACACATGACATATATTTAGTATCTAGAGCAAAATAACCTAGTTTGTACGTTTCACGAACATTTCAGTCTGCCATTGGTCGATTCAACAGATAGTCCCGCCCTCAAACCCACGGCATTGGTTGCACCGATGTTACGCTGCGGTGCTCAACCAAACAGCAGCGGTTGGCTAGCTCCACTTTTTGGAGGAAATAGCGTACGAAATTACTTATAAATTGATTCTGCATATTAAGCTCAAATAGAATTATATAAAGTTTAATATAAAGTATCTTAACATAGCCTTCAAGTTTAATTAGGCTTGTAAAGTCTCAGAATCAGAAAAAGTTGCGGCTGGCTGCGGGAAAGCACTCTCAGCAGTCATCTCTGCAGGATCAGTTTTCAGGAATGTTCTGCTAATGTTTGATCAACTTCTGCAGATTTCTGCATCATTTGAAGGCCACGCCAACTGACGATGAAGCGAAGCCGTGTCCCGAGCACCAGTGAGGACTCGGATAATGGAAGTAAGTAGACAGACACTTTTATTTTCTAGTACCAACTTGCCTCGAGTCATTTATATTACCCTTCTGGTAATGCTGAAGTTGCATATTACTAAAGTCACCATGAAATGAAAACGGACAATTCTTAATTTTTCAGTATTACTACTTTAAAATATTGCAATGTTTATTATAAATTATCCATCCACATCATTATTTTTTTTTATTCATGTGCCCTTGTCCTCTTTAATCAAAAACCTCCTCTCCTTCTTAAAACAACATAATTTTTCTGATGCTGTGTGCTGAGGCGGGACAATAATCTGTCACTCACATGAGATCACAGTCATTTAAAGGCAGAGTAAGTGATTTCTGGTAGCCAATGTTGATATTTGAAATCACCAAAACAAACACGCCCCTACCCCAAAAGGGTCTTGCCCCTATTTTGATAGTTCCGTCCCACACATACGTACGCAACCCAGGCAACGATTAGTTCTGTGAAACAAAGCAAAACCAATATTACACCGTGTCTACGGACGTGAGCGGCGCGGCGCAACAAATCCCCGACAGAAAACTGCTGCCGGGTTCTATTTATGACGTGCTGACACAAATTTCAAATGGTTTTCAACGGTCGTTTGATCGCGTCCAGTGTAGGCAGACTTTAGCTGTTGTAGACACGGTGTTACTCACCTATTGAGAAGAAACAAAGCAACCTCGGCGTCCGATCGCAGGCCTCCCCTCCTTGAGTTCTCTCCAGCGCTGGAAAGCTGATCCGATATTTACACGGGTCCTACTTCTTGCATTATCCTTCCGCAGACGTTTTCCTCTTTTGTTTTTTATCCGCCATCTCTATCTCTTTGTCGCTCGGCTCGGTTAATGTCCGTCCCATGCACTGAAAGCTCTCTCCTCCACATCACGAGTAGACACGCCCCTTATTGCTGATTGGCTACAAGTTTGTTTTGCGATTCGGCCCGAATCAGTTTTCTAAAGTGTTTTTGAAAAATCACATACCCTGCCTTTAAAAACTTTATACAGTAAAACTTTTTTTTTCTTTTCATTCTAGATGCCGTTTCACTCAATACAATAGAGGAGAAAAGGCGCTCACAATTCCCATTATGCTGCTTTTAATATTCAGCCCTTTAGTTATAGGAGCAAAACAAGCCCTCTCCTTATGCAAAACTAATACTGCCTTTTTTTCAAACTAATATGACTAATGTTGCTGCTAAAACAGAAATTATCCCTCTTTCTCAGAATGTTCAGCACAAGACATTACATGCATGTTTTTCTGTCTCTTTGAGGTAACTCCACATCCTGGTCTCAGCACTTCAACTCCAAGCACAGGAAACAGAATGGAAAAAGACCCTCAGAGGTACACAGAACTGCCTTACACTCAATACGACCCTAACAGACAGAGATGAGAATGTTGTAGATATGTCACAAATATTTTCATGCATATTCTGATTGTCACATCCTCTTTTTTTCTATCTCCTCCAGGTGTTCAGGACAGACCTGATCACTGCTATGAAGCTGCATGATTCATACCAGCTGAATCCAGAGGATTATTATGAGCTGGCCGATCCCTGGCGGCAGGAGTGGGAGAAAGGGGTTCAAGTCCCTGTTAGTCCCGACTCCATTCCGCAGTGTACAGTGCGGTATGAGGCTTTTTTTACCTGTCAAACTATTTTTATTTAATGGTTGCACTTGATTTATTCCTGTTTTCATTTTTCCTGCAGCACTGTAGCTGAGAAATGCCCCGCTCCTCTGTTCATCAGGCCGAAGAAGCTGATTCGCTCATCTGAGTCATCGATGCTGGGGTACGTGGGTATTCAGACGCTGGCTGATGGCATGTGTCGTTATGACCTGAATGAGGAGGACGTAGTTTGGCTGCAGATCGCTAACGAGGAGTTCAGCAAGATGGGTGAGTCTGGAGTTTTCATTTTACCCATTATGCACTCTTTCACACTGTTGAACCAAATGTCACGTGATGCTAACTGATTTGCTTGTAGGCATGCAACTCCTGGATGAGCTGACGATGGAGCGGGTCATGGAGGAGTTTGAGCGCCGTTGCTATGACAACATGAGCCACGCCATGGAAACGGAGGAGGGACTTGGCATTGAGTACGATGAGGACGTGGTGTGTGACGTCTGTCAGTCCCCTGACGGCGAGGACGGCAATGAAATGGTGTTCTGTGACAAGTGCAACATCTGTGTGCATCAGGTGTGTGTGTTTGTGAGTGTCTGAATGCATGTGTGAGCGCATATGAGTTATATAACAATGTACCTCCCCACAGGCGTGTTACGGTATACTGAAGGTTCCTGAGGGCAGCTGGCTTTGTCGTACCTGTGCGCTGGGCATCTTTCCCAAATGCCATCTGTGTCCTAAAAAAGGCGGGGCTATGAAACCCACTCGAAGTGGCACCAAGTGGGTCCACGTCAGCTGTGCCCTCTGGATACCAGAAGTAAGGATGCATGCACAAACTAAGACTTATAAAATTTTGTTTAGTGCTGTCAAATGAATAATCGCGATCAATCGCATCCAAAATACAAGTTTTTGTTTACATTATAAATGTATGTGTACTGTGTATATTTATTATGTATATATAAATGCACACACATACAGTATATATTTTGAAATATAAACACAACATTTTTTTTTTAAAATATGTACATGCATGTGTATGTATTTATATATACATAATAAATATACACAGTGAACACGCATTATTTTGTAAACAAAAAACTATATTTTGGATGCGATTAATCGTTTGACAGCACTAATTTTGTTAAGAGGAGTGTGTAAACATTGTTGTGTGCTCTTTATCTCTAGGTAAGCATTGGTAACCCTGAGAAGATGGAGCCTATCACTAATGTGTCTCATATACCCAGCAACAGATGGGCTCTAATATGCTGCCTGTGTAAAGAGAAAACAGGAGCTTGTATTCAGGTACACAGCGCTGATGTTTATCATTGTTTTATTATACTATTCATACAGATATTCAAAATCTTCCAGAGGGTCCAAAGTGCATTTTAAACCTAAATATTAATCAGTAATCAGCATCAGTAATTTAAAGTTAAAGCGCTTAGTTTTTCTTCTCTTAATGAAAAAATTACACATACAAAATGAATAGTATTTCTGAAAAACGTTTGAAATGATGTACATTCACATAGGTTGAGGTTATATCAGTATTCTGATAAAAGCTGTTTAATTTTCTATGGAGTGAGTCACCTCATGGGGGCCAGCGAGTTGAGATCACATGACTTCTGTTTATTTCAGTAATCCCCCTCAGCTTTTGAACACTTTCATTTGTGGAATAAATTGCTGGAAAAGAATTGCTGACTGCAAAAAGCAGTGTTATTCATTCAGTTTTCTATTAATATAGTTCATATTTTGAATTTGCTTATTTTTATTTATATTTTTAATGTTATTTTAAGTTTTAATATTTTCATATTATTTATTTTTATTTTTTTTATTTTTTTTAATTCTGTTGAGCTTTGATTTACTCTTAGTTTTTAGTCATTTTAGTACTTATTTTATTTCAGTTAGCTGCCAATTATACAGTATAATATTTATATTTTGTAGATTTGTATCAGTTAACAAAAATAGTTTTTGGGTAACAATAGTAACATTGGTCATTCTTCAGTGGCTTCGATGACTGAACTTTTTTTTCCATGCTACTTAGTTTAAATGTAGAATTTTGTTAATTTATTAATAATCAGAAAAAAAACTTCACATTTTCCCCATGTTCTGTGCTTTAATCCTGAGATCCTGTCTTTCTAAATCCCCCTAGTGTTCTGCCAAAAGTTGCCGTGTGGCGTTCCACGTGACTTGCGGTCTGCAGTGTGGGTTGAAGATGAACACAATCCTCACAGAGGCGGATGAAGTCAAGTTTAAGTCTTTTTGTCCCAAGCACTCAGGCATGGACTGGAATGAGGAAGAGGGAGATGATGACAGGCCAGTGAAGGTCCAGACCAGTCAAGAGAGAAGGAGGAATAGGGGAGTGGACATGTCATCCTCATCACAGCCCAGACTCACACAAAACCCAGAAGAGACCAGACTCAGCGAGCGCAAACTTCGAGTCCAGCAGCTGGAGGACGAGTTCTATCGCTTCGTTGCCGCTGACGAAGTCTCAGAGCACCTGCAGTTGCCCCTGGAAACTGTGGACTTCCTTTTCCAATACTGGAAATTGAAAAGAAAGGGGAATTTTAACCAGCCACTCATCATGCCGAAGAAAGAGGAAGAGGACAACCTTGCCAGACGGGAACAGGAAGTGCTTTTGCGGCGACTCCGTCTCTTCACGCATTTAAGACAGGATCTAGAGAGGGTAAGTTTTGCAAAGCCCTTCTGTAGCCATATTACCTCACATTACCAGTTGAATCAATATAAGGGAAGACAGCAGCAGCCAATCACAGCTCAGGACAGTTAGACGGCAGGATCCCAACTCTGCCTTTTCTTCATGATTTCAAATAAACAGTTAGTGATTTGCACATAGTTCAGTGTGGGTTTTTGTGCTTAAGTATGAAAATAACCATGGCCCAGTATTCAGATATTGGATTCTATGAATAATGTCCTTTTTTATTCAATATTGCAGGTAAAATCAGTTTTTTCAAGGTTTTAAATTAGTGTCATCACTAACATTTGACATAATTTCTGTGTTGCTTTGTCACGCCACAGTCATTACAACACCTGTATCTTTACCATTAGACCATAAAATATGTTGCTAGGCCAACCCCAAATAGAAAATACACACAATTACACCCCCTTTTTTTTTTTCTTTTTCGAATAATAGGCTATGAGCGAAGACGTCAGTAGTGGAGGAATTTGAATAATTTTTTTGGTAATAAGATACCAGATGGAAATGTGGTACAGCTATCTGTGAATTCCAGCTACAAGAATTTTAGATTGGTAACCTGAACACTATTCCCACTGCAAACAGAAACAAAACATTTTTACAGAGTAGCTATTAAGCCTCTAGATTATTATGTGCTGTATTGCCACTGCTGATGAGAACATGTCTTCCATGTGTGGAAACTGACTCCACACTTACAGGGTTAGTTTGCCCAAAAATGAAAATGATTATTTATTAATCCCCATGTGGTTTCAAACCTGTTCATCTTCGGTACACAAATGAAGATATTTTTAATATTCTCTCATATAATTCTTCATTTCAATTCCATGCAACCAAATCACACATTATTAGTTGAAAATACATTGTAAAAGTTATCTATATGAAACCAAGTGTCAATCACTTTAAGTGAACCGATTTCATTTAGGCCTTTGTTCATATATTAACATTGTACATGGATAGAGCAAATTAAATATGATAAACGAAAGCTCAGTCATGCTTGCTTGTCATGCAAGAGAACAAGCCCCATTGGTTTTTGCGTGCCAAGGATGAGAAAATATTAGGAGTATGTTAATTTGTGTTCTCAAGATGAATGAATGAGGTTGAGTAAATGACAGAATTTTTTTTTTGTTATTATTATTTAGTGTGTCTCACCTACATATATGTGTGTTCAGGTGCGTAATTTGACGTACATGGTCAGCCGTCGGGAGAGAATTAAACGAACCTTGTGCCGAGTGCAGGAACAGATCTTTCATCACCACGTCAGGCTGCTCGAGCAGGGACGCATCGCTGGTATGACGCTTACTGCATGCACTTGAGTAGTTGATCCGTCTAGTCTGTTTTGATTTTTTTTTTTTTTACAGTTGCCTTCTCTCCTGCTCAGGTATATCTTCAACTAGACGTTTGGAGGAGGCTATGTTTTACTTTCGGACGGCACCTCCTGTACCTACATCCCCCCAGCCTCTGAAGGGTCACTGCGGCCAGAACAGCGCCCTGGGCACCACTGTTCAAAATCTCGAGAAAGGGAGCAACCCATTTCGAGTCTCAAAGCATATCGAAGCAGACAAGCCTGCAAAGATGCCCCGACTGGAAAGCCTGGTCATGGACAGTGTGCCCAGTTCTGGGGTCGTCGATTCAGGCTCTGGAGCATGTAAGACTGCAGCATCAGCTACAGTGAAACGGTCGGAGGGCAGGCTGAGGGGAGGTGAGTCTCATAGAAGAGATGAGGAAAGCGAGCGCCCCCTGGAGGACAGGAGGAGGAGGAGCAAGCTGTGGGAACAGGTGTCTATAAAAGACAAACTGAGACAGTCGAAGTCTATGGAGGACACAGGGAAGAACGAGACTGAGCATGACAACATGGACGACAGATTACTGCTGTCTCACAGCAGAACCACTGCTAGTTCTGTAGTCACTGCCTCGACCACGTATAACGGATCGCCGAGGAAGACAAACGCAAGCCAACATCAGGGAAAAATAGTGCCAAATGGGCGGCATCTGAAAAACTGGGGCAGTTTCAGAATCCCTAAACGGAATGAAAGAACGTCAACGGGGAAAGATGGACAGGACGGAAATGACGTGGCGGACCAAAATTCTTCCTTAAAAACTTTTAATACAAGTCCCGCCTCCCCCCCACAAATTAGGACCCGGCTGCGGACAGGAAGTGAGAACCGAAGCCACGTGGAAGAGTCTGATCTTGGCCAATCAGAACAGGGCAAGAGGTGTCACGCCCAAAGACTTCGAAGCCCGATGACTAGACGTTACGGTTCGGCCGTGATCCAGCGTGGAGTTCTTGCATCATGAAACGTGTCCAAAAATGTTATATTTCTCATTTTCATTTGCTCTTCAGTGAAAGGCAAACATATTTATTTTTCTATTCTGTAATTTTCTGCTGTTGCTGAAACTATTTTTTTGAGTGTACGTTAAAAACATACGCAGAGAGGTTTCAAAGACCAAACAATTGGCTGATGAAGAAGATAAATAACTTTTTAATGAATGAAACTTTAGATCAGGTGAAAATTACTGGCACAATTTTGAGATGTTATGAGCACTTCCCAGCGTGAAACCAAGGCAGTGCGTCCCACAGAATTACTGCACTTAAAAATATCTGACCACAACAGTCTAAACAGTGTCCAAAACTTAGAAAAGACTTTTTAATTGATTTCTCAGTATTCTGCTAACTTTACAGGCCATCATGTTGTGGCACCTTTTCCTTCTCAGGTGAAATCTGCTTATATTTGTACTTAATTTATAGAGTTATGTCTTGTTTTTCTTTCAAACAAACTGAGCGTGTAACAGGTCAATGCCTTATATGTACTCTCTTTGGTCTCGAAGTAATTCCTTTCCAGAAAAATACAAATAATTAAAAAATAATTCTTTCACTTAACCATATCCTTCAGCAATAGATGGACTCTAGATCAAAGACGGACAATTCCACACTCAGTATGATGAAACTATGACACATACGACGTACGCCATTTTCAGCTCTTTTCAGGAAGGCTTTTAACAATCATTTACTTCCAGTATCCATTACTTTGAATTCACTTTTGCACTTGATATTAAACGATAACACAAGACACTATCATAGGTCTAATAAAGACACTGTTGCATTGAAAGGACTGATCTTCTTGATATGGTTGCCTTGGAGTAGTACTCAAAGTATGTGTTCTTGCATCTTTTCTTTATAGCTGTAAATGTCTTTTCTCATGCAAAATGTGAGTTGATCTCCTCGAGACAAAATGTTGTGCCTGAGTGTTTTTGTTGAGATGTTGCACTAGAACATTAGCCAGAGAGCTTGGTATAAACTGTGTTCACAGAAAAAAATGTTTCTACATGTTTATATAATCAAGCGCTGCTGTATTTTTCTTCTTTCTTTTTCTTTTATTCTTATGCAATACTTTAGTTTTGTTGCAGATTGTGAATAAATTTTCTTGAGGTTACTTCTGGAGATATCTGGATTGCTTGAGAGGAAAGTAGATGTTTTCTGCATTACTTTAAATACAGCTTCAGATTAACAATTGACAAATGATAGACATTGGATCCTACATTTAAACCATGTTTGGAAATCCTTACTTTTTTTGGTTGACAAATTACAAAAGTAGTTTAGTTGGTTCCCATTTGATGGTCATTGTAGTGATGCTAATTGTATATGTGCCAGTCAATGTGATTACAATTAATGAATTGTAATGAGCCAACATTACAATTCATCTTATCTTGACCTGCATTTTATATATAATTGAAAATCTTTTAGAATAATATTTATTAGAATAAAACTGTATATTTGTTAAAAAAAAAAAAAAACTGGTTCCTGTTTTTTTTTTTTTAATCTGGCTGATAAATGATTCATTATTCAGTGATGTAATCAGCTGCAAACTCTCTAATATTTCTGAAAGATTCACTGACCGAGACTGCAAACTCACAAGCAAGTTCAGTGAGAATGAAATCTTTTCAACTGACTCTTTAAAAAGAGCATTTGTTACTGAACTGGGCTTTGTGGTTGCTTCATGCAGGAAATGCCGGCACATCTAAAGATGTAATTAACACCAGCTCACAATGTAACAGCTCAGAGTCTTTTCCAACTCAACAATAGCATTTTAGGCTGGACTTCTAAAATCACAGGTTTGAGTCCCAGGGACTGTATAAACAAAATCTATACTTTTAATGAATCAGCATCTGTCAAATGCATAATTGTAAAATATATACAGAGTATATTGTTTGACCAATCTTTTCTGACAGACCTCACTATTAAGAGTGCAAATGTCATGGTAATGCACAAGTTAAATTGACGGGCATCCTTAACATCTCTAACTGAATTCTGGCTCCCACCAATTCCATTTTTAAGAAGAACAGTTTTCAGCTCAAGGCAGTAAAATATGTTTTACCCTACATTTCATCACCAAATCCAGTGCTAAAAATAAAACTATAATCATGTCACTCCTCTGAAGTGTTCCTCTGGTTCTTCAATATCATATACAGTTTTTTTTTAAAGTGGACTTTTATCAAAGTTCCATAAAATCCCAAACGGGCAGTGAATGTTCGGTTAATGGTGGGTGCTCAGATATGACCGGGCCTCTTCTACTGGTTCTTTGTTCATGTTGGTATGTTAGTATCTTTGCACGTGTGAGTCCAGATAATGTCTGCTATGTGTTATCTACTGATGGCATGTCATGTAACGTCACAATAGTTGAGCCGCTGTTGTTGCTGAAATGCTCCCCATTATTCCGATCCACGTTTGCCAGGTCCACCCGAGGAATGCGGTACCCGTTCTCTGAGGACGCGTTAGACGGCACAAAGCTTCCAGAGACTGAGCTCGCACCCACGTTGCTCATGGCCAGGTTTGTGTTTGTGGTAGAGGACACCTTCTTTCGTGGTTTGGCCGAGCCTACAGCCAGCATCCTGTTCGCATGAGTCCTCCTGTCAGATAAATAATTGTAAAAATGGATTGATAAATAAAACATGTTTTATAAAATAAACAATTGGTAGCATATTGATTAACAGAATTTAATGGTATAGCTATTGGATATTCAATTGTTCATGCTCATCTCCTCTATGGAAAAAAAAAATTTCTATTGCAAAACACTAATAACACCTTTAAAAGTAATTCATATTGATTTTTCATACTGTACTTTGTTTTGATGCATAATTGAAATTGTAGCTTTTAAAACAATATTGTTTTAGTGTTTTATTTTTTAGACAAAAATAGTACATACTGAAAAAATTTATGTAGGACCTTTAATCTATTTTCACTCAGAAATTACTAGTACATTTCACAAATATTCACAAAGAAATGACAAGTAACATTGAATTAAACTTGCATAAAAACACATTTTTAGGTAGAACGACTAAAACATGCCCCAATGATCTGTATTTACAATTTTGAAAAAAAATTTAAAACATTTTTTACAGTGTAGAATTGTAATATTGGCCATTTGTTTATTTACTGGCCATAACATGGAAAAACTGATCTGCCTATTAATATTGGTTTTAATACTGGTGCATCCTGATAAACAACATAAATCAGCTCAGTTCTCGTTACGAAACAGCTATGAAGTCTTTCAAAACATGTTCCTTTCAGCCCTGAGAACATTTTTAAGTGTTCTTCTCCTCTAATAGATTTGGAGAATGTAGTGTGAGCCTGGTTGAAATGAATAGGTCTTAATCTATTTTTAGGCCTCATTACAAGGTCTGTCTAAAATTGTTCTGCTATTGTGAGGAGATAGACAAGGTATTCACCTCATGGTATATAACTCATTCATTATGGTTCACATCAAAATGTTGCCATACCTGTTGTACGTCTTGAGGACTATCAGCAAAAATGTGAGAATGATGATTATACCAATGACAATTACAGCTATCATGGCTCCTGAGCCTGTGAACACAACAATATAGCGAATGATTTATTTGACATATTATGAGTTGGGAAAACCACACATTCCCTATTAATCATTCAATAGAAACATAAACATGAATAAAGCCAAAAGTGCAAGAAAAATATATTTGTAAGCAAAATTCTATATGAAGAAAATCTAACATTTTTAAAGAAGTTAATTTGATCACAAAATGTGGAAAACGATAGTAGAATACGCCATACAAAATTGAATGTGAATTATTAAAAAAATGCTGTAGAACAAGTTCCAGGAAGTAAGGCGAAGTAATGCTCATGTTTCTAGGTTTCTCACTTTCACACAGTGTCAGCTTGAGACTGTCACTGGACGTCAAAATGAGCTTTCCAAATCCATTTGTCCTCCATGTCAGTTGCGCAAATGCATGGAGTACGACAGAAACAGAATCCAGTGGACATCCAGTGTAGACAGAATCATTAATTAGTATGGGTTCTATTTGCTTTAGACGTGTGGTGTCTCAGTAAACAGACTTTATCTGCATAAAGTACAGATCTGAAACGTACTCTGCGTGAGGATTTGTTCTCTAGACTTGGTGACGACTGTGGTGCTCTGTGTGGTTGTGGACTGGGTCACGGATGCTGTGATGGCTCTTTGCATCTTTAGATTTGTCCTGAAAAAAAAAACAAGGAAAAAAAGTTTAAACATACAATACCACTTTGGTTTACAGATTTTAAAGGGATGGTTCACCCAAAAATCATTAATTACTCACCCTCATGTCGTTCCAAACCCGTAAGACCTTCGTTCATCTTCGGAACACAATTTAAGATATTTTTGATGAAATCCAAGAGCTTTCTGACTTTGCATAGACAGCAAGGGTACCACCATGTCCAAGTCTCAGAAACGTAGTAAGAACATCGTTAAAATAGCCCATGTGACATCAGTGGTTCAACCGTAATTTATGAAGCTACGAGAATACGTTTTGTGCACAAAGAAAACAAAAATAACGACTTTATTCAACAATTCTTCTCCTTTGCGTTACCCTGACTTCATTTTGGAGAGTATCACATGCATGCATTCTCGTAGCTTCGTAAAATTACGGTCAGAGAGCTCTCGGATTTCATAAAAAATATCTTCATTTGTGTTCCGAAGATGAACAAAGGTCTTACGGGTTTGGAACGCCATGAGGGTGAGTAATTAAAGGGATAGTTCACCCAAAAATTAAAAATTTGATGTTTATCTGCTTACCCCCAGGGCAAGATGTAGGTGACTTTGTTTCTTCAGTAGAACACAAACGAAGATTTTTAACTCAAACCGTTGCAGTCTGTCAGTCTTATAATGGAAGTGAATGGGAATCACGGCTTTGAGAGTCAAAAAAACATACACAAACAAAACCAAATTAAACCCTGCGGCTCGTGACGATACATTGATGTGTAAAGACACTAAACGATCGGTCTGTGCAAGAAACTGAACAGTATTTATATTGTTTTTTACCTCTGATGCACCGCAATGTCTGAACTGTCTGAGCGAGTGAGGCGTCATCTTCTTCTTGCTTTACGGCGGATCGCAGACTTATAAGTGCATTACTGCCACCTATCTCTCAAATGGACCATTGACACTCCTAATAGAGATTGTAGATAGAGTGTCAATGGTCCATTTGAGAGATAGGTGGCGGTAATTTATAAGCGATCTGCCGTAAAGCAAGAAGAAGAAGAAGATGCGTCACGCGTCGGATGAAGAAGAAGATGTGAATGCGCTCAGGACGCGCTCAGGACAGTTTGGACATTGCAGTAAATCAGAGGTAAATCTACTGAAGAAACAAAGTCACCTACATCTTGGATGCCCTGGGGGTAAACAGATAAACATCAAATTTTCATTTTTGGGTGAACTATCCCTTTAATGACAGAATTTTCAATTTGGGTGAACTATATCCTTAATTTAAAATTCATAAAGAAGGAATGACTTAATATTATCGTTTTACTCAACAACATTTCATAATGTTTTCTTCGTTTTGTGCTGTGCCTTTAGCTCTAATGATTTAAAAAAAGAAAAAAAAAAACTGTTTGCCTTTTACAAAACAAGATGTTAATTAGGCCAAATGGCTGTTTTGGGGAATTTAACCACATTGAATACATGATTCATTATATTTACCGAACTACTAATTAGTTTAGAGACACAATTGTGTATTGTAATCTCAAAACAGTTGTATTGTTTTATGGCTTTTGAGCTGTTCTGCTAATTCTACATGGTTTATCTGGCACCAATTTAAAGATTTAGATTTCATGTCAGGTCCCTATTCATGTACATTAGTTACTTGACAGAGTGATTATGTGTTTTA
The DNA here is from genome assembly GCF_001515625.1 of Sinocyclocheilus rhinocerous. NCBI lineage: Eukaryota > Metazoa > Chordata > Actinopteri > Cypriniformes > Cyprinidae > Sinocyclocheilus > Sinocyclocheilus rhinocerous. The sequence continues at coordinate 1,550,812 of NW_015627225.1, forward strand.
TGTCAATCTGTTAAAGAAAGACTGAGAAGAGTATATCATTCTCCCATATATCTGTCAGCAACAATAAATCTCACGCCCATCAACTTCCCTTTTCTAATAGCTTGTTTGTCATAATTTCAGCACAGTCAAAACACAGCACAGTCTGTCCAGCGTGTTTCTGGGGATGAATTAGAGGCATGGTTCAAACCAGAAGAAATTGGATTTACTTCAGGGTTTTGTACTCGGTGAACTCTCAGCCATGGTGCATCACTGATGTACTGAAATTATACAGCTGCTGTTGGCTGTGGAGTATCCTCGACGATACAATCAGAGCTGCTTCAAAACAAAATGGCATTGGCTATAAAAAGCTTAACAACCCAGCACACACATGAATCCATCCATTTCCCCCCAAATCACTCAACCAGATGCATTCAAACAGTGTAAGTCCTGCAGACTCTCTCACTCCTACAGACTTTTAAGCACAGGTGAAGTCTATTCTTCACCTGCTGATTATATTCAAATAGACGGGCAACTACAAAACATGCAAAACCTTCAGTTTCATAACAGCTATTACACATTCTGACAGCGTGGGCTTCACAGCAGCGGAAGGCCAGAAGAACAAGGTCTTCTCAGTCTGAATGAGCAAATCTGTGAAAAATATGTTTACCAGTTGTCTAATTTTGTGAAATTGTGATGGATTTTGGAGTGAATTACAACCAAAGATTTTGAGCTCATTTGCCTGGAAAATTAGAGATTGATCGATATCAGGTGATATTTGATTTTTTATTATTTGTGTGCATTTTAAAGAGCATTATTATAATTATTTTTTGGCTTCAGTCAGAATTTTAATATTGGAAATTCTTAAGACATTTTTGTGCCTAACAATCCATGTGCAGGTGCTACATATTTACTATATGACATGTTATTATCAACAGATGTCCATCTATTATTTATCACCTCAGGGAAGTGGAAGTAAACAGAATAATCTAGATCTGAAACAAGAATAGAAAACTTTACTTTTGAGACAAAATTTAGACCTTAATAATCTGCATTTATTTATACAGTTGCCAGGCTCATCTGTTATTTTCAGCACGACTTTGTAAAACAGCCTCTTTTGTTCCAGACAGGCCATAATGTCCGAGGCTGGCTCTTATGAGTATTTCTGACAGAAGCAATCAGTGCTGATGGAAAGAAAAACAGCACCTGTACCACCGAAGAACAGCAAATAGTTGTAAATTCTGTTGCCTGAGCTACAAGGTAAATCACAGGACATCAGTGTGGAGCTCAGTTTCACTCCACCATAAAACAGACCATAATACACTCTGAGGTTTCAAGTGTCAGTCTGTGCCACTTGATTTAATTTACAGCCACTTTAAACTCACAGACGAACAGAGCAGCTGGAACAGAACAAGACAAACCTTGAATCCTGCCAGAGCCACATTTCAGCTAAATTCAACTCAACAGTTTAAATCTTGGTTGAAAAAAAAATAATAAAAAAAATAAAAAATAAATATATATATATATATATATATATATATATATATATATATATATATTGT
>NW_015627225.1:1552438-1571801 GCF_001515625.1 Sinocyclocheilus rhinocerous
ATATATATATATATATATCATTTTTTAAATTAAAATAAATCATAAACAAGCTTATTTTTGAATTTAAAAAATAGAATAAAATCCACAGCATGAAAAAAGCTTGTGTTAAGTATTGATGAATAAAATTTAAAATAAATACATGCTAAAATATATTGAGCTTTGATGAATTTATATTCATCAAAAAAGTGTTTGGCTCTTATTAATATAAACATCTCATTGCACACCATATTATAATATTAATAGCACATTAATAAAAAAAAATAGTATTTAGGCCTCTGCATATATAAGTCTGAATACCTTTTCATGAAAGATGTCATCTCTGGTTTAGAAATAAAAAACTATGGAGAAAGCCGCAACTCTAGAAAGCACTCATTGTGATCTTTCACCCTTTCTCAATCTCTCTATGTTCCTTGAAGTGCTTTTTAATCACTTGTTGCCAGCAAAATGAAGGTGTGGTCATAACTTGTTGCAAAAGTTTCTACTTCATCCATTTCTAACAATTGGCTTATAATTATATATTCATTCATTCAATCCTTTTAAATAAGCTGTCATGATTGCTTCTGACTAAAACTTAACCACCCGTCCCTAATGTAATGTAAATCCACCATTCTATTTTTAACTAAATGAGATAAACCGTAGGTCAAATTCATAAACGTATGTGTCACTGTCGGTCGATTTGGTGAAACAATCAATTACACACACAATAGAATATAAATGTGATTGATTTGGGTTAAGATCATGGGTAAATATTTAACCAGTAAAAAATGATTAGATCACAGGTGTGCTCACGTATGTCTCCTCCAGTGCACGTCACAGCCCTGACTACAGCCTTTCTATTCACACCAGATCAGTCCTCAGTTCCCTTGACTCAAACAATGGCCCATTCATCACTTTCTGTTACAGTATGTGTCCGTCTGAAGCCAGATTTTTAAACGTGTCTCCTACTTCTTACACACTTGCTAAAAATAAAAACAGCAACTTCAAAATACACCATCGAAAATTTCATCTAAATCTAAAAGAAATCAACCTGACTGGAACCTCCTATATTGTTCCTGAATGCCAGAACACAATAAACATTCACTGCCCTGCCAGAGCTTTGTGTGCAATGTCAGTCTAAAATCACATCAAAAGCAAGTGAAAAGGAAAGTTAAAAGTTATTCAGATTCTCAGAGGATGTACAAAACAGAACATCCTCTTGGGTCCTCTCAATAAAGGGGAAAAGCAATTCTGCGATAGTTCCTACCAGGAACTTATTAGTTCAATATCTTCATCATATGATCAGACATTAGTCAGAAAACACAAAGGAAGCGGAAGGAAACTAACATCAAGGCTTGACATCAAATATTATAAATCATAACATCATATAGTGCTTATTGTTTCTCATAGTATCAGGACTAAAATCTCAGGTGCTTCATGTGGTAACTTTATTTAGAAACTTGGAAAAAGTCCAAAATATGATTCAATTTGACTAAATCCACCAGAATATATTACATAACAACAACAAGTCATTTTTAAGGGTCGGATTGGATATAAATTTCACCTCAAGATCACTTTTTACAGTGTTTCTGCCAAAAACCACAATCCGACCTACTGAGATGAGTTTTACTTTAGGTAAATGTACTTAAAAAAATGTATAAACAATTTTCATTCAGAAATTGCTAGCAAATTTCACAAATAATTTCAAAGTAGCTGCAAATAATATTGATGAAATAGTTTTCATTGTAAAACATATAATATTTTCTTTACAACTTTGAAAAATAATTTTTTACTGTGTGGTTTGCACCTGTTTGGCTGTACAACAGAGACCGTGAGTTGAATAATAGTTACTTAAATATACACAGTCTGTCAATCTAAATATCTTTCCTACACACACCTGGAGGCATGCAGCCAGGGACCCTCAGGGGTCCTAAGATGACAGGTGACAAATCACACACAAAACTGAAGGTGCAAAGTGATAATGGGTAAAGTTTGGTTGCATATTGGCTTACCTGTACGATCAGTTCCCCGTCGTGGAGTTCTCTCTCCACAGTATCAATTCCTCCACTCCCCCTCCTTCAGTTGACTGAAGTGAGCATAGTCCACACGCTCCTTCCCTCACACACACGCTGCCGCTAACAGAGCTGGGGCTTAAAAACACAATGGAAACCTGTCTGAAATGAGTCTGAACAGGTGAAATGACTGAATGTCCACTTCAGGTGTGATTATAAACTGAAGAAGTCGAAAGCGAGGGATGGTTTCAGCCCTTGGCAGAGAGGTAGACACGACGTGCCATATCAGAGCTCTCTGGACTGAAAGCGGTAGCTGGTTTTTCAGGTCTGGCCTGGCCCCCAAGGCGTGCCACATTCACAACACAGTTCACACACCGCTCTCGGTCAGTACTCACTTTTATTTAAACACACACATACACATGCAGTGCATTTCTCATTGACTTTCTCTGTGTAACAGAATGTAGAATAGTAGAAAATCATTACAAGATTAGCACACGTGCTGTACACATGCAAATCAAGGGCCACAGAGAGAGCTGATGTGGTTTACAGATGATGTCTTATCAGCCACATTTAAATATTCAATCAGATTCCCTTCAAGTACATCCTTAACACACACTCAACTGCAAATCGATTTGAGCAGATACCAGAACATCAGAGTTGTTGTAATTCACTTGGTTGATGAATATCCTGTTTTTGTCTGTCATTTAAGTCAATTAACCTATTCTAGTCTAATTATCAGACATTATTAACCAATTCACTTTTTATATTGAAATAAAGTTATTAGGCAAAATTGTATTGTGTAATTAATTATTTAGCATTAAAATTTAAAAATAATTTACATGTATATTACTATAACCGCATAATTAAGATGAGTCATACCTTGGTGTTTTCTGCAACTCTTTCTTTTCAAAAGCAATTTCTTTCAGAAAAAGGCATGTTTCATCCCTCCACCCCGACACACACACACACACACACACACACACACTAAAAGAAAGGGGACATTTGTTCTTTTTGAGGGATTCCTTCCTCTAAGGGATCTCATGATAGAGTTTCACTCATGGGTTTTCCAGTCGACCAGCCAGTGCAATATGCCTCAGCGGGAATCAAGTTACTTGTAAAGAGCAAAAGTGTTTTCTTTCCTTCTTTCTTTTTTATTTATATTTATTTATTTTTATGAGACAGCCACTTTCTGTTTTAGATATGTTCGAAATGAAATAACAGATATTACCATACTTTCTCTACACTTCTTGCCTCGTTTGTGAGTTCATGTTCCCTGATACAGCTTGTCCCAGTGGGAAATTTTATGGTTCTTGTGTTTGGCAGTTTGCACTCTTTTTCAGATGGCATCATTATATAACAAGAACACGTTTAACTGTCCTGCTCAGCTTTCACAAACAACTGGAGGAGAGTGGAGACTTACAGAAGAGACTCTATTGTCCTCGGCCTCAATCTAGTTCAAACAAAACTGATCCATAATGGTCACCGCTGCCAGTCTTACATTGTTCTTTTTAGCAGCATCATATGACCCATTTAAATGTACAGGTATTCAAGACGCAATCTGTCGAGGTTCGTCGTCTCGCGATACAAACGGTAATTTGACGCCACTAGCAGTTAGCCTCACAGCAATTGTCTAAAAGACATACCAAAAAAAAACATTTTTGTGACATATTTGTCATATGTACTTATGTAATAAAGCGATAGCCTACTTAATAATAGTACTTTTTGTGCTTTATCTACGTACTACGTGTTGTTACCTAGTCTGGTGTGCGCGACTTTGTGGGTTCGTTTCAGAGATTTTTGGCGACATATATGGACAGTTACACACTCTAATCTTACCGTTATTATTACTACAGCGTTTTAAATTTCTGTTGAAAACGAGATATTTTTGTATAGTAAAAATATCCTGCAAACTTTTAGTTTTGACGTCATGTTCAATATACTCAGCACGCAGCACCATTATTCTCACCCTGAGGTATCTTCAATAGACACGCATGCTTACAACAATAATTCTTAATTCAGTCAATTAACTTAACTCGCTCTTCAAAGTATCTTGCATAGACTATCTGCTCTACACATACACAAGATAAGAGCTGAAGTCAGGCTGTTTCCATTGGTCATCAGCAAACACATGGCGAGCGCAGGTACACACAGCACTGCAATCAGTCACCCATCTCAGGGCATTACACATCCGGCCCGAAGATTACACTGTTTACATAGTTTAAGCTGCTTTCGTTTGTCCATATATCACACTGTGGCTACCTTTTTTTCTCCCTCAAAGAGAGACTGCAAAAACAAGGCATTATAGCCTACAATACAGTGGCCCTAAGAGTTTGGTCTCTTAAAATTGCATGATTTACATTGCAGTCGATAACAAAATAAAAGTAGATAACAAATTATTTAATTAATATGTTTAATTTATCAACATTTGTTGATATTGGATATAGATAGCACCGTCTATTTGCTGACATCTGATGCTCACTTAAAAAAATCTTTAGTAACAGTATTTAATAATATGTTGAGTTTGTATTCATTGGATAAAATAGTAGGCCTATAGGCCTATAATTTACATATTTATCGGCAATTTATCGTTTATATCACCTATAATGTACTGGGGAATGTGCTCATTGGTATCTGCCAGAATTTTAATATGCACCTAAAACAAACCTCTTATTAAATATTTTGCTTATGTGTGTGCTTTTTATTTATATATTGTTCAGTTTGATATTTAGCTAGATTGTACAATGACATTTATACATTTTAAGTGTGACTTACAATTAAGTGTCCAAATACGTTTTGGGGCCACTTTATGCAATATTTATAAATGAATAAGTCGATAATATTATACTGTATAAGTGATATGTGATCCAATCTTCAGTATATTATCAGATTCCTTGTATAGCTATACATTTAAGTGGTTATAAGCAGATTTTCAGTATACACATCGATTTGCATTATGCAAGGGGAAAAACGTTACAAATTCAGGCAGATCTAGTTCTTGTAATACATCTTGTTCAAAGCTACTGGATGTGATTCACAAGCTCCTTATTATTTCCCTCAAAGAATAATTCCCAACAGGACATGTGAGAGCCTGTATAATTATTATCTTTGTATCAGTATTTGTATCCCAGGAGACAGGGCTGGGATCTCCTCATTGACAGGTAAAAACAAAAATCAGGTGTGTCCCATTCTCCCCTGGTGAGGTGGAGATGACCCTCCTTTTTATTATCAGATAAAGAAAAACTGGATAGTGGAAAGTAGGCTAATTGTGTGACTGTGACAGTTAAACCTACCTTTGTTTAAAAAAAAAAGGCAAAAACAGACAATAAGCACAACTGAGATATTTATAAAGCCTGGCGCAATCTGAATTTGATATTGTTTTTGCATTAATGAGGTAAAAAAAAAACAGTAAAATTTCACACGGACAATGTCTATTCAGAATTGAAGTTTTTGCCCACGTATGGCCGCTCCTTAAAACACAGATGGAATGAGGAAGAGAAGGACACACACACACACACAATTTTGTAAATATTTCCTGATGGGGACATCCTATTCATCTATGATTAATAAAATATGGTGCCAATAAACGTTATTCACACCCTTAAACAGTATTGAATCATAATGGACTTTAATCTAGATGCACACTTTTCTGTCACGTTGGGAGGTACTTGACTACTTGGGTGAAATAAACATTACAACATCTTTTTTTAATAATCAGTTCTTTATATATATATCTTTATTTATATATTTATATGCCAATGAGAAACAAATAACAATCATATTTACACAAACAAAAGCAAGCTAAGAGTCAGAGAAGAGCTCTGCAAAAAAAACAAAAAAAAAACATACCATACGGGACACAGACATATAACTGTAAATTATTGCTTTGTGTTCACGGGTTATGAACTACACTTAAAGTACTAGACAATATCTAGATCCAAACAGAACAGCAACGGTGATAGAACTGACTATCTGTAGACTTATAAAAAGAAAAGAAAGAACAAGATCATTTTACTGATACGGAGCAACTGCAACAACAGCCTTAAAGACAGTAAAAAATATCAATACATTATGCTGCCAATGGTAGGCTTATCTTACAACTCGGTACAAATTTGCTTCTTGTGTTCATATACTTAACTTCTTCCTTTTGTCTTAAAGGTTAACACACACAAAACTCAAAGAGTCCAAAACATTTGTTCATGCTGGTTATCAAGAACTCAAAGAGCTTTGTTCACCATGTTTCTCACCCCTGTATTGACTGAAACACAACAGGATGAAACAGGCAGGAGAAAAGGGCTGCATTCAGAGTGAGATACAAACGGGAAAGACTGCATCTATGGAAAAGTCACAGCATGCAGAAGTACAAAATAAAAAAAAGTTAATTATTTATTTCTATATTAAGTTATTTGCTAAATGAGTCCTTCATCTCTAAAGGATTGGCTTTTAAACAAAACACTTGAAATCTTTTTCTGACATGTAAGTAAGGGAGCAAGGCAATTTATAAAGTCACATGAATTTCACAGTTATTTGTTTGCATTATTTCTTTTTCATTGCATTTCAAAATATGACTGAATATCACTCAATGTTTAACTGAATTTTCTTTCTTTCTTTTTTTAAAATTATTTTTTGACTAAAATGTGACTTTTTTTATAAGGCTAATTTAACCGCCATCTTTATAAGCCTCTCTGCAATCCTCAATCTGATTGGTCAATCGTGACATTCTACTTCACTGACTGTACATTATTACTAAAACAAATATCTTAAAATGACATTTTCATCCATCCATTTTCATCTATTTTTACCTTTTTGGTATGAATTAACACAGTGGAGGTTTATAAACTGGAAAAACAATTATGAGACACAAAAGAACTGGGATAGTTCCACAGAAGAAAGAAAGTCATACAGGTTTGGAGTAAATGATGACAGAATTTTCATTTTTCGGTGGACTATCCCTTTATATGATTTGATCTGTCATTGCAAAATGCACAGCTTAACAATATGACAGTATCATTATCAGTACTCAGTTCTGGGTCACTCGGCACATTGATTTTAATTTTGAAACTTGAGCATGTCAATGTATATTCAATAAATCAATGAAGATATGAAAAACACCAAACATTGTCAGTGCTAAACAATGCAAGTGGTACAGAATCACGCCAAATAGAGATGGTGTAAAACTAAGACCCAAACCATGTGCTTTTTCCTAATTGTTTATCTGGCCTGCAAGTGAATGATGCGCTATACAAATACAAAATATCGAACTTTACACCTGACAACTATTTCTTCGCTTTCCAAGGCCAATCACTCTAAAAGACAGCGATCAGATATGCTTAAAGTTGCTTTAACATAGAGTATAAAATACGCCAGTCAGCATGCAAAAATGTGTGGTATCAAATACACAGTAAGAATAATACACATCTAACTTAGTAAACACCCTCTCATCATAACCGTTCTTACCATTTCCATTAAACAACTTGTCATCTCATTCTAGCATGGTATGAAAAGGCATAAATACGCACACGGGTCACAATCCCAGCGAGCCGCGCCACCTCTGCAGGTGTGCCAACCTGACCGATATGGAGATGAACGCGGACACGGCTGTCGAGAGAGAAACGGAGAAAGCAGAATGGGTCGGCTTCCTTTTTTTAAAGCGTTCTTTTCTTTGATGATCAATCAAAGTGACAAACAGTAACAAAGTTTACATGTAACCTACTTCTACGACTGTTAAATACAATTACTGCTCTTCAATGCTACAGTACAAAGACTCTAAATGAGGGAATGAAAGCGCTATGATTGTGAGACGGGGGTTGCAAGCTCATCGTCCCATGAGGCAGCAGTGAGACAGTGTGTTCAGTCCACGAGTCCAGTTCAGAACACCACACGTCACCTGTGCACGGAGCACCCCTCCACATCCATCCCATTCTTAGTTTAGCTTTTTTTGTTATTGAAATAAAGCGTGCCTTTCCCTGGATGAGAGAAAGAGACACAGAGAGAGAGAAAAACGTGTGAAGTGTGCCAAAGGTTTTAGTTGTAGACTTTCGGGGGACCGTCGGGGCGTCTGGTCTGGACAATCTTGGCTTTTGGCCGGGCTTCTTCCTCTTCCTCAGTATCGCTCTCACACACGTGGACCACCACGCTAGGAGTGGACTCTGTACCCGCATGCAGCTCGTACTTCTCACCTAGAGAGACAGATAAAAGATGAACACCTTTTGAAATGAATGGACATACTAAAAAAACATGAAGTTAGTTTCAGAACTCAAGCCTTCCTGCCCAGCCAAATATGTCCTCAATTTAGCTATGAACTTCTTCATCATTGAAGAAAGCCATGCTGTGGGCAGGACATTTTTAACTTTCATGAAAAGTCTAGTACAAACACATTCCCGGACATTCTGCATCCGTCATGTTTGCATTGTCTATTGAACCAAATGTTGACCTATGATATACTGACAACAACCGCAAAAACTGTTAAAGAAGAACTTCCCAAGAACAAGAAAACTTTCTTTGCATGGCTTGGACAAACTGTACAGCTAATGTAAATTATGAGGCAAATTAAACCCTAAAACCATAGGTCCCTATAAATTAACAAAATGGTCTGTGATTAAAAATAATAATAATAATGTTATACAAAATTATTTTTGTCTCTAGTTCAACATGGTGCTCTTCTCAGGCTATATAATACTAAAAAATCTATTATTAATAAGAATATACAAAATTATTTTTGCCTCTAGCTCAACACAGTGTTCTTCTAAGACTAGGCTATCTATCTATTCATCCATCCAATATATATATATATATATATATCATTTTTTTTTGCATTTAGTTCAACATGATATATGGTGCTCCAACAACTCTTACTGAAGAGCGGAATAAGAGTATTATGTCATATCATCAACAATTAAAATGAGAAAACTCAGTAATCCAGATATGAAGAATGGAGCCCAAAACATTTTGTGTTAGATTGTTTTTGCCATCTTGCATCGGGTGGACATTTTATAGATAAATGTCCAGATAAATGTCCTCTCACTAACCAATTATGAGATTTGAAAGCCATTAAAAGATTAAGTTTTAGATTAAGTAATAGAAGCACCACCACTGAGAACACACAAACACTGAGAAACAGAATGAGGGTTGCTATAGTAACGAGCCAACCAATAAGAGGTGATAAAAGGTTTGTCTGGCAGGAAGTCAGTGTGTGTGTGTGTGTGTGTGTGTGTGTGTGTGTGTGTGGCATGCTTCCAGGCAGTGAGAGAACAGGGCAGTTCTCATCCATGAATCTCTGTTTTTCTTGCTCAGCCTCAGCTGCCTCTTCCTCCAAAAGGCCATGAGCAATCTGAAGCAACAAGCTCTGGAGCACAGAGACAAAGACGTAGCATAGACAGCATTCAACAAGAGAGTCACTGACAGTTCATATAGCTCAGATCACATGACGAAAGACATGACCTCACCTTCAGATTTTGCCTGCGGCTGGACGACATCTTTTTCCTATCAGAAAGCAAATGTTTACAATTTCAGAGAGTGCAGAACAGTGCATCATTTAGTGGTTGGGGTGATTATGGTTGGGAGAAACAGATGGAACATCCATGCTAAAATACTTTTGATAATAGTAATAATAGCATTTATGCTAGTATAAATACAAAATGATCATGATGCTAAATGTGTTTGCTGAGTTCAGTAATCAAGGACTTAGTGACTTGACCTTTTTCACACCACACAAACATTATGATGTTGTAACTCAATACTTACTCAGACATCTTGCCGGGCTCTGTGTGGCGACCTCTGTGAAGGTGAAGACGCCTGTGGGTGGCAGGTGGGGGTGTTACTGCCTTCAATCTAATGGAAACAATTTGCATTCAGTCATCGGTTCTGCAGCAGGTCTAAATTTGGCTGGGATAATGTGAAAGAGAGATGGGTGTGTGAGTGTCGAGACCCACAGAAGTGTTAGGTGTTTAAGGGTTTGAATTTGAGAAGCAGTTGTCTTGTGCTCTTTTTTTAGTGTTCCTTTGTAGGAAGCAGAAGGTCTGCACCAATACAGAAGGCGAGACAGCTGACAGACAACTTGCTGCCTCTTGAAGAATCTCCTCGACTTCAACACTCAACAGCTGAAACCCTCCACAACTGTAAAAATACTTTCTGCTCTATTAGTTCTATATTTTTCTTGCCAAAAAAGATTTTGGATTGGACGTGGACTGAGTTGGGGGTTGCTATAGTAACGAGCCAACCAATAAGAGGTGATAAAAGGTTTGTCTGGCAGGAAGTCAGTGTGTGTGTGTGTGTGTGTGTGTGTGTGTTGTGATATGTACCAGCAGGGGGCGCAGACACAGCACACATGAAGAGGAACATCTAAAACTGTTTTAACAGTCCATTTCTGTTTACTGTTGCCACCTATTACAGTTCAGTTTTTAAACACAATAAACACAATATTTGATCACCAATATTTTTTTTTTTTACAATACAGCATCCTTGTAATATCATTTTAGCCTTCTTGCCATTTTAATTCATCATACAGTAGAGGGATATCAGGAGATGGTGAAGAAGATGGAGGAATGGGATCTGGAAATGTGGCCCCAAAAATAATTTTAACACTAAAGTCACATTAAAAAATGTATATGCAATTGAATTTGATCAGGGATTGTCAACATTTTCCAATTCAGGGACCCCCCATATATGCTTCATCTTCTCAGTAACACTGACTGTATAATAACTTTCATGAAATCATGAATAAACATTAAATACAACTAGTGCTGACCTACACTACCGATCAAAACGAAAGTAAGGTTGATACTATTCAATAAGGACACATTCAATTGATCACAGTAAAGACTTTTACATTGTTACTTTCTTATTTCTTATATCTTAACACATATGATAGAATACAGTTATTTTGAATTGCAATAATATTTCACTATATCACTGTTTTTACTGTATCAAATAAATTTAGACTTGGTGTGTATAAGACATTTCTTTTAAATACATGAAAAAATACTTACGGATAGTTTCTTAGTTTACCATAACAAATCCTGGATTCATTGCATCCAGTGCCTGACAGAAATGTGCATTTTAAGGTTTATACACTCCGAGGCAAACAAAATAAAGCTATAGAAGAAATTGTCCACATTTGGGGACTGATAAATATATCAGTCCCCTTTAAGAACTTTCTATATTGTATATTATCAGTCCATAGCCCCTGGCAAAAGATAAATACAAAAAAAAAATATATATAACACTTCACAAAAAAGCACAAGCACACTTTTCAAGAAAATGTTTGTACTCCAAATGCTTTTGGGGTCACTTAATCTATCTACAGAAGTTCGCAAGTGTTTTTAATCCACTTTTGGTGTGAAAACCAGTGTTTGAGTCAGTGAGGACACATACATTTGGTTCAGATGGTTACACACACTTACACTCAGCACAGCTTGTTTGTATGTGTGGGAGTAAGTAGCATATGCTTGTATGCTGACTGTGTGTGTGTGTTTGTGTTTTGTACCTGGTCCCAATTTGGCCACAGCACACAGCAGGTCGTAGTTGATCAAAGGTGTGGCATCTTCACTCTGGCTCCATCCCACAGGTGGGGACGCAGGTGGAGAGATGAGGAACTGCTTGACAGGTTGAGGTGGGGCAAGGTATGTCTTGTCCATGTCGTCCCTTGAATTCTGCACCTGTGGTCAGAGAGAAAAAAGATGGGGTGATAACGTGAAAAACAAGACTAAACAGTACAAGAAAAAACTCCTCTCCTTTTAAATTAAATACATCCTCTTAGCTAAATATAGCACAGTTCAGGCCCAGATCTAATTGATTTGAAGGAATATTCTCACCATAGTTACATCTCTCTGAAGGAAACAGGCTAATCTTTCACTGTTTAAAAGACACACGTCGTCCTACCTAGATCATATCCGCACTCCTACACAGCAGCACACAAATACACAGAATCATTGTGAGGAGTGCGTCCACTCTTTCTGTGCTCTGAATAAAACACGTGGAGCACATTTACTACATACTGATTCTAGAAATATAATTGTGTCTGTCTGATTTCACACAATTAATAGCAATGATGATTAGTCACACGAAAGTCTCCACAGTGTGTGTGTGTGTGTGTTACTGTGCTGGGAACTGTGTGTTCTTTGACTATCCCTAGCTGACAGACCTCTGAGAGGAGAAATGAAGAACTAAACTCCCCTCTTCTCTCATCTGGTCTCCTGCTAATGTTACACTGAGAGTCCTGAGATCTCAGCTCATGTTGCTTCCGATAATTGTCCTATTATTGTCAAAGACGATGTTTTAAATGAATCAAATGCCTTATGCACCTTGCTTGATTCATAATGTTACGGTGGGTACAAACTTGCTATGCCCTTCCTCGTTTACATCTGGTGTAGCAAGTAAAAGAACTGTATAATTATCTTTTTTGTATGTATTTGTTTTTGGGTATTTTTAAATGTTCAATTTGAAAATGCTCCAATAAACATAACATACAAAAAACATTGTATGAACATTGAACAGAACATTGGCTATATGCAAGCTTCAGGGGAGAGCAAAATTATGAAAAATTAATACATGAATTTGAATGAATATGAACTTACATTGCCATTTAAAGGTTTTGTCAGTAAGCTTTTTTAAAGAAATGAATACTTTTATTTAGAATGCATGCATTAAATCTATCAAAAGTGAAATTAAAGGCATTTACAAAGTTACAAATTTTTTTAAAATAAATGTTGTAATATTGAACTTTCTATTCTTCAAAGAATCCTGAAAAATATTTGTTTCCACAAAAAATATTTACAGCACAACTGTTTTAAACACTGATAACAAGAAATGATAGTTGAGCATCAAATCAGCATATTAGTAATTCAAACAGCATATTGTAATTTCTGAAGGATCACGTGACACTGAAGACTGCAGTAATGACTGATGAAAATTCAGCTTTGCCATCACAGGAATAAATTACATTTTAAAATATATTAATATAGAAATTAAAGGAAAAATGTTATTTTAAATTGTAATAATATTTCACAATATCATTGTTCTTATTGTATTTTTGATTAAAATAAATTCAACCTTAAAATAAAACTTCTTTCAAAAACACTAAAAAAAATCTTACAGACACCAAACTTTAGAACAGAATTGTGTATTTCGGTCTTTTTGGAACTATATCTTCAGTTTATAGTATTTGAATATAGTTCCCAAGTCACATGGACTAATTTTAGAGTTTGACAGCTCCTGCACACAGGTTTGGAACAACATGAGGGTGAATAAATGATGACAGAATTTTCATTTCTGGAAGAACTATCCCTTTAATGAAGAATGAAACATACTAAAGATTAAAGCACTGACCTGTGCGAAGTACAATTTTAGTTTTGTGCCGTTGAAATCGGATTCATGGAGCTCGATGCGTGCGCGTGCAGCAGCCTCTGGAGTGCTAAAGCTGATCCGAACTCTTCTGAAACTCTTGAACATCTGGAAGGACGTCTGATCATCATAGATCCTGAACAGAGCCTCAAACCGCTCCTGAGGAGAATTACAAACAAAACACATTTCAGAACTGCTTCAGTTCTCCATTAAATAACTTGATGTCTACTGTAAACGTTTGCAGTGTGTAATTTCACAATTCTGCTGATGTTTTTAGCATTTGTGTTATTATGAAACTAGCATCATGCTCTCCTGTGCCCTAGAAGCACTGTACAGGACCCTTCAGTGCTGATTTAGACGGTTTTGAACAGGAGGCAGGTGAAATATGAAGAGTGACCTTTATTGTGCTGATGGAGCAAGTACAGAGAGAACGGTGACAGGAAGAAAATAAAACAAAAGGTTCATTCAAGGACACCAGAACAACTTCTAGATTTACCCCACACAATGTCCATATTCACTATACTGACAAGGCCAATTAACTGTTGTTTAAGATATAAGCGTGTTGTTTGATATGTTTTGATATAAATTTGTATCATTTCTCTATCCCTTTTAATTTCTATGAATAAAACTATAATTTGAATAAATTTAATATTTAAATTGTAAGAATAATAATTTATCATTTTTGCTGTCCGTATGCAGCTTGTTTGTGTTTGCATTTCAGTGTTTCTGTTCCCACACATACAGGTTTGTTTTGAACTCAGACACTGTGTAACAAGAGGGGATGTGCCAATCACTAATTCATGTGCAGCTCTGAGTGTTTCCTGCAAGCGGTGTAGACTTACACACTACCCAGGTGGAAGGAGTGGACATCCGCCTTCATGACACGCCAGCTCTGTGTGTGTAAGGGAGAGTGTGTGTGGCATGTAAAATCAACCCCAGCTAAAAACACCATGATTTTAATGCTAGTATTGCCACGCTGTTAACCAGCAAATCTCAGCTGATTAAGCTCGTCAATCTGCAAGTGAAACTTGTTTATCATGGATATTTCATTGGTTAAGCTGGCTAAGAAGGCAGAATATATAGTGTATGGACTCATTCTATTGTGTTCTTTTTTACCTTTTTAGTGCTTGACAGCCCCTGGTCACTAAACATTCCAGTATACAGGTTTGGAACGACATGAGGGTGAATAAATGACTTCATTTCTGGATGAACTATTCCTTTAATGAAAAATGAAACATATTAAAGATTAACACGCTGACCTGTGCAAAGTAGTTTTAGTTTAGTGATGTTGACATCAGATTCGTGGAGATAAGGAGGACACATACCATGATGACCTGCTTCATCATTAAATGAACTGTAACATATGAATGCATACATGCATAAATGAATTGAAATAAACAAACAAAATAAATATAATTGAAAGGAATACTGATAAAAGTGCATAATATTAAAATTCTGGCCAATACATATAAGAAGACTATTATTTTCATGCTATGGTTGCTATTAAAATTATATACTACTTTGACAAAAGAAATCAAAATAATCACTAAAAGCTCAATTTAAATGTACAGTATGAACAATGGATAATTATTTTGAGTTTTACAAAAGATTACATTTAACAGTATTAATTAAATAATTAATTGATTTAATTACTAATTAAATAACTACGTTTTTAAAGATTTTATTTCTTTTGTATGGGATTGATATGTTGTGCATCCCTAATACAATTTCTTTAAGAAATTATATAATATATAAATATATGATTGTTTCTATTATGATGGCCCAGCATCAAAAAAGGAGAGCTGGGGTTTTCTCTCTCAGTGTGTTGCTGGACAGACACTGCAGCGAAACTTCAAAGATCACATCAGCATCCAGTAAACAAAAGCTCATTGTTTAATCCGATAGCAACATTTCACAGGCAGGGAACAGGCCCCTTTTCAAAGCAGCATTGCAGATAAGTGTTCAGGACACTGGTGTGATGTAAGGCCTGTGTAACTCTGTTATGCAACAGCACAGGTGTGTGTTGGCTCACTTCACACCTCTGCCAATCACATGTCTTATACACCTTTTACCTGCCTGGAAAGCATAAGCAGGTGGTGACACACGAGATCACTGTGGTCAGCTTTAATGGAGGGCAGAGAGAAATATTTACAACTACTGTACTGATGGAAAACTGCAATCTGGAAAAAAAACCTTGCAGATATTCACACCCCAACAGAGCAGAAAAAGTGATAGTTACATATTTAAAAAAGTACTTCATTAGGCTGATTAAAATGATAATGTGTTATTCTTTTTATCACTTCATTAAAATAACCATCTAATTCATTTATTAATTTAGCTTTTTTATTTGAATGCAACCAAATAAAAAGTAAAACAAAAACTTCATAGTTCACACTATCCAAGACATTTTTGATGAAATGTTTGGAGAGGCTTCTGTTCCTCTGTGGAAACACATCTGGCTAGTGAGGTCAAGCATTAAAATTCTTCAGTCAGGCATTAGTCCAGGACAGTCCATCTATGAACTCTGTAAAAAGTATTTCAGAAAGATGGAATGCACATGACTATGAGATTTAAACAGACTTGGGAAAGAAATTCCCAAAACAAGAAGAGTCAGACAAAGAGTCTCAGAGAGATTTAAAGAGGCGACACTCCAAATAAAAAGCCTCTAAAAGCCTCTTAGAAGTAAAAAGCCTCTAAAAAGAAATGCTAGAGAATTAGACTGAGAGAATCGTTTGAGAGAGTGAGTAGAGACCGATTGAGCAGAGTACAATATGTGTGGTGCATCTGACTGTAATCTATTTAATTGTTTGCAAAACACATTACATTTTTTTCCGTCTGTCAAACGCAAAGTACAGTGGTGTCTAGATGACTGCATTCACTTATTTCTGCTCGCATTGCATTCACTTATGAATGGTAAAACAATGAATTGAACAGTTTCAGATACATGATATGCATGAAAAACTGTAATGCAACTGACGTGTATTGTCCGATGCACCAGTGAGTTCATAATTCTAAAAAACTTTATAAATATATTAAAAAATGTTGTACTCAAGTATAGTTTTAGCACTGAATATTAATAATGTAAACTACTGAGATGGTAACTGTGATTTTTTTCTAAACAGAGGAAGCATTTTTTTCAGCCAAACAGCTATTGTTGGAAAGTGGATTCAAAAATTTGAGTAAAACACGTGAAAAAATAGTTTTAAAAATTAAATAAATCCTTGTTTTCCATACTATTTTACACTAAATGAGCAAGAAGAATTATATTTTCACCTATATAGTAGTACATAATGATAAACAGCAACATTTTATAAAGATTTTAATAGAAATACTAGTTAAGAGAATACATATTTGCAATGCTGCCTAAATAAATATTGTCAGATAAATTATTGTGAATATATCATGAGTTTTTAATCACCAGGCCCATACATTACACGGCTCAGAGTATACTTATCCTCTTGTCCTCATACTACAGTCTCCTCAGAAAGTGACTTTAGGACAAGCTCCACACATGTACTCAATACAGAAAGCCATTAAAAAGCGAGTATGACCCATGAATCTGGGGCATATGGTGCACTGGGACGCTAGCATGATTTTGGGCTGAGAATAGAACCATAAATAATTAAGAAGATTTATCCGTTAAACGAGTGGGAGATGTTTTTAATTACCCTGCTGATGTTACACAACCCTGACGACTAGCCGCCAATCAAAAAGCCCTTGGGTGATACAGACTGGAGCAGATTCAAAGAAACACTGTACTACAACTACAAATTCCTAAATATAGACAAAAACATATTCACTCGAAAAACATAGTTCAACTCGACAGACGCACAAATTTTATTACATGTCCCCATAAAGACCATATCACATCTGGTTTCCTGTAATTCAGGTGCTCATTGTTCGGCCTGTCAGTAAATAATGAGTGAACTTTTGCTGCCTTAAATCAAGTCTTTGTCCAAAACAGAGTCTGGAAACTGGAGGACCAACCCAGAACACAAAATCTAAATGTTATCATAATGTCACACACGAGTCATTCATCCAAGCAGCCGAGGTGCCAACTCGCCAGGCACAAAACAGTTTTGCACAAAAGAAGCTGATCCCTGACCTTCTGTGAAAGGAAATCTCTGTAAGTGGCAGAAGCGATTCATCACAAGTGCCGTAAATGCAAAGGGCACTGTTTTCCCTCAGCGTTATCAGCACAGAGTTAAACAACAACAACAAATGCTGTCATCCTGATTGGCTCTGGTGGAATTGGTGCCATCGCTCAGGTCTGTTGTGGTTTTTATACAAGGATCAATGGTAGGGAACAAATCCAATTGACAGACCTGATGAAAAAGCCCCGGGGAATTTTCCAGAGTTCAAAGATGGGTGCAGTGATATCCATCCCATAATTCCATGCCGTTATAGGAATTTCTGATATCTGAAAAAACCTTTGTTGTCTAAACCGACTGATTTCTTACTATGTTCAGTGCAGTTCTTCAATATGGAATTCAATCAAGATATCTATAGAATGGTATCTGATAGGGGTGCTCTGACATGAAAAGCTTGTCTTGCCCTTATTTTTGTGGTGATCCTGCTTGTGCTGCCAAAACAGCACTGACATGCCAAGTCATGGACTCTACAAGCCCCCTGAAGGTGTCTTGTGGTATCTGGCACCAAGACGTTGACAGCAGATCCTTCTTGTCCTTAAAGGGATAGTTCACCCAAAAATGAAAGTTCTGTCATTAATTACTCACCCTCATGTCGTTCCAAACCCGTAAGACCTTCTTTCATCTTCAGAACACAAATTAAGATATTCTGATGAAATCCGAGAGCTTTCTGACAAGACAGTAATGTAACTGAAATATTCCCAGGCCCAGAAAGGTAGAAAGGACATCATTAAAATAGTCCATGTGACATCAGTGGTTCAACCGTAATTTTACGTAGCTACGAGAATACATTTTGTGTGCAAAGAAAACAAAAATAGTGACTTTATTCAACAATTCTTCTCTTCCACGTCACCGTCCTCCACCATTATCTGTCTATGCAGGGTCAGAAAGCTCTCAGATTTCATCAAAAATATCTTACTTTGTGTTCTGAAGATGAACCAAGGTCTTACAGTTTTGGAACGACGTGAGGGTGAGTAATTAATGAGAGAATTTTCATTTTTGCGTAAACTATCCCTTTAAGCAAAGAGGTTGAGCCACCATGGATTGGACTGGTTGGTCCAGCACATCCCATAGATTTTCAATCAGATTAACTTCTGAAGAATTCTGAGATCAGGACAACACCTTGAACTCTTCATTATGTTTCTTTAAACCATTCCTGAAAAATTGCTGAAAGAGGCTACTGCCATATCATTGTAATAAACGGTGTACCTGGTCTGCGATGAAGTTGAGGTAGGTGGCTTGTGTCCACATGAATGGCCAGAAACAGGGTTTCCCATTAGAACATTGCCCAGATCATCACAATCCCTCCACCAGCTTATCATCTTCCCGTAGTGTATCCTGGTGCCATTACATCCAAGTATACACAATGTAAAAGAAAAGGGGACTCATCAGACCAGACATCCTTCTTCCACTGCTCCATTTCTGTTGCTTGTGTGCCCATTCTATGAGCTTTTGGCTGTGGACAGAGGCCATCATGGGCATTCTGACCAGTCATCACATTCACAGACCCATCATTAAAAGTGTTTCCATAGACCTTCTACTATCGATGATCCATACACATTCTGTAACCAATTTGCGGTTTATCCGTCTTTGGACCGCTGTTGGTAGGTTCTCACAAATGCTGACCAGGAGCATCTTACAAGCCTCACTGTTTCAGAGATGCTATGATGCTAAAATGCATTTTAATATAAAATTGTTATTTATATCTAAATAATTTATTATATTTATTAAATATATATATATATATATATATATATATATATAAACAATACTGTGAAAATATTATTACATTTTATAAATGTTATTCATTTTATATTAAATATTATACAATGTTTATTAATTATATATTAAAATACATTTTAAATGTAATTTCGTCCTATGATGACAAAG
>NW_015627225.1:1571905-1577945 GCF_001515625.1 Sinocyclocheilus rhinocerous
TATATATATATTGTAAAATTATAAATGTTTTTTAAATGTCCGGATATCCTGATCTAAGCAACACTTATAACAAAACTAAAGACACAGGTACAAGTTTCAATTACACTGTGTGCCACCCTACAGAACGTATCTTTAATTCTCTGACCACAAAGTTACATAATTCGGCGCGGTTGTCACATCAGTAGCTGTTTATTCCTGGCTCTATCATCCGCAAGCGCTGAGGATTCAGGAAGGTGCTAGGACTAGAATGTGCAGGCTGTGTTGGCTGGTAACACGACCCACAGGAAAACAGACACAAGTGGGTGGCCAGCAGCCTTTTGTCTAACGTCATCATTACCTACGAATGCCTTTAACCTTTCAGAGTGACATCTGAGCTCTGCCTATGCTCTTGGGTTACAGATGTATCTAACCTCCCTCCTCCATCCATCTTTCTGTTTCATCCATCTATCGGTCCATCTAAGATGAGTGAAGAGAGAGAGAAAGAGTGAGAGACATACAGTCCTAGCATGGCTGTTGCAGGCCTATATCTCAGGCTGCAGGCTTTAGCCTCCCCACCTGCCAAAGCTCAGATCCTGTTACCTACCTGAGTAGAACCTGATCCAGGTATGCTTCAGTCCTATGCTACCTTCAGTTTTACCTGTCACTCACTGTTGTAGCTAATGTGCCATTTGTTGTGACACCCACTCTAGACAGAGATATCTGCAGTGTCGATTAATCGTCAATTTGAGAATATTAGCATTTGACTATAGTCTGTCCAAAATCAAAATCTTTGAAAAATTTCCCTTTTTCCTATCCCTAGAATAAACTCAGGAGTGTATATGCACCTTAATCATTATTTTCAAATGTTTCAATGTTGATGTTATTTTTTATTTTTTAAAGTTATCTTCATTCATAAATACTGGTACATTTTTGGGGTCACACATGCCATGTAACAACCTGAATTAACCTTGTCTTATAAAAATATAAAAAGGTCAAATTATCTGATAAATTAAAACACTCATCATTGACCTTGATACACACATATTGACCTTGTTTTATGTTTTTACTGCATGTTGGCAATTTGGTAGACAAAACTTTTTCACATATGTTAACTGTTTTAATTGTTTTACTGTTTCTTTCTACACACACACATACAAAAAGTATTCCAAACTACTTACCCTAGTAAAAATAATATAAATAAAACATTTATTTCATACCAAGTATAGTTCAAATCTATTAACATATTTACTGACAAATCGCTTGAGACTTACTGATATAAAAATAATAATTAAACTTTATTTGGAGTACTACTTGTGCACAATGCACATTTATTAATGTCACTATGTTGGCAATTTGGTAGACAAAACGTTTTCACATATGTTAACTGTTTTAATTGTTTTACTGTTTCTTTCTACACACACACATACAAAAAGTATGCCAAACTACTTACCCTAGTAAAAATAATATAAATAAAACACATTTATTTCATACCAAGTATAGTTCAAATCTATTAACATATTTACTGACAAATCGCTTGAGACTTACTGATATAAAAATAATAATTAAACTTTATTTGGAGTACTACTTGTGCACAATGCACATTTATTAATGTCACTATTGATTGGAGGAAGATCATTGTATGATCTTTAAATAATATTGTTTTTTAAATGCAAGATATTTGAAGTGTACTTTAAGTAAACTTGCAATAGTTCCACTTTAGCACAATCAAATAGCCTATACTTAAGTATATCTTTATTTGGACTTCAGCACTACTTCTGCACAAGTAATGTGCATTGAAAATTAGTTGTTCTAATTCAGCAGACTTTAAGTATACCAGTTTAGTATACTAATAGCACAATTACAGGGTACTTTTAAAAATAAATATGTAAATGTATAGTAGCATACTTAGTATGAAATAAATGTATTTCAAACACATTTTAGTATATTTACTTTTCACTAGGGTAGTAAGCATTTCTTTTCAACAATTTCATTCTTTAACCAGGCAATTTTTTCTTCGTTATGATATCAGGATAGCTGTATCACCCTCATTTTTTCTTGAATTTATATTAAATCTATTTGAGCAATTAACAATATGCTCATTATAGATGAATTGTATTTAAGACATTGACAGGGCAAAATAAAATTAACATCATGTTACTGACCTATTTATTAGCCCTCTGCCTTTTCTCTAGATATTAGAGAGATCTCTCTTCCTAGATCTGCTGCTTGTGACTGGACCAATTATCCCAGCTAATATAAAAAAAATGTATTCAAAGCTGAAAAGGCTCATCAGCTGAAAGACTGACCATCACTAACTGTTACTTGACTTTCTTGCAAAGGGATTTACAGCACTCTAATTGTAAGAAAAGTCTCTCATGCTTTGCTCAAAGGCAAGTAGAGTAGAACTGTCACTCTAGAACTCTTAAATTCCCGTGTCACTTCCACTTGGGACGAAACCTAGATCACTGACCATCATGCAACCACCATTCAATGACAAACAGATCAATTAAAAAGCCAGCATAAACAAATAAAGTGCACTGAAAGGTGGCAAGATCTGACAGCTGCTATGAACATTGAGCCTACTGATCATGCCTGATGGACATTCACTCCTTCTTATGGGAATCAGTGCGAAGTAAAATACAAACACGCCAAAATCTGGTCAAACTTTAAAAGTCATGTGTTTATGGCCTCAGCAAACATGCCATTAATGTGTTAACCATTTAGAGGGGATGTGCATGTGTGTGCTTATGCGTGAATGTTGAGAGTCCTGCCCATAACCTTCAGATTGAATGTGCTGATGTCTGCATATTTTCCATAGCACATCATTTTCCATTGAACACACACGCACACTGTAGGCCACACCTGTTCCAGTGAGTGCGCTCAGATCCCAGTTGCTCCACTAACAAGTCTGACAAATGTCGATGAAAAGTTAACAGACTATGTGAACCTATCCGTCATAATATCTCATGTAAATGCAACATGTACCCTATCAGAAAATAATTTCTAATTCCTTAATTTATCCATTAATGAAACCAGTTAAAACTTCATTATGCACTGCCTTATCGATTTATTTATATAAACACACACATCAAGTGAATTTTCAATGCTCCCGTCCAGTGAGAAAATCAGAGCAGAGAGTAAATGAATAAACCCTTAAGCGGTGGATAAAAAACACAAAGTAAAAAACAAAACCAAGCTGTTGTGCAGAGATCAGTGTAATCAGTGACTGTTGCCCACGTGCTGCATTTTATAATCTCCTGTGTCCTCAAACCGAGCCAAAAACCCAGATTAGAAGCAATACACACACATACTGACATTTTCAGACAATCTTTCTTTCGGACTTTCTTCATAAATCTTAAGTTGTCTTTCTTTCACTGCTGTCGTTTCTCGCTCAGGGCAGGACACTGCAGGCAAAGCAGAGCCACTGCAGTCTGCAATATAGCCGCACAGAAACACCTGTCTGTCTGACTGCCTGCCTCTCTATTTGCAGTTTACGGCACAGAAACACTGACCAAACATGGAAAACACATAAACTAGATTGACACTTTGACACCACATGCTTAATGGCACTTTTTTCTTTTAATTTTAGTATCACACGCTTCTTGTGAAACTCATTTGAGCAACTGTCACAAACATCATACATGCATTTCCATGCAAAAACTTGTGTATTTGTTTAAGTGAGGCAAATGTTTAAAGGTGTAACAGAAAAATATATAATAATATAATTCTAAATATTAAATCTACGAATCCTGACATAAAAATGCATCTGTGCATTTTCAGCGCTGCACACTGCAGAAAACTGCACTGGCTCATGCCGGAATGCATGAAAGTGTGTGTCTGGGTGCCCCACTTCTGGACTCATTTCAAATGAGGAATCCTAACAAATGCTCAATGCAATTTAAAATAAAGCGCCATTACCAATTACAAGCCAAACTAAGCTTTATCATCGATTATTGCAGTATGATAGGTGAATGCGTGCAGTTCTACCTGACATACCTGCAAACGGCAAAAGTGAGTATGTGTATGCAGGAACAATTGCGTCTAGAGCAGATCTCAGCGGATTATAAAATAATTGGTTTTTAAGGGTATAGATCACACACAAAAATGAAAAGGCAAATGTTAGGAATAATGTCATGAACTCACAGTTTTTGGGCATACAATGAAAGTGAATTCTGCTCATTTTGCTCTACAGAAAGAAAAAGAAGGGTTTGGAACAACATGAAGGTGAGTAAATGATTACATAATTGTCATTTATGGTTTGAACTATGCCTTAATGTAATGCAACTTAAGTGTGCACACCAGCTGCCTCATCCCATACAAACGGCTGGCGCAGCCCGTCAGGAGCAGCTCCGCATCGAGGTCGTTCAGAGCATTGACGCCATCAGTGCGCATGCAGCAGAATGTTAATGTGAACTGCGGATTCATTGAGAAAAATTCCTGCGAGTTCTACCTGACATACCTGCAAAAGGCAAAAGTGAGTGTGTATGCAGGAACAATTGCGTCTGGAGCAGATCTCAGCGGATTATAAAAGAATTGGTTTTTAAGGGTATAGATCACACACAAAAATGAAAAGGCAAATGTTAGGAATAATGTCATGAACTCACAGTTTTTGGGCATACAATGAAAGTGAATTCTGCTCATTTTGCTCTACAGAAAGAAAAAGAAGGGTTTGGAACAACATGAAGGTGAGTAAATGATTACATAATTGTCATTTATGGTTTGAACTATGCCTTAATGTAATGCAACTTAAGTGTGCACACCAGCTGCCTCATCCCATACAAACGGCTGGCGCAGCCCGTCAGGAGCAGCTCCGCATCGAGGTCGTTCAGAGCATTGACGCCATCAGTGCGCATGCAGCAGAATGTTAATGTGAACTGCGGATTCATTGAGAAAAATTCCTGCGATGAGAAACAATGAACTGGCGGCGTGCAACGTCACACAGACCGCGCGCATGCAGTGAAAGCGCTCCTCGCGCACAGACACAGACCGTTCATAAACACAGCATGCATTTACTATTTTTTTTCTTTTTTAATTTGTTTATAGATAAACTTGCAGTACCTGCATTTTGTCCGACGTAAACACCTCCGTGTCTACATCGCAGGCGATGAGCGTCAACATCTCCAATTTCATGTTTATCGATGGCATGCCCTCTTTTGCAGCTCTTAAACAGATAAATAAAGAAATTTGGTCTTTTATTCCCTATGCTTATTTTCTTTCTCGCTCGTCTTCTTTCTGTATCTGTGCGGCTCTCTGAGAATGAAAGTATTTTGTTTGTTGGTGAGGTGACTGACCCAAACTCTCTGGCTGTCTCTGACTGAGATGCTGCTCTGTGAGCGCTTGAAGGCTGCTCAGGTTCATCCGCACTGACCAATCAGAGCGCTCAGCCGCCACATTGACGTCACCGACTTCTTTGTTTGATTCTATTCTGATGTGCACGCGCTCCTCAGATAAGTGAACGCAGAACGCCGCAGAACGGTTCGGTTTTGCTAACAAACGATGCCGTCATTGTTGTCCTGCTCCTCTGATTTACTAACAGTACATGAAACAGTTCCAGGTGACAACTAAACTTGTAGTAATAGAGGGGAAACATATGTCATAAATTCCTAATTTATAAAATTACCTCAGAATCCTGCCAGAATGACCACAGACCTTAAATAAATAAATAAAGATGTGAATTACAGGAGGGGATCTGATACACCCATTCACAGCATGATCTCTTAAGGAAGTCAAAACAAAAGGCTGGGAAGTCTTGACAATTTTAAATCAGTTAATTCTATGTATTATGTGATAATATATCTAATAGTGTTTTAAAGTTTTAAGTTACCACAAAAGTAAGTTTTGTTCATATGCTGGTGAACAAAAGTCGCATCCTTTCAGAGGGAACAATTGCAACAGTGTGCCTGCTGGATAATTATGCTAAGTTGTGTCATAACAGAGCAATTTCAGTTTACTTTTTTAAAAGGAGTTTATATTATAATAAAGGTGTGTGCATGCACTGTGCACCTTTTATATACTAGTATTCCCTCAGCTTATGGAAAAGCTATTTGTGATTAACTTTGAT
>NW_015627225.1:1578390-1617966 GCF_001515625.1 Sinocyclocheilus rhinocerous
GGGTGCTGTGTGTACATTAATGAGGGAAAAAAATTAACTTAAATGATTTTAGCAAATGGCTGCAATATAACAAAGAGTGAAAAATTTAAGGGGGTCTGAATACTTTCCGTACCCACTGTACATATATACATACTGTGAAAATATTATTACATTTTATAAATTTTAAAACAGATTTATAGGTTTAAAACAGATTTTATAGGTATTCTTTCATTACTTCAGTTAATTAAATATACGTTCTTTTCCTTTTACAGTAAGCTGTTTCCAATGGACTGTCCACTCTAAGAAAGTCAGTAAAAATAGGGCCCAATGTATGTTATTTTCTGCATTAATTTTTGACATTGCACACTGCATGTGAAAAACATGCAATGCAACACATTGCATTGTGTTGTGTTTTAAAGGAAATATCCAAAACATATAATGTCCTGGCAGAAAATTACCAGTACCTTTTCTCTTTTCTACTGACTTTTTTTTTTTTTTTTTTTTACAGTGTCCCTTTAAATTTGTGCACCATAAATTGAATTCAGACACAAAGCACTATTTCAACCATTGTTATTATTCAATCACACCAATCAAAATAAAGCTCTCCCACATTTGTATTTCAAACAAAACATGATGAAAGTACAGTGAAGGATGATTCTGCATGACAATCTGTGCAAGAGACAATGCTTAACAGGGTCAGTCTCATTACACACAGACACACATGCACACAGCACTGCAAAGACACTGCACCATCATCATGACTTACAAATGTGCATGTGTAAAGACTGCCAGTCTACCTCGCTCATGTACGTACCATGCCGTACCAGCCCCTGGCACCACTGCAGCTATCACAAACTAGGGCAAACTATTTATATCACAAAGCGAAGAATGAGAGAGAGAGATTCAGAGAGACATGAGAGAGAGAGAGAGAGTTCAGGTGCAGGAGAGTGCAGGAAACTATAGAGGAGTAGAAGGTGATGCAGCAGATATGAGATGCAGAAGAGACAGAGATAAAGGTAAGCCGCAAGTCAGGTAGTTAATATGACAGACAAGCTGAGATATCAAGAGAAAAAAGATAATTGAAAAAAAAAAAACAGCATGTGGAAAATAAAGGTAAAAAAAGCGACACAAAACAGATCAGATAGTATTTCCAGTACACTGCAGAGGTAAGGTATTGTGCATTTCTAACAATCACTGAGTTAGATCTATTGCAGTTTCTATGTTTTTCCCTGTGGAACTTGTTTATACACAACACCAAAATGTCACCTATGTAAATGAGCCACATCCTGTCCTGAATAATAACAGCATAATATTCTCATTATCCTCTTCGCAATTCTTTTTCATCCACGGGTCAGCAGCAGATCTATGGACTGCTCACCACAGCACTGAAATGTGCAATGCAGTATATCTATTTATGACCTTATTATATAATAAATAATGCGTGGATGTGTCATTTAAGGAAGTGGCTTTGCTTCAGGAACCAGATTTCACATTGGACATCAAGTGCTGACCCAACCCTGTTAAAAAAAACAGCATATGCTGGTTAGGTATGTTTTGAAGCATGGCAGCTGGTTTGAGCTGGTTTAAGCTGGTCCTTAGCTGGTCATGTGCTGGTTTAAGCTGGTCATGAGCTGGTTTAAGCTGGTCCTGACAAGGTTAAACCAGCTCAAACCAGCAGCCATGCATCAAAACATACCTAACCAGCATATGCTGTTTTTTTTTTTAACAGTGAACACAGTAGCAAAACTGTTTATTGTACAAAAAAACAAAACAAAGTTAAAATCAAAGTGAAGTGCACTTCATTAAAATGATAAAAAGACAACATGCATAAAAAAAGCAAAATGTGTTTTCTAACATGGAACAAACACTGGGTCGAATATTGTATTAGTAGCTGTAATTTACAGAAAGAATCCTGAAACAAATGTATCATGGTTTTCCACAAAAATATTAAGCAGCACAACTGTTTTCAACATTGATAATAATAAGAAATGTTTCCTGAGCAGCAAATCAGAATGATTTCTGAAGAATCATGTGACACGTGTGTGCCTGCTGAAAATTCAGCCTTGGTATAACATGAATAAATTAAACTTTAAAATATATTAAAATAGAAATCAGTTATTTTAAATTGCAATAATATTTCACAATATTACTGCTTTTACTGTATTTTAAATGCAGCCCTGGTGAGCATAAGATAATCAGAAAACCCCAGGGTGATTGTGTATGACTGCTGAATGTAAACTATCCTTTACGTATCACACATCAAATCCATCATCATTCCCAACAGCCTGATCTCTTGGGTGAGTTTATAAAGGGACTATTTATAGACTCTAATCTAAGGATACATGTCTCAGATCCACTGTTTTGACTCCTATCTGGAGAGTCTCAGCGCTGGGGCAGACAGGCAGGACTTTGACCCTGATACAGCTCAGTGAACAGAGTGGGGAGGAGGGGTCGAGGCACGTGCCACCAAAGCAGGTCAACAGTCTTAATGAAACAACATCGCCAGGCTGCCAGACGCAACCAAATGAAAGACTTATGAAGTGTGTATTTGTGTGTGTGTGTGTGAGAGAGAGAGAGAGAGAGAGTGAAAGGCAAGGATGGAAAGAGAGCTTCTCTCGTGCCACTCACACAAAGTAAATGATTTTCAGGGTTGGGGTGGGGGGGGTCTGTGAGAGCTCTAGTTTCTGAAGCAGAAATAAAGGCCAGCTGTTTGCCCGCAAAGATGCTCCCAGCTCCACCCAAAGACACAAATCACACACTTAGTGTATCTCAAGAGCAGAAAGAAAAGAGCATTTCTGTGTTTTTCAAACTGAGAGAGACAGAGCCGTTTTTAGTCCTCAGGGATGCGTACAATACATTCACTTCAACTGTGGGGTGTTTTGACAGGACAAAAGTGTGATTTTGAATAGCCGTCTCAAGATAAATGTTACAAAGTGATTGTCAACATACCATTTCACTGTCACTCACAGCAGTACATTCATGGCTGCTCTGGATAACTGCACTCATTAGTACAAGACAGGGCAGTGCGCAGGGTCACAGAGTAAAAGGCATTATGGGTAACCTCTAGCCCTCACTGTTATATCCATCTTTTTTACCCTCAGGATAACGACCCAAATATACTATTCAAACACACAAATTGCACCAACATTCACAGTCATAAAGCACACACACACACAATATCAGAGATGTAAGTCATGCTCTTATTGGTACTGATAGCCAACACTCTGCAATGTTTTCCAAGCCTCAGTTGTACTCATTAATTATATGGTTCCTGTTTGTTTATTGTTTTTTTTAAAGAACTACTTCTTAACATTCTAGAAACACCTCTTAAGATTCTTTAGAGTCTATATTTGTAACCTGTACTAACATTCCAAGAATGTTGCAGGGAGGTTTGTGTGGCAACCTAACAGGAATCTAAACAGAATATATGCTAATGGTCATTTTTAGGTTTTATTTATGCTACCATTTAAAAGTCTGGAGTCACAAAGAGATTAAGAAATTAATAATTTAATAAAAAAAGACCTTTACATTGTTACAAAAAATTCTTTTAAATGTGCCATTTTCGAAGTCTGAATGTGAACATGAGCTAGAAGCAAGTTTCAGCACGGGGCAAGATTATGAAAATATAAATATGAATGAATAAAGACACTACTGTTCACTTATTGTTTTGGGTCAGTAAGATTTTTTAACAGAAATTCATACTTTTATTTAGCAAGGATGCATTCAATTAATCGTAAGTGACAGTATAGATATTTATAATGTTACAAAGATTTGTATTTCAAATAATGCTGTTCTATTAAAAACTGATATTAAGAAATGTTTCTTGAGCAGTAAATTGGGATAATAAAATGACTTCTGAAGGATCATGTGACACTGAACTGCTGCTAAAAATGTAACTTTGCCATCACAGGAATAAATTACATATTAAAAATATATTCAAATAGAAAACAGTTATGCTATTTCAAATTGCAATAATATTTCACATTATTACTGTTTTTGCTGTATTTTTGGTCAAATAAATTCAGCCTTGGTGAGCATAAGAGACTAATTTGTAAAAAACAAAACAACTTGTTCCTAAATTCTTGGATTTCTGGTCTCAGAAACCTGAAATAATTAACTATCGCCGCAAAAAATGTTAACTGGGCAATTATGCAAGGAGATGTAGGGGGGAAAATATTATTATTTCTGAAGAGAAAAATGAAAGAGAGGTCAACCAAATCCTCCTCTTTGTCAGAAAACAGGTCCCCGATCATTTCAGTCTGACCTTCACATTTTGTTCAGCACATTTCTTGTGTCACAACATAATGCTTTGTAAAGAAGCAGTTATTAAAGGATGCGGCTAACAAACTATACCGAAAAATAAAAACACTGACTAATATTATAAGTGGACCTCAGGGAAAAAATTATTAAAGATGCATATGATGCCTTAAAGAAGAGACCAATCTGAAGACAAGGAAACAGGTTTTAGTTCTACTGCTGAGTGTGTACACAAACAAGATATTCATTTGTGTTCCCAACACAACATTTACGTATTCGGGTTTAATGTTTTCAGAGAAGCACAAGAGGTTTTCAGAAGGAAGCAGGTATGCTTTATTTTCAGCCAGTGACCTGAGTGACTGTTTCTCTCTCTCTCTCTGTAGAGAAATCACATCTCCGCTTATCTCCTCTACCACAGGGGAAGTAAAAGCTCTTCTCAGTCCCTGCCACTCCTCAGGTAAGAGGTTACAGCTTCAACAGGCAGCAAAAATATTCCATGAATGCTGAGGCAACGCAGTGTGAACGTCAGATGTTGTCCTCGGGGCCTTAAAGTGCTGGCTTCAGAATGTAGGTTAAAATGTACTGCTCACAAGACCTCCATTATCTTTGGACATGCCCGTTTTTGGAAAACTAGAGTTTGCTGAAAAAGATAAAGAGACCTAGCAATCACTCAAAGCCTGAGGAACTGAGTGTGTTGTGTGGAAGAGAAAGCCTTTAATCCCACAATGCCTCATCTCAAACTCAGATAGACCCTTAAAGGAATAGTTAACTCAAAAATGAACATTGTTCCAAACATGTATGAATGTTCTACCATTGTACGGACTGTTTTTGCCCTTACAATGTCAGTGAGGTCCAAAACAACAATGACTTTCAAAGTATGGCCAAAAAACACTGAGACACTTTTCAAGTAAATGGTAACAGAATTTTCATTTTCGGGTAAACTATTGTATAAACAGATGTGAGTGCTTTTTTAACTATGCAACTGTGAACAGAAAGAGATTTTTAAAATATTAGTTCTTACCCTCTGCCTGTCCTCCTCGAACACAGCCTCATGCACGCTGCAGGCAAACAGAGCTGTAGGTAGATCACTCAAGTCCATCATCTCTTCAGAGTCTTCCTCAGCCTCGCCGAACGCCATCTCTTCTTCATCATCCTCTTCAGGATCACTGCTGTGACCCTCTGAGCTGTTGCTCCACAATTTCCCAACCTCACGCATCATTCCACTGCTCCACACAATCCAGTTGAAATGTTGAGGCAACAAACTAGTTTGCTTTTCAGTATAGACAAAACTGGTGCTCGAATTGAGGGGGGGCTGGGGGGATCCGGGAAAATAGTTAAAAATAAACGAGGTGTTTTAGGAGGGCGTGGACAAGTCTTAACTTTTATAAAGAATATCTCTTTGGGTTTGAGACTTTAGTCTTTGCAACTTTAGGGATCTTATCTATTCACAAACAGCTTGTAACACTCCAAAGAGAAAGGAATACTTGAAATTGCATCATATGACCCCTTTAAAATGTAAACGCCCCTAAATCTAAACACGTGACATTGTTTGCTTGCTGCTCCGGTAAAGCTAACATTACAAAAAAAATTAATTAATTAATTAATTAATAAAAAAAAATTAAAAAAGGGGACTAAAAAACCTCTACTCTGTGTCAGGAAGGGAAATCTTCTTAGGCTACTGACCTTTTTGAGGGGTTATTTTCTCTCTCTCTTTATATTTATCCACTTCATGGGCTTTTGTGTTTCTTAAATAAATTGGAAACATTGACTCATTTTTCATTGTTACTATTTTAAACACTTTATTCATTTTTGCAGTCATTAAAACTGACTCGTGGCATCCAAACTAATTACTTTGTGACAAAAAATGTCAAAAATAAGTTAAAACAATCGTGCATGAAGTTACGTGTCACAGAAATGTGAAACTCATTCGCGAATGTAAAAGGGTTGTTCATTGCTCAGAAAGGCTGGAATTGTAACATTTTCACTTGTGAATGAGGATAAAATAATTAAATAAATTAAAGTCTTTTAATGTCCATTTGAAGTTACTGACTTCTCCTTTATCACTGCTATCTGAAACATTATAAAATAATTATTTCTGTCCTACAGCTGAATCCGACAGTCACTGCCGTTAGTTTGAAGCCCATCTGATTATCTTCTACTTTTTTGTTTTAGACATTTCAATGTAACGCTTTATACATCCATCATTTCTATCTATTGTTCCTGATCAACACAAAAGCCTATTGTTTTATGTAAGCATGTTTTAATAAATGGTATATGGATATTATGATCAAATGAATATATTTTTTTCTTATTAGAAATATATAAAAAGTGGGGATCACCCATAAGACTTGATTCAATTCGAGCACTGGGTAAAACACTTACAAAAGAGAAAATGCCATAAAAACACCATAAAAGTATTCCATGTGACTTGTGTGTTATTGTTCATGACCTGAAACAGTGATCTGTGAGCCAAACAACAGTTTGTGATACTAAATGAAATACATACAAAAATATGACTGCATTATTGTATTATTTTTAAAGAAATGCATAAAAAAAATAAAATAAATAATATATATATATATATTATAATATTTAAATGATTAAAAACATCTTGTTGACAAATGGGTAAAACTTAGTGGTTTGAAGGATAATGGCAAAGATTAAAAATTACAATTAATTAGATTTGAGGGGCCTGCACTGTGATCATTAAATACACTCTTTTAATGCCATCTAATTGGTCTTCTATGTCTGACAAGATAAACTATTGTTACTCTGAAAGACATTTTGGTGGGTGTTTCTGATAAATCATGGTAAAAATGTATGATAGTCATTATTATTATTATTTTTTTTTTTTTAAAGAGAGGACACAATCTAACGTATGAAAACAAAAACTGTATTAAACTTTCATGCTTTGACCAATGTACTATTTTTCCTTTTATGGTGTTTAACATCTGGTCATTATTCACTTTCATTTATAAAACTATCAGCGTGAATATCTTGCCTCAGTTTGTTTTCAACAGAGAAAGAAAGAAAGTCCTAATGTTTGAGAACGACGCGAGAGTGACTTGATGCACAATCTCTTTAACAACTGAACATGTGCTTGAACGTTCAGCTACTCTCTCGCTGTGTTACAGCGCCATCTAGTGGCTGTTACACGAGTACAATGTGTGTACATTATGGCTGTAATCTTATAAACGTGTCTCTAAATTAGAAAGTGTTGTGTTCGCTAACCTGGAGCGAATGCAAACATGCGTGGTGCTGAATGTATATTCATGGCGATAAAAATGAATAATGTACATATAATTCATATTTTCTGGGAAAAATCATCGCTGCTGCTATATTTCATAACAAACCGATTAGCATGCTTAAACTATCAAGATGACATTGGTAACATAATTGTAGTAAACATCTATGTTAGTCTATTAATTCTGCCACTTTTATTTGACGTAAATTTCAAAGCAAGTCCATCAGAGTCAAATATAATAGCACGATAATGTAACTTTTATAGATGACTTACCAGTTATCTTTGCAACTTATTCGAAATCGATGCCCAGGCAAGAGGCCATCCACTTTAAAATCCGAGGTACATAAACTTTAATACAATAATGGAATATTGTTAATCTCAACTAGAAACGCGTCTTTTCATATAAACAGTAAATTCGTCGTATGCTATCAAAGCGACAAGTGACAGTGAGGAATGACCAATGATATTCAGGGTTATCTCATAATCAGCCAATGGGGTTCGAGTTCGCGGAAGATTGACAGCAGGGATTGATGACGTGTGACAGTGGACTCGACGCGCCCTGTTTGGTGTATCACATTAGAATGCATTACGGATCATCTTTGACACATTCATTTTTACCACATGAATTGACTCATTTTGAACGTTTATAATTAAAAACAACTGTCTAACTGAAACATTGTATTGGATGCAACTGCTATCCTTCTTATAGCAGTAAAATTCCTGTCGAAATGGTCATTACAATATCTGTGCTCAGTATGAGGATGTTTTCACCGGATGTTGAGACCACTAATAATTAATTTGACCGCCTGTTATTATCTTGACTTGCACAAGCAGACAGAGTCTGTACTGTACATATATGGCTCCTTAATAATACAGAAATGGTCCTTGATACATGATACACAGACAACAATTAGTGAAATAATACTATTCTTAAATTACACAAAGGTTGTTTTACATATTCAAATTTAAGTCAGTTCTTGTGATACCGAAATTAATCTTCCAGTTCAATACTCTATTATACAGCAGTCCACAGCAATATGACTGAGACTCAAGGCCGTAATACAGCAGTGTTCCGATATCCAATGTGATACCTACAAACATGCAGATTTGTATAGAAATGTCTATTTGGTATGCTTCAGATAAGCACAGAGAATAAATAACAGGCACAGCAGACAAATGAGAGAACAGTGCGTATGAACTTGAGAACACAGTAATTTGAGCCAGTACCAAATATATATTTGTATATAACTAGCTAGGCATTGTGCAATCTACATTAGTCTTTGGCCTTTGGTTGATAAAGCTGGACTGGCTGTAGTATCTCTGGTACAAAGCAGTAGCAGAATCCAAATTTTCTGAGGTATTTTTAGGCTTTCAGGTTATCATTATTAGCTTTTTGCAATTTGATAGGAAACCGGGAGTGGTCATGAAGTCAGTCAGCACATTTAAGGTATGATTACAAATATGAGTATCATACAAAGATAACATGCCAATATCTTAGGTTAAAATCAACGCCACCAATGAAAGACCTTATTTGCATTCTAACACAGTGTTTCCCAACCCTGGTCCTTGAGGCACCCCAACACTGCACGTTTTGCATGTCTCCTTAATCAAACACACCTGATTCAGACCATCAGCTCATTAGTAGAGACTTCAAGACCTGAAATTGAAGGAGACATGCAAAATGTGCAGTGTTGGGGTGCCTCCAGGACCAGGGTTGGGAACCACTGTTCTAACATACAGTAAGTCTGTTATAGCTTGGTTTCCCGGCTCAGGATCAGACGAGAGAAAGTTCTAGAATGATCCAATATTCTGGAACTGTGCTCTAGAAGTGCTGTGAATAAGCAAATGTTTCAACACACAGTAGCATTTCTCAAGTAAAATCAGTCTTAATTGCACTTCAGACACATTTCCGCTCAGTCTTTTTTCAGTTCTGATGGTTGGAATGGGCTAACAGGACTGGGAGAGACAGACAGCTCTTGGTCCACCGGAAGCGTCACAGGAGCCACACTATCGTTGTTCTCCAGTGCTCCATATGAAAAAGAGCCGTTATAATCTGGCTGCACAGCCCAGCCTTTGTTGTGAATGGTCGGAATGCCTGATTTGACAGAAAAGACAAGAAGTGTTTAATCTAATAGGATGATTAATTGTTTGGCTTGATGACAGAAATGACAAGCCATACCTTTTGCCATGTCCATAGTGACATATGGCTCAAAAGCTTTGGCCTTCCTCTTGTTTTTAGTGATCAGGAACACTCCAAGAAAGCATATAGCACACCTGCAGGAATGTTAAAAAGACACATGGTAACAAATCCTAGATTCCAAGGGCCTCACCGCTAATCTGTTAGTCACTGCTATCGCTAAGAAAACAAACTTGTGTGGAATTTCATGGCCAAATAGTTCTCTTCCTCACACGGATGTGTTACAGAGTATCACATAGTATTATATAATAGTCACATAATAGTAGTACAGTGAGCATTTTCCATCTTGATAAATTGAATGTAAAATTTAGGGCTGACAATAAATATAAACATTTATTTTTTCATGATGATTTTTCAGAATGATTTCTGAAGGATCATGTGACTTTCAGCTTTCCCATCACAGGAATAAATTACATTTTAAAATATATTTAAAACATTAAAATATTTCACAATATTATGGTTTTACTGTATTTTTGATCAAATTCAGCCTCAGTGAACATGAGCAACATCTTTCAACAACACTAATTTTTTTTTTACCTCATCTCACCCAAACTGTTTAATAGTAGTGTATGTACTTAGATAAAACCTACCCCAAAAGAAACATACATATGTGCAGAACATCTTCGTGGTTAAACTCCTGATAAAATATGGCCCCTGTTATAAAAGAAACAGAATGAGAATGAGACCACTGATACAAAATGAAGACAACCCTGTCGTCTTAATTGAGACAGAGATAGAGTCCTACCTGCCACAATTGCAAATGTTGTGCAGAAAACGTAATTCACACAGGCAATGAGAGAGGAATCATATAGGTGAGATGCCTGTGCTAAAAATCTAATAAAGAAAGTCAGGTCAGATAAAAACATACAGCATTCCACTCCAAGCTCACTGTCCTACAACACAACATTAACACAACAAACACCAGAACTTACGATGCTTGAAAGACGATTGTTGCCACCATGCAGACGAACATGACATAGAAAATGGGATAGGACAGCTGTAGAGGACCCAAGATGCTGAGCACAATCATTCCTGAAACCGCCTTCACTGTGATTACAGTCACTGAACCTAAAAGGGCAAAGGTCAAGGGAAAGGTCAACTCCATTATTTTGGTCTCTGGTACATTTATGAGGGCAAAATAGACAATGACTTGTTGATCTGTGCATTCCTTCCTTGTCAAGAGAGCCACTTTGCTAAACAAGTACTTTGAGTAATGTTGCATGCACACAATGGGCTCTACAAACAACAAACGCTGTGTTATTGTCCTACCAAGTAGTGCCACCAGCAGCAGAATCAGGATGAGGTAGTTAGCATTCCGCTGTTTATAGAAATACAGCACCAGACAGAAAGTAATGATCCCCAGAAGCTGGAAAAAAA
The DNA here is from genome assembly GCF_001515625.1 of Sinocyclocheilus rhinocerous. Taxonomy (NCBI): domain Eukaryota; kingdom Metazoa; phylum Chordata; class Actinopteri; order Cypriniformes; family Cyprinidae; genus Sinocyclocheilus; species Sinocyclocheilus rhinocerous. Next base: position 1,589,445 of record NW_015627225.1, read on the forward strand.
CGATACAAAATTAACTGTTCATATAAAGTGCCTTCAGACATCAAAACAAATTATATTTCTACATACCAAAAATAATGTGCAAAAATAATAATCAAAACGATATCCTTTGTAAAATAAATTTGGTTCGATATTTGGCATTTAAAATTTGGAAGCACACAATAGCTTTCCAAAACATGAGGGTGTGTATTACCAAGTATAAGAGGAAGGGCCAGCCGATAACATGTTTTACTATGTTCTCCGCATTCAGCTTCTCGTGAGAGTTTGGTCCAAACGTCACAAAGAGGTAAGTACCACCTGCCGTCAAGGCACAGCCCAGGAAAGTTAAGATGTAGCGCTCTACAAAGACAAGCACAGGGATGTTATATATTACTAATACAATATATTAGCAAGTAGTTACTTGTTGCTTAGCAACTCATGGCCTCAATCTTTTGAATAAATAGCTGAGAAAATACAGCTGGCACATCAAAGCTAGCATTATGTTGCGAGTTATGCAACTGAAGGCAATCAGTATGATTTATCAGAATTTAGTTTCTTTTATTCCTTTATATGTACTGAGAAAGATGAGCAGAACTCACTCAAGAATTCTTGTGCCTTCCACTTTTCCCGCAAAAACAGGAAACCCAAGATGGAGCTTGCTGTGAAAATCAAAATAACCATTGGTTGTTACTTGAAATAAAATAAAATATAACTAAAAGTTTATTTCAGCTAGTTGCTAAAGAAACATTTCTCATTTTCATTAAATTTAACTTCATATACTAAAACTAAAATAAAAATTAATAAAAAACTACAAAGACATATTTCAAGAAAAAATGTCAAAAATACACAAAATTCTAACTAAAATCAAAATGAAAAGTAATTCAAAATATTAATAAAACTATACTAGTATCATGATACTAAAATAACACTCTATTACATATAAAATTAACATGAATATTTTAATGATATCATATGTGAAACAGTAAAAAGTTTAGTGAACAGTAAGTTGTCAGACTATGAATACCTACATATAACAGACACAGCATTAAGTGGTGCTATAAGAGAGAGCGGTGCAAATGCGTAAGACACAAACAAGGCGCCCTCCCCCAGAACCATCAGCATCAGGCCAGACCACCAGGTCTTTGTGTAGTAGTATTGCCTCGGGTCTTTATTTCCTGCCAACGTCACATGACTTTGTTTCTGCAAGAGAAAACATCAGTCGTGATGACGTGTGTTTGTCTTTTACACCTTCTTATTAAACCCACTCCCTTGGATACTGTAACAAACAACAGCTGGGTTATAAAACAAGATGTTGAGAAGTAAATAAAAGCGTCTGAATTTCACCTGACAGGGTGTAACCTGAACACACCCTGACCCTGAATCACAATGCAATTAGAAATGTAGGCTGCAAATACACACTTACCTGAATGCTGACTGAGATGCTGACCAACAGGTTTCCAAAGATAGCTAACAATGTTCCAATGAGGTTTTCCTGTGTATAAATCACAAAAATAAGACTTTGAAGTGTCACCCATGGACAGGATAATAGTTTACAACATTTAGTGTGCATAAAAGCAAAACACAGGACACGTAAATCATCACGCAACCATCCGGAAAGTCATGTTAAAATGTATAGATGTTTACTATAACAAGACCTTCCGGTACATGTGTATGTAATAGGAATGTAATACATAACAGGAACTAAATTGGATTACAGGGAACGTAATGGTTGCCTTGCTCTCAAACAGCCAGTTTAGAAAAAACATACTAGTTATTTCAAGATCAGTTTTTGTAAACTCGTAAAAAAGAGTTTCGGTTTGTATTTGTAGTTTGATTTTTACTACAAACATCACGTCATAGACTCACGGTGTAAGAGTCTGCCGTCACACCGTCCTCCTCTCGTGCCATCCTCACGCCGTTCATCCTTAAATCAGATGATATTCCCGTTATATACGCATCACCAAGCCCGTCCCACAGCTCGGTCCAGTCGGGACTTGGACGAAAGTCAGCTCTACTTTCCTCTGTTTCGGTAACGACTTTCGTGGATCGCCATTTTCGAAAAGTCGTACTTCTTTCCGGGTACACCTGTCAAGTGACTTGTGACGTTGTACACAGGTTCTGTGTGACGTCGAATTTGAGGGCTGTGATGAGGACCGCATTCTATGCAAAATAAATAAATAAAAAAACGCTGTGTATGATCAAAGAGTACTCTTTGGTATGATGGAGAACAAGTGAATCCACAATCACATTTTTACTGCTTTGACGAGTTTTATTTTGATGGTGAAAGTATGGAGGCTGTACAGCCGCTTTGTTGTAATATGCACTTTAAAAATAAATAGAAAATTGGAATTGAAAATTATGTTTTGCTGCTTACTTACTTAATTCAAGGTAAATGTTGTCCAGTTATTTAATTTAGGATACAACATCTTACCTTTATAATATCATGCTTACTATTTTCTTACACAGTAGCCTAAAAAGTGGTCTGGTGGTCTACACTTGGAATCAGTTTTGGACAGCAGGTGGCACAAGTGCACCTTCGTAAAAAAACTTCCAAAGTCTGGTCATGGTTTGACTCTGCTGTTGTACCGCACAGCATTGGCATAAAACTCAGCTTTGGATATACAGCTTTATGTGAGAGTAGTTACCTCTAGAAAGCACAGTTGGAGTTAAGATCCAACTTTCTCAAGACCTACACCCAGACCAAACTAATACCACATCTGGGCTATAACCACCATAGACAAGAGTGGATCATCAATATATCTTTTAATAAAGTTTCACTTTTGGGGAACCAGTTTTGAATGTTTAGTTACATCCTTATACCAGACCCCCCGAGATTCAGACTAAGATCTGATTTAGTGAACTGAAATGCTGATTTTATACAGTAGCCAAGTAGTTTAAAGCCATAGAGGTCTTGTAAATTCCCTGCAGTGGTAAGGATATTGTGTCAATCTGTGCTTGAGGTAATTATTATCTGTAGTTTGTTTTAGTTAATTAAGAGTAATGACCCACGTACCCACAACAACATGTTTATATGAGACCAAGACCACAAGACTCTGCCTGAAAGCAGTTGTGACTTCACCTTGAGTAATACAATGTTCCAACACTGATATTTTGCAATTTTCCATTATCATATCCCAGAGCTATGAGGTTCTAACTAGGAACAATGATTATGACATTCATCAATTATATCTTGGCACAGCTGAAATGACGCACAAACCATTCCTGTTGTTTTAGGGTCCACTAATTCCTGTAGGCGAAACAGGTGCATTCCAACTTTTTTTCACCTGCCAGTGACAGATAAAACACTGTGACAATAATGAGTAAATGTAAATGGGTTATGGTGTGACTGACATGAAACAAATCTGTGACCTTTCACCATTTCGTCAAGGATAAAAGAAACTACAGTCATTTCATTTTTTTGTAGAGAAGAGGTACACCCATGTTGTAATAGTTACTGATGTTATTAGAAATGTGTCATCACTGTACGCATGTTCAGATGTCATTGGGTGTGAAAGGCCTGTGGAAAGCGGACCTTCAGATCATCCAGTGTAAGTACCAGGGCTATTTTAAACTCCTGATCAGTATGCAAAATGTCCAGAAACATTTAATCGATTAGTCTGGATATCAGCTCAAATGGATTGGAAATAAACAGGAAGACAAGACATTTTACCTAGCAATAATTTGAATAACATTTTGCACAAAAATAAATAAATAAAATAATAAACCTGTAGTTTTTTTAATTATTATTATTTAGCAATAAAAATAACCTGTAAAAAATAGGAACAGAAAACATCTTTGACAGCAAGGTATCAGATTTATTTTCCTAGTTCCATGGAATATATCAGGAATGATAATTTGACTTGAGGCAAGATCTGAATATCAAAAGTTTTAGAAAGAATTTTACAAAACATTGGAGAGATGCCACAGTAGCCTGTAGATGCATCAGACAGTTGCAGAGCATCAGGCTTCCCTGCCGCGATGTTTCCAACACTAATTATGAATGATTAATAATGCTTCTATCTCTGTGGTAAATTACGCCCTTGCACTGACACCCGGAAAAAAAAGAACATTCTTTCCCTTAAGGCCTGTCCTCAGGAGGGGAACAGCACTCCTGATGGAATGGTGTAACTTACTGTGAAGTTTCAGAGTAAAATCTTTAGTCTGGCCTCTTTCAATTTCAACGTTCTTAGAGAAAGAAGTACAACAGAAGCTTTAGCTTTTGTTTTCAAAGTTTTAACAGTTGAAGTGAAGACATTGCAGTTGAGTTTTGTACAATTTGTCAAGTACATACACTTTTCAGAAAATTGTTTATGCCTGTCACTGTCAAAAAATCTGTGGCGCAGGAAATAACCCCTCAAAACAGACTCTAAATATGCAAAAAACAAAAGTTTAAAGAAGGGGCATGAAATCAGCCTAAAATGGAAAATGACTTTCAGGACGATTGTGCAAGGTGTAATTCCTCTGTACCTTTTGATGTATTTGGGAAATACCAGAAAATGATATTTTCACTTCCTGAAACTCTATTATTTTATGTCTAATAAAATGGAATGACACGGGGAAAAAAGTATTGAACTACTGAAATGTGTTTAATACTTTGTTTGTAATGACAGCTTCAAGACGCCTCCTGTAGGAGAAACTAGTCGCATGCATTGCTCAGGTGTGATTTTGGCTCATTCTTCCACACAAACAGTCAAACAAATCTTGAAGGTTCCATGGGCCTGTTCTATGAACTCTAATCTTTAGTTCTTTCCATAGATTTTCTATTGGATTCAAGTCAGGTGATTGGCTGGGCCACTCGACTTTATTTTCTTTTTCTAAAACCAATCGAGAGTTTCCTTGGCTGTGTTTGGGATCATTGTCTTGCTGAAATGTCCACCCTTGTTTCATCAGCGTGCTACTGTTGGTGTTGGGACTGAACCAGCTAATATTAATTTCCCAGGATTGCTTTACTGATAGATTTCAACTGGTGTCTTGGTTTTCCATGCCTTTTTTGCACCTCCCTTTCTTCATGTGTTCAATAATTTTTCCCTGTGTCATTCCATTTTATTACACATAACTTAATTTCTGAACTTTTTTTATTTAATTTTTTTTTGTATGTAAGGATTACTTGGGTCGTTACCGACATCTGGTGAAAATTTCATGTCAACATCATCTTTATAAATATATTTTCTGAGAAAAATGGTGACGCGTTCAATATTTATTTTACCCGCTGTATATATATATTAACTAAACAGGTCAAATGTATGTAATCTTCAGGTGTGGTTTTGTTTCATGTTGCAAGTGTATATTCTCTGAAAAATAATTCTTTAAAACGTTCCTTTTAACCACAGCATTTTTTCTGTTGTTTGTTTTAGTTTATATGAAGCACATTCAGATCACACCTCAGAAATGAAAACATACTTTACATATGAGTAAGTCAAAAGCTCTCTAAATAATACAAAATTAGCTTGCAGTATGTGACAGCAGCCACCTGTTTTAAAGTGTCAGTGAAGACCTGTTATGATAATTTTAAGCAATATCTGTACATTGCTTTTGCGTCATGATTTTGAAATTAGGTTTATGTGACACAATTATAAGGAACATATAGTTCTATTTAAACATATAGTTCATCCACAATTGGAAACATGACTGACTCAGAATGAATTATTCTGAAGACTGTGCAGTGTCATTTCTCTCCATGAATTTACTATTAATAGAGACTGCAACTTTAAAGCTTCACAAAGGATGCAAAAGCACAGAATACAGTAATTAAAGTGGCCTATATAACTTGTGCGCTGTATTCAAAGTCTTCTAAATGATGTGATATTATTAGTTTTCAGTAAGTAACAACTTCAGTTTCTTGGAAACAAACAAACAGACAAAAAATTAACAGTACAATTCTTCATAATTTTCTTATTATGTAACACATGAAGAAAGAAAGTGGGTTTGGAACAAAACAAGGGTGTTACTTTAGTGCATTTCATAGGGAAGACAAAAAAGATTTTTTTTCTCCTGGACATCAGTCAGATTAAATGGAGCTTAGGTCTCCTGCTTCTCTGATTTTTTCTCCTAAAAATGATCTCTCATGTGTCTCTTTAGCAATGTCACAATCTGTGCTCAGATTATAAAAGACCAATCTTTAAATATGAACACATTTCTCATCCAGCATCTCCAGGACCATTTTTTCTTGTTCTATTTTTTAGCAAATTCTGAGAAACATTTATTTTAACATATCTCATAACCCCATAAAGTCGCCTGAGACTCTTTGAAAGTTTGAGTAAAATGTATTCCTCTGGTATGGTATATAATACTTCATCATTTATCAGTCAGTTCTTTCTTTGTTGTATTGAAACAAGCTAGCATACATGCAATTGCTAATCTTAATGTTAATACTAAATTAACCTCTCTCCCACCCACTTTAACAGCAGAAACTATCATATTTCATTATGCACACATTTTGTAACAGGTTTTCCTGATTGTTGCTATTGAATTTCTCAGAGACTCATTATGAGTGAGAATTTCCACAGCACAGATAGCCTACAGCAGATAAGCATCAAGCAGCAGTGTAAACATAGCATAAACAAAACATAACTTGAATTTCACTAAACTAGACAATTTTTTAAGGGCACAGTGTATTATGATTCTTCATATGCTTTCATGGCCCTATGATCCTTCCTATGCCTTTATGATACTGTGTGTGTGTGTGTGTGTGTGTGTGCGTGCACACACTCAGGGGGTTATTCAGACTAGCTGACAGACCAGTTGTCGGCACTTCATCCCTCTAATAAGTCAGGCATTTCTACAACTCTACCTGTATTCATGCTACCTGCAGGCTCATACTTCAATGACACTTTAGTCTTTCTTTACAGCCTCTGTCATTTGAAATTCAGCAAGACAACAACTTAAATGCAATGTTTTCTTCATGTTATGCTGGCTGATATGACTCCAGTTTCACTTAAATTTACAACTGAAATCTTTGAATCTGAAGTTAATAATTTGAGAAATTAATCATTTTAACCTTCATTTATTTATAAAAATAATTTTCTTATGCAAATTTGCTGAACCGAGTTTATATCTTCATCAGAACAACTTGCTTACCGAATGGATCCTCTGCAGTAAATGGGTGCCGTCAGAATGAGAGTCCAAACAGCTGATAAAAACATCACAAAAACCCACAAGTAATTTACACAACTTCAGACCATCAGTCTTGTGAAAAGTTGCATAAGAAACAAGTCCATCATTAAAATATTTTTTAACTTTAAATCACTGCTTCTGATCAAAATACCAGAGTCTGTAATCTATAATAATCCTTCCTCCGGTGAAAATGTCCATCCTATGTTGTTCTCTCCGACATATTTGTTTAGAACCGTTCTAGACTGTTTTTGCTTTTAAACGGAGCAGCTTTTCACTTCACAAGGTGGACTGGAGTTGTGTAGATTATTTGTGGATTATTGTGATGTTTTTATCAGCTCTCATTCTGACGGCACCAATTCACTGCAGAGGATCCATTGGTGAACAAGTGAAGTAATGCTAAATTTCTCCAAATTTGTTCAGATGAAGAAAAAACTCGTCTACATCTTGGATGGCCTGAGGATGAGTAAATTATCAGCAAACTTGCATTTTTGTGTGAAGTATTCCTTTCGGTCTCTCTGTATGAAACACCTTGATTTCAATACCCACATGAAACAAGACTTTTTTAGCAGCAGGCCATCAATATGCTTTATATAATTGTAATATTTAATTTAATGTTTTTATTTTTATATTATTTGCTTTTAGTTCTATTTATTTCTTTGTTTAAATATAAATGATTCAAAATAGATAATTATTCGTCATAGACCTTATGGGGCCATGCAAATGAGTTAGTCACAGTTGAGCGGTTCTACACAGACTCATAAAATTCATCTTCTCTTTTAATGTCACTTCTTCTGTCTTGTCATATGTGGGTGGCTGTCTTTAAAATCCCCTCCAGCACGAAAACGTTAGTTACAGACCAAAGGTAATGAAAACTTCCCTGACAAAAGGGTTTTTGAAATAGCAAATAAACTCAGTCCTGTTTCATTAGTCAAGAATGCGTGAACGTTAGCGTTTGCAGCAGCGATGATGAAAACGAAGCTAGCTGCTCCATGTCACTCTATTTTTGGCCTTCACATTTTACTCCGGAAGCGAGTTTCTGGCGATACCTGATTTTTTTGCGATGGAATGAAGGTTCGTTAGAGGGTTGTGGTAAGGCAGGCTTTTCCTAAAACTTCCACAGGTTTAGACATGCCTTGGTACGCACTCAAAGGTATTTAAACATTGATCCAAGAGACAACAGTGACAATGACACCTCAGTCCAAATGTGAGCGCAGCCATGAGGGAGAAATGAAGCATAACGCGGCTGTGACTCGCTTAATCAGAATGACAGTCATTAGAGGATAACAGGGCGTAACCATACCTTCTTCGTGTGTCATAACATTTGCCTTAAAAACACTAATTAAAATGTTCTCATGGCAAGAACGTAAAGGTTTTGTAAAGCCTTATGCATACAAATAATTAGGTGATGAATACACAAAGGTAATGTTGTAATTGAGCACAGTATGACTGTTTGTATAAGACCCTGTAGCACAGTGCAGCACTTCACATTAATTTTATTTTTTCTTTGGTAGAAGGATGCTGCATGCCAACGCAGATATCAAATATAATAACGTCTGCTGAAACAAAATGTGCATAATAATCCCCCTGCTGTGTCATATGGGCCTATGGAGCCTCTGGGTCTCTTATGGGCTTTATTGTAGCTGGCGCATGTTATTCTGCTTAAGAAAACTGTGAGGAATTGTGTTTGATTGGATGTTTTTCATTGTAGAAATACTCATCAATGATGCTACTCATGCCTGTGTAAAATATCTATGACCTGCAGTGTTAAAATTAACCCATTTATAGAATGGCTGGCTAAATTTATAACAATTTCGGGAATCATTATTTTTTGCATATATGTGTGTGTGGATAGATAGATAGATTTTTGAAGTGCAAAGACTAAAAGAGTATTTTGCAAAGACTGAAAATGTAATCTAATAATCTTTTCTTCAATCTTATCTTTTAACAGCAAATAATTATTTTTACAGTGTAACAAGTAACACAAGTTACATAATCACATTACGTTTTTATTACATTTGTGTTGAACTTTCTTCTACTGCATCATATTCTTAATGCAATTTGTTTGAGCTGCACCCTCTACTGTACAGACATGAATTTACATTTCATTCCTTTACATTTGTAAAATAACTTGTTATATTAAAAACAAACAAGCAAGCCCTGCCCAGATTTAAAATGTAACTCAAAAGTAATGTGATGCATTACTTTCCATAAAAAGTAAGTAACGTAATTAGTTACTTTTTTAGGGAGTAACGCAATATTGTAATGCATTACTTTTAAAAGTAGCTTTTTATTACTAGTATTAGGTATTACTTTTTTTTTTTTTGGTAAGAGAATTTATTTAGCATTTCATTATTTCAGCATCCCATAAAGGACTAAATAAGAATTTAGAATTTCATGCACGGTTTTAACCTTTATATTTCCACGATTACATGTCATATGTGCATGTAAAAGTGTGCTTACGTGCATATGATGATTTCTGGCAGGTTATTTATATGCATGAGTTCATAAATATATTAGGGTTGGGGTTAGATCACAACAACATAAAAATATTTAAAATAAAGCATAAAATAAAATAAAGTATATACATGTGTTATATATATTAATACATTAAATACATAATTTATTTTGATTGTAAAGTTGCAAAAAGGTTTTTTTAGGAGTAGGATTTAGGTCTGTAATAGACATCTATGGGATGTCCTAACTGGGTAGCTAAGCAAACGTGTGTGTATGTGTTTGATGACCTTTCGAGTGAATTGTCACCCATCTAGGTCAGTGTTAATGCAATAATGGTTTGTTTGTGCAGACTTGGTGTTAACCGCCTTGTGTGTGTGGTGAAGACAAGATAGGTTAATCCAGATGGAGAGATGGACATACGGACAGACACACAGGCGCAGGGGAATTGGAGCTTTCCACGATGAGCCCTGACTTTTCAAAAGCCATCACGTTGAACAAAAGGCCCTGTTTCATTTTCTTTCTGTTTGTTTGTCTCTCTTCCTTCATTTTTTCAGCACCTTGTAATCACAGCCTTTGTTAGCATTCGGTTCAGGTTGAACCTGTTGTGTTACTGTGGGCACAAACCAGCACCTTTTACTTCTACCTCCTCCGCTTTACACGTTGGCCCCTTTCTCTCCTTAGCCCCATCCTTTCATTTACAGGAGTGTACTAAAGCCATAATGACATGTGGCATTTGTCTTAGCCGAGTCTCTTCTGTTCTTCAGCAGGTGTCTGAGCAGGTGCATTCTGCATTCTTTCACTCCATGAATCACCTTCACTGGTTAATCCACGGAGCTTCACTAGATTATTCCTTGGGATTAAATACAGTGATATACACAAGAAGTCATTAATTAGAATGCATGAAAAGAAACAGTTAAAAAAACATCTAAAGCTTTAGGTATACAGTGAGGCGGTCCACATTGAAAATATAGGATTGAAAATCAAATTTATAAATTAAAATAAATATACAGTTTGGGGATTTGGATAAAAAAAGAAGCAACGAAACATAAAACGAACAAGAAATATTTAGGATTTTTCACTATATCTAGGTTACTGATAAAATGAACAAATTACATTGATCACGTGACATCAAAACAAAAGGAGGAAATACCAAATATTACAAAATTCTGGAATTCTGATAATATGTCTATTTTATTCAGATCATAATTTCACTCAAATAGTTAAGATAAAATTTGAAATAGATTACATATTATAATTATATATTATTTATGCATTTATAAATAAATTAAATGTGAAATACAGACATTTTCAGTTTGGACTCCACTGTGTATAAAAATATATTAACAGGAAATAGGAAAGGATTAAAAAAAATCAACATTTAATGTCTAAAATTTGACAGAACTGTAAAAATGACTAAAAGCAAAAACTATGTTTATAAAATATATCAGCCTTTGTTGTATATATTTGTTCAGTGTTTTTCTAACATGTTTGCCATTTTAGAATAAAAAAAAAAAAGATTTTTTGGAATTAGAATGCTTCAAATGAAATGGGTTGATATGGGATGGCATATCTGTTAGCTAGCTTTTTTTTTTTTTTTTACCAGTGTTAGTATCATTAAGATACTATTGTAGTTTTTTTTAAATTGAATTATTATTATGCTTTTGGATTTTAATTTTAGTTAAACTTCTAGTAAACTTCTAGTAATTAACAATAGTTGTATGTTTTTATCCTTATAAGTTTTTATTTTGTTTTGTTTTGTTTTAAATATGACTATATAGTTTTTAATAATTTTTATTTCCATTTTAGATATTTTAGTTGAAGTTAAACTAAATGAAAGTGCAAAATAAAATAAAATAAATAAAATAAGTTGAAAATAAAAAATGAAAATAAAATATGTTCTTTCATTTTTAATTATATTATATTAAATTATACTCATTTTCTGTTAATATTTATTTCATTTTTCTTTTATTAACGAAAGTATTATTAATAGAAAATAATTTTTTATTAAAGATTATTTTATTACTTGTAAATATTAAAAATCATATTACTTTATTACTTATATGATTACTTTTATAACAATTTTTTTTTTTATGGTTTTAGTTTTTGTTTTGTGTAACAACCCTGCTTTGTATTTGACATTAATTTACATGGCTTAGAGATAAGTTGTTGATTTTGATTGGTGTCTTTCATTTGTAGTAGATAATTGTGATCATTATTTCAAATTTTATATAAATGGCAGTGTAATGCAAAAAAAAAAAGCAAAACAGATGTTAAAGCAAAAAATGTTACAACTTTCTCTTGTCTTCTCTAAATGTACTATTAAATGAAACTTTATTTTATTTCATTTTATTATTATTTTTATTCATTATTTTCCTCTTTACAAGGACATCAAACAACATTAAGGATTTCAGTAGTTACCTGAGCTCTACAAATGAATGGTTTAAAATGCAAATAGAGTTGAGACTTGTGATGAAAATCCAAAAATCTTTTCTGTCTCTCTTCCTCTCACACTCTCTCCTGTATGTCTTGCATTCTCTCTAACAAGACAGGACTTGTAGAGTGAAACTGGGTGAGAGATTTTGTGTTGCACACGTGAGAGGTGTGTGTGCTCTCTAAAGTTGGAACAAAAGTACTTGCAAATTTTATGTGAGCGGTAGGAGGTGGTGTGTGTAGATTTTAAGGATGCAGTATGTGTGTGTGTTTGTAGGGGGCACATGTGCGTGTTATAGGAGTGTTGAAGGCTAGCTGGGTGATGGTTTGGACTTGTTTCCAAGGTTATTTACAATAAGCATGTACGCTAGAGTTTGTATGCGGGGTCTCGACATGTTTCGTTTCTAATGCTGTTCCCAATGTGGTAACAAATCCTGGAAAGCACAGAAACCTCACAATCCCACGGGAACATCTTAACCCATCCAGGGAAAGAATGAAAGGGAGAGAGAGGCTGATGCCTATCACACATACTCTCTGCCTCCCTCTTTCATTTGGTCTAATGAGGGATTGCTTCTTAATTATGCCAATTTTGCTGCCAGTTCCCCTTGAGAATCCCACAGACCATCACAAGAGAGCTTAGCAAATATTATGCCTCAGCAGCTCTGCTGATAGAAATCGAATGCCACACTAGCACAAACTTTACATGAGACACTAAATCTGACATAAGAACAGCGTGTGTGTGTGCTGCTTTAAACCCACATTCACTCTTTATTCATTTACTATTTCTTAATTTATATAATTTATGTTTTTCAAAAGACGATGTCAAGAAATGACCAGCTGATAAGCCAGACTTGGAGTGATTCAGTAAATGAAGCTTCTTCCGTTAAAACAATTGCATTTCCTAATGTAAAGATTTATTCATGGCTTAAAAGTGAATTTTGTTGAAATGCGTGATGCCATTTTTCTCTTTTCAAGTTAAGTTATCCGTCGATTAATGTTGAATAAAAAAAAAACCATCATTTTTTTGTAAAAATGAATGTTTTGTGAATTGTTTTGCATAAATGCTTGGCATGACATGTTAAATAAACACTCCAAATCGTAAAATTACCCAGTTAACTGAAAATTACTTGTATATTACATGTATCTGTGCAATTTTCATTTATAGTTTATTACTTCCTAGAAAAAAGTAAAAAGTCCCTAATTGTAAACTAAAAACTTACAAATTAATTGCAAAATAGACCAAAATAGAGGAATTCTGACAAATGTAGCATTTCTCGTAAAAACTAGAAAAAGTACACAATAAAATGTTTAAGGTTATAATAATTTATTCTCTAAACTAGAATGATTATTTAAAAAAAGCAAAAATCCCTATTTTTCTCTTTATTTAAAATCATCCTAAAAGTAATAAAGGATTTATTAATACTAGTTTCACAATAATTATATATATATATATATATATATATATACACACACACACACACAATAGAGCAAGCTAGTGTTGGAGGCTTTATGTTTACCTAGTGTTATATTTTATATATATATATATGTATATATACATACAGTATATATATATATAATGCCAAATATAATATAATTGTCACATAGCTGCTGCTGTGTAGGAGCGAGGAGACGTAGGAGAATTTTACTAACTTTAATAATCAAAAGGAAACAGGAAAACACACGTAGCAAATGTTGACATGAACAATTCCAGACAAGGGAGAACAGAACGGGCTAGAACTCAAATAGGGCAGATAACGAGGGGCAGACAGGTGATGAGGATAACTAAATGACAAGGAACACCTGGAACAAATTGGAAACATTTAGGACAGGAACGGGAAGGACCAAATAAAGGCATGGAAACACAGGGAAAACAAAACCGACCATAAACGTGACAATAATATAATATAATGCATATATAATTTATATATAATATATATAGCAATATCATATACAAATCAGCTTTTTTGATGTAGCTTAATCCTTGTTGGTTCAGGAAACAGCTATTGACACAATGTGTCACATTCCTGCTTTTCTGTTACAGCATTAATGGGCAGACAAAATCCCTGGAAGGAAATATGAGACAATTGTATCTTGCAGTATGTCAGTGTGTGTTTTCATACTCAGTGTCCTTCAGTTACGACAGTCACAGTGCAGCCTGAGGAGAAATGTGAAGACGATTGTAACCTCAGATTTGGAGATTTGTGTGTGTGTGTGTGTGTGTGTGTGTGTGTGTGTGTGTGAGAGAATGAAACTGGGATTAGATCTGACCAATAGATATTACAGGTCACGCCTCTACCACCTGTAATTTTACCATTACAATGTGCATGTGTGTCCTGGTCCTTCATGAATCATTCAGAGGGGTTTTGACACTTGAGTAACATCTGGCAGTTTCATTGGATCATACCGCGTTTGGACTGTTGAAAGTTTGAATGTGCAATCACAATTGAGCTGAATCTTTCAGATCACTGAATCATTTTTCTTCTCAAACACACCTCAAATGCTATCTTGTTGTACATTTTAGACTAAATAGAACACATTTTCTCCAAAAGAGCAACTTGAGAGCATTTTTCACCAAAATCAGATCAAAGCTAAGTGAGATTTCACATTTGCATTATGCATTTACTTAGAAGATAATTTATGCAAAGTAATTTACAAATGAGAATAATACAAGCAGAGGTGATTCATCCAAGGAGTAAAACAATAAAAGTAGTGCTACTGTACCAAATTTATAAGATGTGTTTTTGTAGATTGTTTTATCATTCTTCTCATTTAATAGATAAACCAAGCAGTATAAGTAAGCTAGTGCAGAGGAATGTATGACAGACGCCGTGCATTAACAGGTGCACAAAGTGTCTTGTTCTCACAGCTCTAAATCTCATCAGCTCTGCACACTCTGTAAATACACTGAAACAGACTGTTTGACACTGATTTTGGTTATTATATTCAGCTCTGATGATGAACAGTTCATATAGCATATTAATCTCTGATGATGGGATGCTTAAATATCACACAATCATACAGTAGAATACAAAAGCCTTAAAATGAGAAAATCTGGGACTCAAAATCTGATTTAAGACTGCACCTCAAGAATCTTTTCGAATACTGTAACATTTAAAACAAATAAACACACTGACATGAAGTGAATAAGACATATTTAAGATTGCAATATTTCTAGTGCTAATTAAGTAATTAAGTACATTTGTGACATTGTTCCTGTGACTCTTTTTAGACTGTCAGACTGTTAAATCATAATTATCATATACTTTGCCATGTAAAATGTGTTTTCAATTAACAGATGCAAAATTAGAAGCATTTTCAGTGGACTTTTGGGCCTCACTTTATATTTTATTGTATCTGTAGTATAAGTAGTAATTATGAGCTTTGTGACATTCACAATATATTGTGAAATGAATATCAGATTACTTGGATTCAATATTTTAAATAGTGAATAGGAATGGTTCATGTTCGTTCAGAAATGAATTCATTTTAAAATGGATTTAAAGCTGTTATGATTTAGAAAACCTGTGTTTGCTATTTTTGTCACACCTTCAGGGATTCAGGGATGGAAGAAGCACAATGGAAACCGTGAAAAGACAAGAGCGTGTGATAGGGACCCTCTCATGGCCTCTTGGATGTGGGAACACTTCTTATATTCATTTCCAATCTTTTTCTTTCTCTATATTTGCTTTCTCCTGCATGTACCTCAGCGATGGTGCATTTACTCTGGTTTCTGAGTGTTAAGCATAGTGTGAAATGATCCCTTTAGAAAAGCTCTTTCCCTGCGTTCTCACTTCCAGTAGAACACAAGACTGTTCACACTTGCTACTTTAAGTCTGATATTAGATGTGCTCAAAGATCAGCGTAATTCTGTTCAGTCATATGATAATGACAAAGAAAAGCTGCATGGAGACTTGTTTATTTGCATGCAGGAACCAGGATGGCAAAGTTTTTATTTGAGTATTTAAAAACTCAATCATAAAAGGATAATAGAGATGAGATTGTATGCATTTTTAGTGAGAAACTGACAGTTTTGACAGATGTGCTATATTTTAATACAAATCTAGTATGTGTGATATGCACTGTATCTAGCGTAGCTGGCTTTAAACTGCAAATGCAATGTAACTACACCCTATAACCACATATCATTAAAGTATATGAAAATTGCATTTGTGTCCAAGAACTCATGCTCATTTACTGTAAACCACTAAAGCGTTATCAGCATTCCTGACTTCCTTCCTTACTTCTTCTAGTCTGTTTCTTCTGCACATTTTTTTGGTTCAAGTCCAAAATGCCCGAGGGGTCTGATGTGTGTGCGTGTGTGAAACTGTGTGGGTGTGTGTGAAGGCAGGCCGCAGAACACGCACCCTTTGTGACACAATGCCAGATACCCTGAGGTCCTAAAACTCAGATTAATAGACACACATAAAGACAAGCATGCCTGCTGTATATTAATGCATAAAGATGATATGCAAAGACTGTGCATATCTTATCCAGCTAATTAAACTAAAAAGTATAGAATAATATACTAAAACTTCATTATTCACATTAAGACAAAAAAAAAAGAAAGAATAGAAAATAAATATTTTAGAGATTTTACAGTAGCAAAGGCAAGCCTGTATCTGTTTGCATCAGTTACTGTCTGTGATAGAGATGCATATTTGATATGCAGAATTTTTATCTGCAAACCATGCATGTATCCAGCTAACAGGGAACATCTTCTGAATGTTTTGGCGAGGTTCTCTCAAAGTTATGAACAAACATTCTTCCATTATTAATAGTCTTTAATAACATTAGCACAAAAACATTATTTATGCATTGTTCAATGCTTTTTTTTTCTGAAACTCTTTTTAGTTAAACGTTTATCTAACATTTTTAAGTGTTACAACTTGTTTCAGAATAGAGACCATTCAAAACTCACACAAATGCTGAAGGTTCTCTCCAGCACTGACAGAGTTAAGGGAGGATACACCTGTGCTATCACACACCTGTCTCAGGCTGGCAGCCAATCAGAGCAAAGAAGCCAACCTGCTAGGTGGATAAATAGAGAGACGATGTGGATAGAAATCAAACCGCTTCATATATCAGGATACAAACACAGACAAACACATTTGAGAGAAGAGACAAGATTACAAACTAAGGATTTTATCATCACTGTCAGAGGAGTCATGACCAAGGAGATTGAGTAAGTGTCATCAATTTTGCATTTATTTGCATTAATTTATAATGCTCTAGTTAGGGCTTTCTTTACTTGGCTCTGTTGAACACAAATCCCATTTTGTTACTAAAATTGAATTGCTATAATCGTTTTCCAAAATCATGAAAATATTATTTTTTTTGATTAAGGGTTTAACTTATGATAAAAAATAAATATTTTTTTTGTATTATCCACTGTCTAGACATTTTCAAATGAGCTGTTAATTTAGGACTAAAAAAATCCATTTAGTTTCATATGATTCATGATTTTCTTGTGGGGTGTGCTATAGTTTGCAGTTTCACCGCTGTGAGCTGTCTGTTCCTATTGAGTAATGTCTTTCTCCTCTTCTCCCACTCTCCCTCTGCTCATGTGTAAACGGGCCCCCACATGAATGAGTACATGAAGATAATTTCTGCTGAAAATTGACACCAGGACTCAAACACGCACACTCTGTCTCTTACTCTTTACAGACAGCCTGGTGCAACTATCCTAGGGGCCCGAGTGCACAAACACAGAAACGCATTAGTCTTGTGCTAATGTGTCAGAGGTCGGGGTCTATGTCATTATACAAGTGCCTAGAATTAGAAAATATGGGTATATCTAGAAAAGTCTGCACAGTTTTAAAATAAATAAACAGAAAATGCTCATTCATTTAGTGTGCGCACAGGTGCCTAAACTCTGTTTGTATTTTAGCTTCCCATAGCAGACCACCTCATTGCTAATCCTAGTAGTTAGGGAAAGTGCCAAAACAAATCCAACTGTTTGAGGAGTTAGTGATCCTCTTCAAATCCATGTCTTTTGTTTGTGGTGCTTGTGTTAAGATAAATTAAGTTCCTACACTTAGGGTTTGTTTCTGACTGTTGATCCGTTACAAGAGTTTCTACCCTTAGGAGCACAGATGAGAAGAGAAAGTCAGATTTATCACTGTTTCTTGACATTTAGTCCTTTTATGTTTCTTTTATGTTTTGCTCTTTGTGATTGTGGGATTTTCTTGAGCATTATATAGTTTGAAGTCTGGATGAAGAGCATCAGCTCTTGCACCCTGGATTTATTAAAGGCTGTAATTTTGTCACAGAACGTTTTATGTGCACCAGAGGCACATTTCTGTGGCCTTTAAGCTGTTTATCATTTTGCCATATACATGCAAAATCACATGTTGCGGTTCCAGGGAATGCTTGCTAATATCCCCTTCTTTCGCCTAGGGCTCTCATGGTACAACAGAACGAGAGTTTCAACTACTTACGCTATCCAGACAACTACGTTATGGACTCTTGGCCTAGCATGGACAGCGGTGACCTCAGCAAGACTAAACCCAGACTGTCTTCAGATGAAGAACTTGCAACTCTAAGCCTCCTCTATGAAGCCTGCAAGGTATTTATTATTATTTTTTAAAAATATAAACATAATTATTTCTTAGCATTATTTAATTTGTATTATATACTGAAATAATATTATAAATGTATTATTTTTAAGACCCCTAAAGAGCAGAAGATGACATCATGTGCGCGTGAGAGCAGCATGTACATGGAAAGGTAAGTTTGACCATACACTTTTATGATTTATGAATTAAAATGCTTTCATAGTAAACATACAGTATGGGAGCATATATTGCAAGTATATAGTATAAAAGAGAAGGCAAGATGTAAATATGTCATGACAGTAAGTTATCCAGATGTAAAATGTCACATTTTCTCTATCCAGTATATTGGTAGGTTGAGTAATTTAGCTAAAGATTATCTGAGGTCAGAGCTGGTTCAGCTGTTAATCCTCTTCTTCAACCCATCCCAAAAAGGCTGAGTCACTACACAGCACCCTTTTGTGCAAGTGAAAAATAGCTGCCTATAGAGCTTGTTGGTCTCCCCGATGTCAAAGCCTGTCGAGAAACTCAAACAGTGAAAAAAAAAAATATCAGCGTTAGGTGGCAAACAGCTCCCGCCCTGTGTTTGGCTTTGCTTTTCATGCAAAGAAAGCTCCATAAACAATGCAGAGATTGAATTAGTTAAACGTTTATCTAACATTTTTAAGTGTTACAACTTGTTTCAGAATAGAGACCATTCAAAAGTAGAGCTCACGTAATGTTTCAAAATTGTTTCAGTTTACTTACTGTTTGCATAACCAAGAATTTTTAAAAAACATATGAAAATGTTTTGAATGTTCAGATAAAATTCAGAAATAAGTTTTTTAAATAACTTAATGGGAACATTAGTAAAATGTTCTGAGAACATGTTTTGTTAGCTATTTAGACCTTGTAATAAATGTTTTGAGGAAAACAATATTAATTTCATTTGCAACTTGCATTAGAAATAAATGATAAAAATTAAGCATTATACACCTTTAAACATATATGTTTTGGAAAAGCATGGTATGATATGCAGTGGGAAAGTAATTAAATGCAGGTAAATAATTATGACTTCTTGTATACAAAAAGTGGGGGAACACCATAAAAACCATGTAGCCAAAACCTCCTTTTTCATTCTGTTGGAGAATGACACAACCTTTCATTTGCATGTTAAAACCTTGTTCTTTCACCAGTGTCTTTGGTTTCTGATCCCAAAAAGGATGCATTTCACACCTGTGGCTGGAGACTTTCAGTCTTTTATATGAGGTGTTAATGAGTTAGACCCCCCCCCCAAAAAACACTCTCTCGCACACAAACATATGTCACATTTTCTCTATCCAGTATATTGGTAGGTTGAGTAATTTAGCTAAAGATTATCTGAGGTCAGAGCTGGTTCAGCTGTTAATCCTCTTCTTCAACCCATCCCAAAAAGGCTGAGTCACTACACAGCACCCTTTTGTGCAAGTGAAAAATAGCTGCCTATAGAGCTTGTTGGTCTCCCCGATGTCAAAGCCTGTCGAGAAACTCAAACAGTGAAAAAAAAAAATATCAGCGTTAGGTGGCAAACAGCTCCCGCCCTGTGTTTGGCTTTGCTTTTCATGCAAAGAAAGCTCCATAAACAATGCAGAGATTGAACAAAGCTTCTATTGACTTTAACTCTTTTTCATCATTGTTTAGGCAGCTAACAGTTAACCTTGCGTGAATAACATTAATGATGGAGTACGATGAAAAATTGGTCACAATTTGTGCTGTCATTTATCTCTCAGGACAGTGAATAGCTCTTCCCCTGAGCTGGCCACGCTGGAGAATGCTCACATCATGAAGCTGCTTTCTGAAAGCATTTCCTCCAGTCACTCAAAGCAAGCATTACTGAGCACTGACAGCTACACCGGGGACAACTTGTACCCCCTCCTGCACCCAACACAGAAATCATGGCCATCTGACCAACCCTTTCTGGAGACGACCCCTGAGGTTTGCAGAGCATTTTAAAACACATTTACAATATAAAATATATTAATGTAATGTTTTTGTTGTAGTTTCTGAGCCATACCAACAGATCCTAAAAAATATGCCATGAATGCCTGAAACAGTTAGTAATTACCATCACTTTATGACACTTCTGTTTGTTTTCTTTAAAAAAATAGCCTCTAGCCTACAGCACGTTTGTGGGACAAACAAGCCCAGTATACTCAGAGTCCTACTCCAACTCTCCTCCAGATAGATACAGGTGAGACTGGCTTCTTAACAGTCTGAGCCTTTACAAATCAGATATTTTTTTTCTCTTCGCGTTTGTTTTCCTCAATAAAATATATGGTGACTTTACACAAGCTATAAAAAGCATGTAAAATACTGAGTAATGCCATCGCATAAAAATTCATTTGACTGTTTTTCACAGGAATGACTTCCAGTTTGTTCTTGGTGCCCCACAAGCTTCTCAGCACAAGACAACAGAAATACCCACGGTGTACCTCAACAAGGGGCAGTTTTACCCCATCACACTGCAGGGAGTGGACAGCACTGCTGGGGTGCCATGCAGCAAAGTAAAAGTAAGTTATACTTTCATAGAGCCAAATAATGGAAATAAAGGACAGAATTCATGCTTGCCATATATTTGTTCCAAAGAGAAAGAGTTGCTAGTTATTTAGACATCCTTTGAGAAATTTCAACATTTTGTCATTTAGTAACCATGACGTACAACAGAAGCTTTGGGGGAAGTTTCCTAAAACTTCCAAACTCATATGCCCTTCCATATTCTAGGTGTGACAGATTGGCTGTTTTGTAAGCGCATACACTGCTATGGTCAGTGACAAAGCAAAGAGAAAGAGCATTAGTGTGGTGACATACAACATCGCTTGGTAAACGACAAAAAGACATACAGGGAGTCCTACAGGCAGTCACTACTCTCTAAAAAACACAAAGTAACAGGTTCTGATAATGCTCCTTTTTTTCTTCCTTTATCTCTCTCAGACGGTGATCATGGCTGTGTTTGAGAATGACAAGAGTCCTGAGATGCAGCTGAAGTACTGGAACCACTGGCACGCTCGACAGCCTACCGTTAAACAGAGAGTCATTGATATCGGTACGTTTCCTCACTAATTAAACCTAAAACATGGATCAGAAACATTAAGTTTCATTATCAGGGTGTGTAGTGGATCTCTGTACCTAATTTGGCTCATCTTGGACTGCGTCATAAACTGTTAAACAAAACACAGTCCTGACTCACTGTTACCACGACCTACTAAGTTATTTACTTGAAAAGTGTCTGACCTCCGATCTTTTACTGGCACATTTTCAATTACGTGATAACTGTTTTCACTGAAGCAGAAAATAAATAGACACTGAAGTATTTGTGGGTTTTTTCTTTCAGTCTGTCTATCTCTCTTCCGGTGTCTCTCACCCTTACAATGTCTGGTACCTCTATCTTCTGATTCCTATTGATCTCTTTTGTTGAGCTGATCAGATAAATGTCATCAGACCGCCTTATCTCCTCATCTCCTTAAAGCCTGTTTGTGTGTTCCACGTTGGCCATAGTTATTAGCTGTTTGACAGTGTGTGGGGGAAATGCACGATGGGAAGGTTAGATTTAACACACGTCTGACTGGTTTAGCAGCAGCAGCAGGTGAACTGAGTGCATTACTGCATTGCTGTGGTTTCTCTAGCTGGATCAAATGCATATTTACTACATAGCTGGCATCTAAACTAGACATGAACTCTTGAGTTGTTTACAAGAATGGTTTTCAATAGACATAAGTTCTAAAGCATAGTTTTAGGAGTTTAAAAACTCTTTTAATTAACTCGGTTAATTAAGTGTATTATAAGTCGTTCCGATATGCCAGAGCACTTTGTAATTGCTCAGATTCTAAATGTTTTATTGTCCTTGAATGCTTGCAGGGAGCAGAGAGGAAGATGAGAGACGAGGAGAGGAAGAGAAGCAAGAGGAGGACCAAGAATGACTCCAGCAACAATAGTGAGTGCTTTCAGTCATATAATTACAGCCTGAGACTTTCAGAGAACACCCATTACCACCCAAACAAAAGCATAAAGAAAACCCAGTACATATCTTCCCCGTTTGGTGTCCATGTTCTGACCCAACAAGCCACTGAAATGCTATATGGCTACTTAGGATTTCCTCCTAATTTGGCACAAGTCAAAACCAAAACTAGCTTTCAAGCACATATTTTCAACGAAGTGTAAAAGAGGGCTCTCAAACTCAAATTACCTGCGGGCCACTAGCCAAACTGTGTTTTCCACCAGAGTCTGGTTTACGATAGTCATGCCTTCATTAATTGCTTTGAGTGTTAGATTAAAGCTGTTTGTCTTCTCCTCAGGTTGTAAACAGGCCCTAGTTTCCAGCTCTGTCGGAAAGGACTCTACCTACTTTAAAACTCTAGACGATCACGTCACACAACCTGTTTTATTCATCCCAGAGATGCACTTCAGCACCATGCAGCGCTGTGGCCTGGTACGCCTGTCTTTCACAGACACACACACACACACACACACACACGCTCTTCCCTATATCCTAGGATATGCGGCTTACCGCAGCATTGTTGAGTCATGTTCACCAACACCCCGAGGGCTGAGTGTATGGGAGCGAGAGAGGAAAAGTGTGGGAAAAAATGCAGTGGGAAAGAAGTGGGCTTGGAAAAGAATAAGAGAAAGTGATCTCGAGATCAGACATGCTAACTGGTGCGCTCCTGAGTTTACATGACAGCGAGCGAAACTCACCTGAGGAGGGGACGGCCAGGCTGACTGACACAGGGATTAACCCGTGGGAGCTCAAACACACGCACACACACTTCTGAGGGTGTTGAAGAGATGCTTTTCAGCTGTGTTTACACAGCCTAAGAGAGGAGGGATGGAGGCTGTTCTGACAGGCATTTTTCCCACAGTCCAGACTAGCGCAATTCTCACTTGTTAGATTTCGACATCATTTCATAACATCAGGCCTTTTTACATGTAGTCACAGCCCATATTAGTGACTTTAGCATATTAGTGAAGGATTAGGAAGTCATGCGATCATCCTACGTTTTTTCTGCATTGTCGCACCTCTTAGTGTTCAAGATGTCACTGTGATAAAGTTGTTATCATCTTATTCATCAGCGTGCGAACACGCAAGAGACAGGAAACTAAGCGCCATTTTAACAATCTTGATTGTATCTGTTTGTTATTGTCCAGGTGCCCCCTGTTAGCCTGGAGGAAAGCGACAGGACATCGCTGAAACGTATCAACTGCTACGCAGACAGCGGCGACCAGAGCAGCTCCCCACCGAGCAAACAAGCCCGCCGAGACGAGCAACAGAGAGGTATGAAAGACTCAAGATTAATTTAGAAATGCAGAAGCCTGGGAACATATCAATTTGCGATACAAATCACAGTCCCACAGTGTTTTAATGCTAAATTCTTTATTCTCAGTTCTCCTGTATGTCAGGCGAGAGACTGAGGAAGTATTCGATGCCCTCATGTTGAACATGCCAACCCTTAAGGGCCTGAGAGAAGCGGTGAGTTTTCCACCTATCTTTCCGTTACACATATTTGCGAAGATCTCACCTCGAAGAGGAATTGTACCTAAAATGTGACTCATGTCCCCTTTCTGCCTTCTCAGATTTCAGAAAAGTACGGTATGCAAGAAGACACCATTGGGAAAATCTTCAAGAAGTGCAAAAGAGGGTGAGTGAGATATTTCCAAGCTAAACTCCATTGGGTGAAAACGTTTGGGGAGCTATGACGAAGTCACGAACACAGATAGAGGGATGTCGAAATGCTCTTTCACAGAGATGAACGACTGTTAAACCCTTTTCTTATAATCTGAGCTCTATCTCAACAAGCTGCCAGGAAGCAAAGTCGACAGACCGGGTTGACGGGAGATCTATAGTGTTTGGAATGTGATGATTGCTGCTCCCCTTCAAAAAAAAAAAAAAGAGGGGGAATTAAAAGCAAAGAAAAAGAAGGAAGACAAGATGATTTCAACATAGGTAGACTCATCTGACTGTGCTGTATTTTAAATTTTTTTTTGTGGTTTATGAAGCTCAGATAGAAACAGTATAGATGAGGGATGTGCAGGAAGGCGGCACTGGCGTCTACGTGCAACCTAACGAGCCCGGGCTCTAGAAAAACACCATTTATCTCTTTGGTTGGTGATCACCCATGACACCATGTAGACATTTGCGCTTACCTGTTCAATCATCCATTTCAGAACATGTGTGGGAATAACTCACCTCAGTGCATCATAAAGTATAAGGCATTAAAATAAAGCATATAATTGTATGACCATATTTCACATCCTGCTGGAGAGTTTAAGGACCATTTGACCCACATAGGTCAAAGAAACATGTCCAGGACTCTATTAAAGGCGTTTTATCTTAATCATCCTAGCCTAGAGCTGTGTAACTTGGAGCTCAACTTTCCTCAGGCTGTTAGCTGATGATATGGCTGAGGGATAGGGACAGGTCGGGCCGCATTCTCGCTCATTCTCTCGCCCCAATCTTTAATCAGCCTCCCTCCACCCTCAGGGCTGGGAGAGCTGGCATGACCTAGTCTGTCATACACCCGCACACCATATACATGTTGGCCGTTAGAGACGACTGTTGTGCCAAATAATAGTTTGCGTAAGTCATGAGATAAGGATTTGTATTTTTAAGGATCTAAATCAGGGTCTGCCCTTAGGGAAGGAATGATGAATGCTTTAGAAGATTGTACAGGAATGCTTAATGTTTCTTTCAGCAGTTGCTAGGGCACAGTTCATCTGTACGTCAGTCAGTGTCACTCAACATAGTCATAATGACTAAAACAAATAATCATGTAGTAATGCGCAAATGTCAATGAGCAGGTGTTGGAATTAAAGCGGTATGGTTTTTGTGCAGATGAGAAGCAACTTTTGGAGTTGTGTGTGTTTGGTTCTACAGATACATGATTTAATGTTAATATAACAGATATTGTCCAATTTTGGAGTTTTTACAGTGTTTTGGTGTTAAAATATGAATATACTTAATTTTCCATGCTAATTTCCCATACTTTTACATTTAGATTACCTTTGCTGTAATCTTATGCAGAATTAAAGTTAATCTTTAATAATAATTAAAAAAATGTTTCTTTAATAATATTTTAGCAAATCTCAAAATGAATATCCATTTTTCATACTGTACATTATAATGTTGTGATGCCTAAATTTACTTATAGAATTTCAAATGCTTTGAATTTTGTGAGTTTTATTATTTTTAATTCATTAAAATAGATTAGTATTTTAATATGTCCAATTTGTTGGTTATCAGAGCAATGTATGAGCCAGAATATTAACAAGAATTTCTATAACTTATTCTTTCTTTCTTATGAACAGGATCTTTGTGAACATGGATGACAACATCATCGAGCATTACAGCAACCACTCTGCCTTCCTCATCGAGATCACTGAAGTCATGATCAACCACTTCCAGATCACACTTATGGAGTTATAAATGACATCATCAACTAGTGACACCACACCTGGTGCTGCTGCTGGCAGCTTCTTTCTGCTCTTTCGATCCAAAAGCATGACTATGAGCCAGATTCTGCAGTCGCTATAGAAACAGCTCATCTGCCAGTTCCAACATTTTCAGTTTTAACAAGACATATCAATACTAAACAGTGTAAATACCATTTTCCACTTTTGTACCTTTTTTATTATTTTATCTACAATAATTTTATAACACGAGCAATTATGATCAACAAGGTACATGTTCTGTAAATATTAATTGTAAATAGACATAATTATCATAATGTTGTGTGTTGACGTGATTTTAAAAGAGTTATATGTTGTTATTTCAATGATAAACTTGCCTTTTTGGACGCTGCCTCTTTGCTGCTTATAGAAGGCCCATCATTTCTAGGACAGGATGTGAGGCGTTTGTATTGCTTTATGCTCTGATGGTGGTTCGCATGTTTATTAATCTTGCCGCGTGTTACTTCAGCATACTTCTAGTCAGGGTGCTGTAACTATCAGCCTTTTAGTTTCACATCTGGAACACTCCACAAACACACACAAGTGTTTTAGACCTTTAAGTCGCACATTTCCACCCTTAAAGAGCCACGTATCTGTCAGTGTTTCGATCACATTTAGAAAACTGGCTCCACACATTTTGAATCTGTGTGGCTGTAACGGTTGTCAGGACAACCGGCCTTTTTGTCCTCTGACATTTAGACAAGAAAGTTCGGACGAACCACTGCAATGTCGAACTTGCCCAAATATCAGATTAAATAATGGTGACTTTTCATTTTGTGGATTTTGCATCACAAAATTTGTACATTTCAAATTCTTTGTATTGCTTTCGAACAATACTGATATACTAAAGCTGTGTTTTCCTTTTTTACTGCCTCTGCTTTTATATGGAAAATAAAATCCAAAATCCATAACATTTTCAACTGTTTTTTCATTGTTTCAAGACATTTTGTTGCTTAAATCAATTACAGCTGTTAAACTGTATGGCCCACAACTTAGTAGGTCGCACACAAACGTTGATCAGAAATAGTCAGAAATATTAAAAATATTAATATATTAGAAATATTAAAAATAAAGTGCAATTACTCATATTTAAGTTCATTAATAGGCATTACCCTCGCAAAAACATGGTTTTATTATAGTAAAAGTGTAGTAACCATGTTTTTTTTGGTGTATTGATCACGATTTTTGTACAACCACAGATTTAGGCTAAATATGATATAGGCTAAACTAAACTATGGTTAGTGTAGCAAAACCATGGTTAATTTGTGGTTACCATGTTTTAAATATAGTAACCATGTTTTTGTTTTGTTTTTATTTGTAGGCTAGTAAAACCATAGTTCATTTTTTGTAAGGGGACTTACACTTACCTGTTTCACATCATGCAAGTGTGTCGCAGATCACAGAATTTCCCGCGCTGCTTTTCAGCGGTGGTGCTGTATAGGCTTAGATCTCTGCCACAATTCTGCGCGCGAAAGATCATATTTTGAGTGCACAAAAGTGCATTTTGCACGCGCGCAATCTGAGCTTTGTGGAGAAAATCTTCGTTTCGCAAAGAAAAAAGTATTTAGAGCACACGAAAATCAATTTTGCATTTAAAATAAGTTTTTGGATGTGTGCAGACCTTCTCTTTTGCGCTTGCAACGTTTCACTAGCTTGCTCCCTTGATGCCCGCCCTCAGTGCTCTCTAAATGCTAACTACTCTCTTGCTCAACACAACCCAGCGTTACAATATGCCATAATTCCAGCCAATCAGAGAAATTCTGATTAGCTGAACACAACATTTCTTGCATTATCACGACAGCAGAAGAGGAAAAATACAGTGCATGCATGCATAATTATTAAGCACGCGAGCCGTTGGCATTTAGAGAGCACTGAGGCCGGGTATCAGGTGAGCAAGCTAGTGAAACGTTGCACACGCAAAAGAGAAGGTCTGCACACATCCAAAAACTTATTTTAAATGCAAAATAGATTTTCGTGCGCTCTAAATACTTTGTTCTTTGCGAGACAAACATTTTCTCCACAAAACGCACTTTTGCGCTCTCAAAATATGATCTTTCGCGCGCAGAATTGTGGCAGAGATGTAATCCCATAGTGCTGCACACGTGCTTCTTGAGAAAACAAACATACAGCGCAGCCTGTGTGTTCTGATTCAAGCACTTGACTCTCATGAATCTTTTAACGAATTGCCCCAAAGACATAAGAGTTATCCGTTCGAATCAGTCTAACGAATCCTTCATTGAACGAACACACCGAAACCGTCAGAGCCGCCACTGAACATGCCACATTGAATTGATTCCGTGTCAATGGGTCAATATTTTAAAGGGGTCATCGGATGCAAAATTCACTTTTGTTGTTGTTTGAACATAAATGTGTGTTGGAAGTGTGTGTAAACATCCATCCTATAATGATAAAAATCCACCCAGTGTTTTTTTAAAAATCCCTATTTAAAATCCCCTTTCTCAAATCAGGCTGTTCTGAGAGCCCTGTCAGAATGACGTAGTTCTGTACAGGCCCCTCCCACGATAGTTGATTGACAGTAG
>NW_015627225.1:1618351-1619456 GCF_001515625.1 Sinocyclocheilus rhinocerous
AAATCAATTTTGCATTTAAAATAAGTTTTTGGATGTGTGCAGACCTTCTCTTTTGCGCTTGCAACGTTTCACTAGCTTGCTCCCTTGATGCCCGCCCTCAGTGCTCTCTAAATGCTAACTACTCTCTTGCTCAACACAACCCAGCGTTACAATATGCCATAATTCCAGCCAATCAGAGAAATTCTGATTAGCTGAACACAACATTTCTTGCATTATCACGACAGCAGAAGAGGAAAAATACAGTGCATGCATGCATAATTATTATGCAAGTTGATATTCTGATTATATTTTATCCCATAGTGCTGCACACGTGCTTCTTGAGAAAACAAACATACAGCGCAGCCTGTGTGTTCTGATTCAAGCACTTGACTCTCATGAATCTTTTAACGAATTGCCCCAAAGACATAAGAGTTATCCGTTCGAATCAGTCTAACGAATCCTTCATTGAACGAACACACCGAAACCGTCAGAGCCGCCACTGAACATGCCACATTGAATTGATTCCGTGTCAATGGGTCAATATTTTAAAGGGGTCATCGGATGCAAAATTCACTTTTGTTGTTGTTTGAACATAAATGTGTGTTGGAAGTGTGTGTAAACATCCATCCTATAATGATAAAAATGCACCCAGTGGTTTTTTAAAAATCCCTATTTAAAAATCCCCTTTCTCAAGTCAGGCTGTTCTGAGATTCCTGTCAGAATGACGTAGTTCTGAACAGGCCACTCCCACAATAGTTGATTGACAAGGCCGTCTTATCTTAGACCTGCCCTTAGTGAGCTGTCATCAGTCCGCCATAGTGTTGACTCCAGTGCAGGGGAAGACAAGAATGTCTCAGATTAAGCGATTGAGGTGTTTTGTTGTTGGATGTAATGAACATAGCAGTCGTCATTTACTCCCGACATCTGAGCTGCTGAAGACGCAGAGGATTAACGTTACTTTCGTTTTGAAGGGAATGCGCCGATCCCCCATCTACCTAAATGCATCTATGGTCGCGTGAATCATTCGTGATCGAGCTTCATCTACACAAGAAGTGAGTATAAGGTTTTTTATCAATCTTTGCAAATCGCCTTTCCTAATATGTGCTAGTTAGCCAGTTTCGCGGCT
>NW_015627225.1:1620227-1634415 GCF_001515625.1 Sinocyclocheilus rhinocerous
ATTGAGGTGTTTTGTTGTTGGATGTAATAATGAATATAGCAGTCGTCATTTACTCCCGACATCTGAGCCGCTGAAGACGCAGAGGATTAACGTTACTTTCGTTTTGAAGGGAATGCGCCGATCCCCCATCTACCTAAATGCATCTATGGTCGCGTGAATCATTCGTGATCGAGCTTCATCTACACAAGAAGTGAGTATAAGGTTTTTTATCAATCTTTGCAAATCGCCTTTCCTAATATGTGCTAGTTAGCCAGTTTCGCGGCTAAAGTAAACAGTACTGCTCATCACCCACAGAAGAGAGGGGCGGTGTGAGCAGAGCTCATTAGCATTTAAAGCAACATGGACTACAATTGCTTGCTAAAAACAGAGCACATTTTGACAGGGGAAAAAAGGTGTTTTTACACTATACCATTGAGAAATTTTAACCAAAGTATGTTATAGACTTCTCAAGACCCTAAAGAATCATGTCAACTTATATCAAATGGGCATCAGATGACCCCTTTAATAGTTAGCTATAGGCTGCTCTTTCTGTACCACCAAGAAAGCAACAAATATTTTGTTTATAATTAGCGAAATTTAATTTTGTCACTTGACTATAAATGGCTGTCATCTCAATACATTTAATGAATGTCTGTTTTCCTTAATTGTCATTTCATTTGAATATCAGCATTTGAGAGATTTAGTCAGTCGAACACTTTTACAGCTAATTTGCCTAATTGTGTTTCTCTTGAAAATAGTGATCTATGACATTGTATTAGGCCTATGTTGAATATCAAACGTTTCAGTGTCTTTTTGTTAATGAGGGATTTGTGGAAACATTGATGTTTGTAAATCTTTGAAGTAAAAAAAAAAATACTTAAAAAATGCAAGATGTGCATTTCAGACACCTTCAACATGTAGGCTACTTCGATCATTGCATTTTTATTCATAGTGTTGTTATTATGACATCTACAAAATATGTCATAAAATATATGACCTTTTAGATAAAATATTTTCAAATAAATGTACTTTTTAGAGGAATCTCTTTTATTGGGATTCTGCTTTGTCATTGGTTGTTCAATTATTCAATTAAGTTGTCAAAAAAAATGTAATGCATAGCATTAACATTATGCCCATGCTAAACTTAAATCTAAATATGTTATTCTTAAGAGGGCATCTTACCCTATACTTTACAGACATGTCTTTGTTCATGTTTATCTTCATTTTTATAGCACCATATGCCTTGTGCTAATGCAATGAAATCGATCAGTACGCCTAACCAATGTAATTATATGACAAGGACAATAAAACTGAAAAACAACAACAACAAAAAAAGATGCACTTTTTCCTCTATAATACAAAAATATTGTTCAGTTTTTTACCATCACCACAGGACCATTATTTACATTTAGGCTTTATATACCATAATAAAAATTGAAGAGTAGCCTATCAAAGACATAAGTACCTATGTCTGTTCAGGAGTGAGTATATTTGTGCAGCTAATGTTTGGAGGTCAGCGCTCATGTGCATCTACTGATTGACATCTTTCTTTGGGATTTAATAAATATGTATGTGTCTACATGGCCAAGATGAATACATATGATAGAAGGCAGACTTTTTAAATTCATCTTCTTTTTCTTTCATCAGATCGCCCGGTTCAGCAGGCAGTCTGCATATTGCAGTCAGCACACGTCGGACTTGCTGTTTGTTCTGTGTGTGTGTGTGTGGCTCTATTTGAAAGAAGGACGGGGGTGTATGGAAAGCTCATACACAAGACTAGAGAGAATCAGAGAGTGAGGGAAAGAGAAAGGACAGAAATCAGAAGGATCCATCTCAGAATTAACAAAGAGAACAGCTGAATGATCATTCATTCTTCTGCAGAGAGGTGAGTGCATGGCATCTCTGTTATGTGTGATTCAAATAGAGAAGCAGATGACTTTTAACATCTCCGGGCGAACGCAAAAAACAGGTCAGGAGAGCAGGTCAATGCACTTGTCTTGCATCTTTGTCTGAGTGGTCTGTGTGGCTAGTTTGCGTATATGCCACATCCTGTTGATCTTTTTTATGATGGAATGAGCTTTTCGTATTTTTCAATCAAAGCTTGACTACTGTGGTTCCGATCTCACTGTCATGCTGTTTTTCCAGATATTTAATAACTAGTGTGGTTTGAAGCCAGACGTCAAAAGTGTCAGTGCGAGTAGCCGCATTTTGTTGGTGTGGCAGATTCTGTTGTTTTCATTAACGTACGGGTGCCAGTGCGCCCTTTTAAATGTTTGTTTTTGGGTTGCCATGCAACAAAAGTGAGTGGAACAGGAAATTGATGCGATGATAGATGCGGCTGTACTAAGAGCATGCAGTGATTGACCAAACTGTTGAAACGTATGCCCACACCCCTCTCACAGATACCTTTGAAGGTGATATTGTCAACCAATTAGATGATGAAAACACTCCACAGACTTGTTAAAAAATATTGGGTTCATGCATTAAAAATAGCTGCTTTTTATAGCATCACATCATTCGCAGGGTCTCTTTTGTCCTTGTCTCCTGGAACAGACGTCAGCTCGCTCTCTCAGCTCCCAGACGTCTGGCTTCCTGTCTACGTATAATATCCGTGAACTGTTTCAAAACGTATCCCGTTCACACTATCAGCGACAGCACAACCACACAATTGCGTCAAAAGATGATGTTCAGAGACTAGCACCTGTGGCTGATAGTGCTAGAACCATTTCAGATGTACCACAAAAGACGCAACCGTCCAGGTTACTGTCTCTTAGCAACAGCGGGCCATTCACCTCCACTGTGCTGGTTGCCAGGAATGACGATGTTTCTTAGAGCTCAAAGGAGAGAGTCATCGGCTAACAAGACATGCATATACGCACTCTTCCTCTTTTAGATCTAACAGACTGCGAATCCAGGAATGCATTTCCGCCGACGGGTGTCTGAGGGGATTTAAATGAAAGAATCTTCTAGAATCTGTGCGAGTGGAATGAGTTTAACTGAAATTTTACTCTTTTCCCCAGGTCTTCGCTGGTGGTTTCAAGCTTAGCATCGTCCTGAAGAGCTACAAAACATAACGTTCATAAACAACATTCATAAAAGTCGACAAAGACGTGATGCACACTCCAGCGTCCATGCTGTTGGGGGTGGTGTTCGCTCCCTTGGGCCTTGTGCTGGTGTTCACTGCAGCGATCACACCGCAGTGGAGGGAGGGACAGGCGCGGTTGGGTGCGGCAGGGCGTGCCGGAGCAACGGAGCTCCTCCTACTTCGTTCGGACGGCCTATGGGAGAGCTGCCTGCAGGTGGTGCACTCTGAAGTTAAAGAGTGCTGGCCCGTGTCAGGGTCCTACCAGCGGGATGCTCGGGTTCGAATGGTCCAGGGGATGGTGCTGTCATCTCTTTTCCTGTGCGGCGCAGGGATTGTCCTCGCCAGCGTGGGTGTCCGCTGCTGGACTGATATCCCGCTTAGGAGCGTAGCGGCAGCTGGTGGCCTGTTGGTGGTGCTGGCAGGTGTGCTCAGTCTGGCTGCGTTAGGAGTGTACACTCATAATCTTTCAAAGCTGGGGATCGAGGTAGATTCAACCGTATCAGAGACGCAAGGACTCAACGTACACAAGCCACCCCGACTAACATTACACCCGGCCGGGTCGCTTTATTTCGGGTGGGTGGGAGCTTGGGTACAGGTGCTGGGAGGGGCCGCGCTGCTTTTTGGGTTCAAAAGCATGAAGTGTTCATCCTGCCGTAAGCAGAGACTCAAAGACAGTGCAGAGATGTATGAGGTGAACTGTTAGATGGATGAAGGTGAAGGTGAAGAGACTTATGGTGTTTAAACACACTGGCACATGACTCAATGTAGTGCAGCTGTAGTGTTTATGAATTGGACAAAAAAGACATGGGAAATGATACACGTGATGTGTCTAAAGAGAACTATATTAAAATATGTTGGAAACTGTTAACAGAAGCCTTAAGGCTTGTTCACACCAAGAACTATACTATAAAGACAACTATAACAATAACTCTATATTAGCGACCATACCAACAAAGTCAGGTTAATTCTGATTGTCAATGTTTTTGTCATGAATCTTTCTGAAAGCGATTTCAATGACATCGCTCCTCTGTGTCGTTATCATTATTGCTTTATTGTTTTAAAACTTTATATAGTTATCGTCCTTGGTGTGAACAGGATGTCGGTTCACACAGAACGCGCTTTTGCTTTCTTCTGCGCTTTATAATTTTTTCTGTATTCTACGATTCTATTTTTACTGTTTTGTTTTTGGTTTTGTCAATTTTTAAAAACACTACTAGAGACATTGCGTTCCTTTTAACTCTCATGCGACACGCCTCATTTAAACGCAAAGATGCGTTCTGTGTGAACGGTCCCTCAGCTGATAAGACATATATTGTAGCCTATGAGTTGTCTATTTCGTGGCAGATTTTACTGTTGATCACGACAGTACTGTATTATTCTTTCCAAAGCTGTCGTAAAATGAAAGCAATGTACTAGTGTCACAAGGCTGTTGGCATTTGTGGCTTTTCCCGCTATTACGATCTTTACTTGATAAATCTTTACGTTGTAAATATATGTAGTTATTGACTGTAATACTATATGTGTTAGACTACTGATTAAATGTTCCAAAGCACTTTTTCCTGCTGCCCATGTCATGTGAAAAGTAAGACTGCTTGTAGTTGTAATAGGCCTATATCATCACACCTGCACAAACTATCTATTGGCTTGTCATGCTAACTAATAATGATTTTACGCAAAACAACTTTTTTGGTTAAATACACAGCCACCTGACCTGTACATTCCCACATCACAAAGAGATGAGGTCAGAAAACGTCATTAGTTTAAATAAAAATATTTTTTTGAGACAATCAAATATTCTACTTGAAAATTAAAATTGAAGATCTTTTTTCAAAAAATATTTAACAAGTATTTAAACCAATTTCAGTGGAACAGGTGTGGTGAGATTGGCTTTGGCTCTGCATAAACATACAGCAATTATATACTTTGAATAAACAAGGCAAATGACAAATATCATTCAAATCTCATGTTTCTATTTCTTCTTTCTTATTTCATAACTCTGTTTATATCGTATAAACAAAAATTAACAGTAACATAAAATAAATTATTATTACATTTTGGGACTTTTTCCTTTCTCTACAGGAGCATGAAGACACAAAAACACCCAAGTCATTTAACACTCACTGCTCTCTTTCTAGAGATGAGTTTCTCAGTTTAGGACAAAAATGTTTGACTTTATAACCAGTTTTTGCCTTGGATAAATAAAAAAAAAAAACACTATTTGTCTGGTGACATTTTAAAATAGAATAAAAAGAGAGTAAAGCTTCAGAAGCAATAATATATATATAAACACAGCCATTTTATGCATGATTATACACTGTTGGTATAAAAACACTAAAAGACTCAAAGGAACAGGTGACTGGAGTGTGAAACACCTCATGACCATAACACATGGCGCCACTGTGTGGCAATTCTAGGGAAATGACCACTGCTGGGCATTTAATACAAACTATGCACAATGAGGTATATTTTTTTCCCTCAGGAAATATAGTTATAACTTGTTTTCAGGATCTGCACTGTCATACATTTTCTACATAATAAAAAGAATACATTCTTATAAAATCATACTTTCTTGTCTATCTAGTCTGAACATACCAGAAACATTCATAAAATGTTTCTGACATATTTAGGGAAACCTTTCACACATACCTGACGTAAAAACAAATATGCATCATATTCATATAATTAATCTAAAATATATATTTTAAAAATGACATACAACAGTATATAATCAACATCCTTTAGCAAGTGCCTAAAGTTAGATTTGTTCTTTTGCCAGCATCAGGCAGTTCATCATAAATTCAGTGATAGTTTTTAGTGAATGAACAGCAGAAGTATGAAGTAGTTTTGAAAAGCTCCAGATGATAGATCTTACTTCTGGTAAAACAGCCAGTGCTCTGTCCCAGATGGCTGCAAGTCAGATCCATATATTTATCCCAGCGTTGCACTTTCATTTCTTGTTTTGTTATGTTTTAATAAGAGTACAGGAAGGAAACGGTTGTCATATGTAAAAATAGTTGTCTGTAGTTTTGTCTGTGACTGTGGTATGTGTTTGCATCGGCACCTGTGCCTCTGTAGACGTGGAGCCTCTGTCATCAGGTGTCTCTGCATCTACCAACTGTTCTCCATCACTCAGATTCAGTGTGCTTGCCTCGTCTTTGGCCGTGGACACTGTGTCTATGCTTGGCGAGTCTGTCTGTTTGTACTGTCTCTCAATGTCCTGCAGCAGCTCTTCATTGAACTTCTTCCACTGATGGAACTTCTGCGGTGAGAACTCAGAGTCCTCCAGGATCTTGTTAATCAGGTGAAGCTCTGCTTCCTTCGCCTAGAAAACACCAGCAGCCAACGAGAAACTAAGAGACCGCTGTGTGCATGACCTACTCTACCTGGCTTCCACACACTACCAGTCAAAAAAGTTTTAATGTTTTTGAAAGAGGTCTCTAATCTTCAGCAAGGCTGCATTTATTTGATCAAAACTACAGTAAAAACAGTAATATTTTGAAACTGTATTACAATTTAACACTTCAGTGTCACATGATCCTTCAGAAATCATTCTAATATGCTGATTTGGTGCTCACTTATCATCAATTATTTTTGGTGCTCAATTATTAATGATGGTTCTTATTATTAACAATGTTGCAAACATTTTTTTGGAAACTGATGTTTTTTTCAGAACAGAATTTATTTTAAATAGAATTCTTTTGTAACATTATAAATGTCTTTACTGTCATTTCTTATCAATTGAATGCAGTCTTAATAATAATAAAAGTATTGATTTCTTTTCTTTTCTTACTTTCCCCAAAGACTTGTATGGTAGTGTAGCACAATTTCTACAGAAAGAATAAGAAGCATCTGTTTCAACATGAATAAGGAATGTTTCTAGAGCTCTAAATCAGCATATTAAAATGATTTCTGAAGGATAATGTGACAATCAGATTTTAAAATGTACTAAACTAGAAAACAGATCTTTTATATTGTACTAATATCAAATAGATGCAGTCTTGGTGAGCATAAGAGACTTCTTTTAAAATCATTAACAATTAATTAAATATCAATTAACAATTAATTAATCAATTAACTTTTGACTGGTACTATACTTTAAACTGTCCATCTTTTATGATTGACACGAGTAGGAAATAATAATAATAATAACAACAGTTTATTAGGGCTGGACAATAATTCAATATCAATATGTATCGCGATATAATTTTTTTCAATAACGGTGATATGATTTTTAAACACATTTCCGATATTTCGATATACATTACCAGTTTCCCATACATTGATTTTTTATGTTGGGTTGTTAGTGTGTGTGTAAATGCATGTCTTACCTTAAGTGTGCTCTGGAGGGCACGGAGTGTGTGTATCTTCTCATTGATAACAGGGTTTTTGTTGCGTTTGATGAAGGATTTACGTAGCTGGTCGTGAGTCGTCGGCTGATTCTGACCAATCAGAGACACTCCTCCTTTCTTCAGGCTATGAAACATTTCATCCATCTCATCTACTTTTCCTGAGAGACATAGAGAGATTTTGCTTGTTTAGTGAAAGTATTGTTTTTTATTAAAGAACTAATTTTAGCTTTGAAAGGGCTATAATTATTTAAAGATACAAGATATAAAGAGGCTGATCAAATTTACAATGATCCTTTACCTGCAATATTACTGCCTCCTGCTTGTGAAATGGTTATTGGTTCTGACATCCTGTTCTGCTTTCCCTTTGTTCGAGGAAGTGTGTTTGATTTTGTTTGAGTTTTCTATAACAAAATAAAGAAGAAACTCTGTTAAACATTCTATGTTCTATAGGAAATGTACACAGCCAATTTCCTCGTTTGCACGTTTGGATAATAGAAAAATGTATAATTCTGTTTATTGTAAAATTCTGTATTTATTGCAGATGATCCAAGCAGCTCTTTTCCACAAAATAAAGGTGAAGTGGCAATATTCTATGCATTTGAAACGTTTATTACTTTTATTCAGCAAGGACCCATTAAATTGATTAAAAGTGACAGTTAGGACATTTATAATGTCACATTAAAAAAGTATCACAGTTGTCACAAAAATATTAACTAAAAATATTAAGAAATGTTTCTTGAGCACTAAATCAGCTTATTAAAATGATTTCTGAAGGATCATGTGACACTGAAGACTGGAGTAAGGGCTGCTGAAAATCCAGATTTGCCAACACAGAATTAAATGACATTTTATAATCTATTAAAACATAATATCATATATTAATATACAAAACAATTATTTCAATTATAAAATATTATATTTCACAAAATTATTGTTTTACTGTATTGATTAAACCCAAAAATAATAAAATCATACAGGTTTGGAACAACATGAGTGTTTGTGCATGTGTGTCTGTTTCCCCTCACTGTATTGACTTTCTTTCGATGGGAAAGTGGTGAACGTGATGATTCCTCCTCAGATTCAGTTTCACTGTAACATTCTGACAACAAAAACATTTTACATTGATAAAGTAGTACGTAAACAGCATACATTCCATGAAAAATATGTTAACACACATACAGTAACGAGGCGTAATAAATAAATTTCTGTTGGAATTATAATCATATGAAACAAAACATACACTCGTACACATACAGCTGACTGCTGATTTTCACGCATGTCCGATAATTGACAAAAATGTAAAGAGGTTCTCATGTAGCATTTTAGCAATCAAAACTGATACTGTAGAACAGATTTCATTTGGCATGGCATATTTCCACAGAATTTGGAGCCGTCAGAACCTTCTTAACTTGACAGTGTAAAGATGCCAGCTATTAAAAATAACTGAATGTGAATGTGTTGTTTTCCTACCTTCTTCACTGTCTGGCTGACTTTGAAAAAATTTCTTATGTTTCTGAATGGCTGTGATTAAGCAATTAATCCATCTGTTGAGACAGAGAGAGAACGAGAGATCAGAGATCTCCCCATTTGCACTCCAGGTGATTTGTATTGTGTTGTATTTAGTGAAGGCCAGTAGGGGGCAGAGGTGACCTGTGAGAAATCCTGAATGTGTAAAAACCATGGAATGTGTATGTGTGCTGTAGAGAGATCAGAGATCTCCCCAGTTTCCCATTTGCACTCCAGGTGATTTGTATTGTGTTGTATTTAGTGAAGGCCAGTAGGGGGCAGAGGTGACCTGTGAGAAATCCTGAATGTGTAAAAACCATGGAATGTGTATGTGTGCTGTAGTACAGAGCAATAATATGCAGGTAAACATGAGGTGGGAGTATTTAAGAGGTTAAACGCTTTGGCGTTCACACAATCTCCAGTGCCACGGGCCGACCGACACTGTTGCTCTATATGTCTGACCCTGAGCGTCTGCTGACTCACTGCTTTACTGCAGCTCCTCAAGTGCTACTCAAGAGGTCAAGCCATTAAGATTCATTTTAGAGTTCAGAGCTTTTCATAACGAGGCTAAGATCGACTAGTGCAACCTGGCAACAGAATATCTGGACAATTGTGCCTGAAAATAATGGACTTAAATGGCATGAAACTCTTTAGAAGAGACAAACTGAGTCGCCTGATATTGGTCTAATATTATCATTTGTCAAACGAGTGGGGGACTGATACATGATAGTTAACATAACTGCCCAGGGTTCTCTCCTTAAATTATATCATCAGCTCTATTTTTAGAGGTAACAAGCACCTGAGTTCCACTGGTCATGGGACAAATCATGAAGTGTAAAAGAGAACTCCAATCTGTAGTGCTATTACATAACGTGCTCCACTCCAAATTACTGCAGAGGCGCCATGCAGTGGCTGTTGAATTATCGGACCAAACACTAAAAAACTTATTTTCACAAAAATATATTTTTAAATAACAAATACAAGCCTTTCCTGCTTACAAGCCTTTACCAACCATTACAATAATGGTTCTCAACTAGTTGGCCAATCCCACTAGGGGGCTTCGGCAAGCTGCAGGGAGCCCAAATCAGTCTTAAAATTATTTAAAGGTATAGTTCACCCAGAAATTCTGTCATTAATTACCTCCTGTCGTTCCAAACCCATAAGATCTTCTTCCATATTTGGAACACAAATTAAGATATTTTAAATGAAATCTGAGAGCTTTCTGACCCTGCATAGACAGCAACGCAACTAACACGTTCAAGGCCCAGAAAGGTAGTAAAGACATTAGGTGCGTTCGACTTGAAGCACGGCTACAGACGGCAGTCAACGAGAGTAGCCGCTTGCAGTCGGGGGCAAAGTTGAAAACGGAGCCGTCAAGCCGTCTGCTCCCGTTAGTGACGCTCGCGCGGTGTTTGCATACTCTATCACAGAACAGATGAAGTGAATTAAATGCATTATTTGTCATATATACAGACGTTTCAGAAACGTTTTCATGAGCAACAGATATATACTGATTATATACTGCTTAATACATCGCCATCTGTTCAAGAATAAAGTTCAACGTAAATATATACTATTTAAATACTAATAAAGTGGGGGAATATATGCGTTCATCAGTGTTTTATGATAAACGTGACTCAATATAACATTGCGACTACAGTAAAAAAGCTTTTACTGTTCTAAAAACACAGATTTGTGGCTATTATTGGAATTGAAAAGGTTAGAATAAACCCGAAACACACGTGATAGTTGTCATGCGGTGAATCTGGCCAATCGTGAAATGGCTGTGTCGTCATCAACGCTCCTGCAGCCGCTCTGGAGAAACGCTCTCGCGGTGCTTTGATGCCACATGTGACAGTGACGTGGCGTCGGCGCCGTCTCAAGTCGGACAAAATTACTAACCGGCATGCACTGCTTCAAGTCAGATTGCGATCGATCTGTGCAGTGCTGCATGAAGTCGAACGCGCCTATTGTTAAAATAGTTCATGTGACATCAGTGGTTCAACCTTAATTTTATGAAGCTACAAGAATACTTTTTGTGTGCAAAGAAAACAAAAATAATGTCTTTATTCAACAATTTCTTCTCTTCCGTGTCAGTCTTCGCCACACGTTTATGAAAGTAACACAATGCATTCTCGTAGCTTCATAAAATTGCGGTTGAAACACTGATGTCACATGGACTATTTTAATGATGTCTGACTCCTTACTACCTTTCTGGGCCTTGAACGTGTCAGTTGCGTTGCTGTTTATGCAGAGTCAGAAAGCTCTCGTCTCCTTTTCCTTTCACTCTGTCTTCATGAAAAATTCTACTATCCCACAGAATATTTATTAACCATTTTTTAAAGGAGCTTTTTAAATAATTAGATGAAGCTGTTTGCTTGCTACCAAAATATTTACCTTACAATTTTTATTCTCGATAATAATGAGATATTCAAAAGATAGTGTAAATATAAACTCAGCTGTCAGTATATGCAATTTATTCTAAACTCTCCCACAGTATTTGCACTATTTGTGAAGTCAACCTGTGAATTGCTTATGGCTGGCTATGCACACTAAACTTTAAAAAAGTACCTTCACATCACACACTCCACCTTTAAAAATACAATGTCATTGCATCTAACACATCTATTTAAATACAAAGGTCAAAGCATAATCATTTGCACATGAAGAGAAACTGCAGGTGCGCAGCAAAATCTAATCATTGTGACATTTCGCTACTCAGTGACTTTTACAAAATGCTCTCTAAGCTATGAAGTCATGAATGACTGTCGTTTGGATGCAGCGGTAGAGAAAATGCTTGTTTATATGCAGCTGCACTCACTTGCTCATGTCGGTTACATTATCAGCAGCGAAGAAAAAATTCTGGAAGCGCTGGTGGCACATTTTAAATACACTAGAAGATAAAGATAAAGAGAAAGAGAGAGAAAGAGATCAGATGATAATATCATTAATCTTAGGGCAGAGGCTTTAGCAGCTTAATGAAGAAACAAAAACTCATTTGTCATTATGGTGGCAGGTTGTGCTGTTCAGTGTCTGTGGACTGCGGGGGAAGATCTGAGGAATGTAAAGTGTAATTCTGTTATTCACACATCTCCGGCTGACTGCCCTCCTGCATCTGATACTCTCACAGCCAACCACAAACACAGAGTCCGAGGAGACCGACGACTTCTGTTTCTTTATGACAGTGTGAACACAAACAATCATGCTGAACGGGGTTTAATGCGGTTCAGTCAACAGATACGTTTCCCTTCAAATTTGACTTAGCTGCAAATAATGAATGGGTAACCAGAAGCAGCGTGTTCTGTATAGTGCAGGAGATACTCACTACTTCCTCTTGTGTTCTCCTGCGCTCTCTATATTGTAGCTGCCGATCTTGATTAAGCCCTCCGCCTTCTCCTCCTGCACAAATATATGGGTTTAATAATTATTTTAAGTACATCTACATTACCAGATTTTGTTAAGAGATAAAGATGCACAGATATTATAATTCTGGCTGATACAAAGCTGATAATTAGTCTCATGTTATGGATAAATAGCCGATACTAAAATTCTACACTATTTTGTCTCAGTAAGTTAAAGGAATAGTCAACACCAAAACAAACATAATTCTGTCATAATTTCTATAATCTCTATCATTTTCTGACCATCATATCGTTTCAATCCTGTATGACTTTCTTTTTTCTGGGGAACATGACATTTAATATTTTGAAGAATGCTGGTAAACGTACGGTTTCCCATTGACTTCCATTGTGTGGACAAAAAAAACAATGGAATTCAATTGGTACCAAAACTGATTTTTTTTTACAAACAACAGAAAATGACAGAATTTTCATGTTTGGGTGGACTATCCCTTTAAAAACAAAAGTTTCATTTAAAATACAAAAAGTAAATTTAGGCATCCCAACATTATAATGTACAGTATGAAGAATGGATATTCATTTTAAGATTTGTTAGAGATTATATTTTACAGTTATTTTATTTATTTTATTTAGTTATTCAATTTGTTTTATAAATGAGCATTAGATGATGAAAAAGATCATCTAATTTAAAAATAGGAGAAAATAAAAGCACAATTAAATATCTATCGGCCAATAAAAAAAGTAATATCATCCATCCAATATGTTACCAATACATTGTGCAAGCAGGGTTTCATTCAATTTTACAAAAAAAAATCTTAATATAATAATTTTAAGATACTAGTAATTGGTTACACAGATTGGCACTTTATAAACTTGTACTAACCTGTTGGCTGGTATACCAATACAGTGTAGGACCTTTCAGGACAAACCAAAATCTCTGCCATTTCTGAGTCATGAAGACATTTGTTTCTTTTCTTTTCTTCCAGAGCCATCCGTCACAGTCTGGGCGGCCAAGTTCACGACAGGACACCCTCCTCCGGCTCAACGCTGTCCGTGTTCCTTAAGTGTTCATATGAATCAGGATAGTGTCATTATTTTGCAATGGATGAAATAAGATGTCCTGGAAAAAATAGTAAATGAACAAATCCATGCCTGACCTTTAGTAGAGCTCTTTTTGTTCTCCTTTTCCTCCTGCGGTAAAAAGAAACGTATAATTACTTTGAGATCACAGGGTTTAAAGAAGACCTTCTGCTGATTTCATCAGAGTTGCCACATTAGAAAGACTTTATTGTGAGATGCCCCAACAGATGCTTCTCAATGACTCATGGCACACTCAAGTTTATCATGCCCAAGGGCACAAGGATGACAAATCATTATAGTATCTCTCCAAAATAGACCTTGCTTTTTGACTATGAAAAAGTGCAAAGTGTACTGAGTTGTATGTCATACCAAATTAATGCTTATAAATGTAATAAATGTTTTTTGTTCTTACTCTTAGTCCTGCCATGTCAGGACAGGAGCTTGTGCTGGCTCGGTTGAGCTCTGAGCTTTGTGGGGATGGACTCCTTTCTGCAGATGAACCTATTTCCAAACTCTTTCGACTTGCACGCAGAGAATCTACAAAAGTGAAGACAGAT
Source organism: Sinocyclocheilus rhinocerous (assembly GCF_001515625.1). Lineage (NCBI taxonomy): Eukaryota > Metazoa > Chordata > Actinopteri > Cypriniformes > Cyprinidae > Sinocyclocheilus > Sinocyclocheilus rhinocerous. The sequence goes on from NW_015627225.1 coordinate 1,634,143, forward strand.
TGAAACATTTTTTAGAGAGCCTATGAGATGAAATCGGAGCTGTAAATGTCTGTAAGCTAAACAACAAATCTATATGCTCAGCAACAAAGAATACTTAAAGGGGTCATATGATGCTTTTTTAAAGATCATTATTTTGTGTATTTGGTGTAACAGAATATGTTGACATGCTTTAATGTTCAAAAAACACATTATTTTTCAAATACTGTACATTATTGTAGGTCCTCTATGCCCCGCCTCTCTCAAACGCTTCGTTTTCTACAAAGCCCCCTCCTT
>NW_015627225.1:1635784-1644141 GCF_001515625.1 Sinocyclocheilus rhinocerous
TATAATATAAAGTGTCTTCTATTTTTTCTGTAAAGTCTGCTGTGACTCTTACCTGCCCCTGGTTTTAAGGTGTTTGGATGATGTTCATTAGAGCTTTGTTCACTAGAGAGCGCTGATTTCTCCTGTCTGAAATGATGTGTGCCGTCTGATGCTGATCTGTGGTACATAAACACACACACACACATATACACTATATAAGCATATAACACTAACAAATTAATCGAAAAACACAGTCAGCTAAGTGGCCCTTTGCAGCGCTACATATACAAAAGCAGCTTTAATGCGATAAAAACTGACCCAAACACACATACTATAGTTCATATTCAAATCCAGTTCAACCATGCTATACACACACACAGACCTGAGATAGCGGATCGCTCGCATGTCCTCACTGTAGCTCACAGAAAACAGTTATGAAACAAGAATTTAGTTTATGAAACACAGGGAGAGAAATGGAGACTTTCACTTCTTATACACAGTAAGTTTACTGTAAAAAAGTAAAATAATGGAAAGCACAGACTCAAGGCTAAGCATTATGGTTTATCTCAGAGAGGCAGACAAAACTATCCTATAATATCCTACCCTATTGTAAAGCCTCTAACTACTATAATATCTTCACCTCAATGATGTTTTAACAACAAACATGAAATGAGCGACAAGAAATGCCTCTACAGAGCCTGAAAATCATGCAAATTTAGCAGCAATATAGTGATTATAGGAGCGTCTGAGGATATTCAGCGGAGCTGAACTCACCTGAAGGACAGAGAGCGGACTGAAGCTGCCACCCTGCCCAAAAGAGAATGTCTGTTTTTCTCTTCCTCTTCTTCCTCTTCCTCCTCTCTCTGAAAGTAAGGAATTGATGAGATTGATGAGATGTTTGGAAAAACCCAATTTCACCGCAGAGAGTGACTCATGTGGCAAGTGTGTTTTATTGTGGCAACACATTTTAGGTGTGTGACAACGAGTTCATGAGCACATTTTCATGCCTTGTGAATGGTCGTGGTGAGTTTGTGGCAAGTTTAAGTACTTTTATGTGTCTTTTTCCAGTAAGACTGTGTGCCTGTGTTTGGGTTTATTAAGCAGTACTTTGGGGGCAATAATATATATAAATATATATAGTGCCGTGAAAAGGTTTTTGCCCCCTTCCTGTTTTTTTACATTTTTTGCATATTTGTGGCACTTAAAAGATTCAGATCATCAAACAAATTTTAATATTACACAAAGATAATGCAAGTAAATATAAAATGTAGTTTTTAAATGATGATTTCATTTATTAAGGGAAAAAAGCTGTCCAAACCTGCCTGGCCCTACGTGAAAAATGAATTGCCCCCTCCTGTTAAATCATGAAAGAACTGTGATTAACCACATTATTTTAGAAAGCTGAGTTAAATTTCATTTGCCACACCAAGGTCTGATTACTTCCAGACCTGTTGAATCAAGAAATCACTTAAATAGAACCTGTCTGACAAAGTGAAGCATGCTTAAAGAGCAACACATCATGCCACGACCTAAAGAAATTCAAGAACAGATGAGAAACAAAATAGCTGACATGTATCAGCCTGGAAAGGGTTATGAAGCCATTTCTAAGGCTTTGGGACTCCAACGAACCACGATCAGAGCCATTATCCACAAATGGAGAAAGCTTGGAACAATGGTGAACCTTCCCAGGAGTTGCCGGGTTCTAAAGCCATTTCTAAGGCTTTGGGACTCCAGCGAACCACGAATATTATCCACAAATGGAGAAAACTTGGAACAGTGGTGAACCTTCCCAGGAGCGGCCAGCCTACCAAAATTACTCCAAGAGCGCAACGACGACTCATCCATGAGGTAAAAAAAGCACCCAGAACAACATCTAAAGAACTGCAGGCCTCACTTGCCTCAATTAAGGTCAGTGTTCATGATTCAACAATAAGATAGAGACTGGGCAAAAACGGCATCCATGGGAGAGTTCCAAGGCAAAAGTCATTGCTGACCAAAACAAAGGCTCGTCTCACATTTGCCAAAAAATATCTTGATTATCCCCAAGACTTTTGGGCAAATAAAAGTCCGGATTTAAATCCAATTGAGATGCTGTGGCATGACCTTAAACCGTCCCCAGTCATGCTTGAAAACCCTCCAATGTGGCTGAATTAAAACAATTCTGCAAAGAAGAGTGGGCCAAAATTCCTCCACAGCGAATCGATAACTGGCAATGAGTCTTTCATAAACGCTTGATTGCAGTTGTTGCTGCAAAGGGTGGCACAACCAGTTATTAGATTTCGGGGGCAATTACTTTTTCACATAGGGCCAGGCAGGTTTGGACAGCTTTTTTCCCTTAATAAATGAAATCATAATTTCAAAACTGCAGTTTGTACTTACTCAGGTTATCTTTGTGTAATATTAAATTTTTTTTTTTTTCTAAATATGCAAAAGTTTACTTTTATGATTAGTAATTTACTTTAGGCTATATGAAAACAATAGATATCTACATCACGTCCTCATTTAAACGTGTATACACTGCCATTCAAAAGATTGTGATCAGATTTGTTATGCTTTTTAAAGACCGTAATATTGTGAGATATTATTAACAATGTAAGCCTTACCATCACTTTTTATTAATTTAACACACCCTTGCTGAAATAAAATAAATTTCTTTCAAAATAACAACAAAAAAGAAAAAATTACCGACCCCAAACATTTAAACGGTTGTGTATATTATTACAAAATATTTCTTTTTTTAAATAAATGCTTCTTTTTTTTTTTTTTTACTTTTTATTCATCAAAGAATCCCAAAAAAAAAAATCACAGATTCCAAAAAAATATTAAGCAGCAAAAACTGTTTCTAACATTGATAATAAATCAGCATATTAGAATGATTTCTGAACGATCATGTGACACTGAAGACTGGAATAATGATGCTGAAAATTCAGTTTTGCATCACAAGAATAAATTGTGTTTTAAAGTATATTAAAATAGTAAACCAATATTTTGAATTGCAATAATATTTCATAATATTAATGCATTTTTCTGTATTTTTGAACAAATAAACGCAACTTTGATGAGCATAAGGGACTTCTTCAAAAAAATATTAAAAATCTTTCTGATCCCAAACTTCTGAACAGTAGTGTATGTCAGGGTTATTATCATTAACTAAAACCATACAAATCTTCATTACCTGGGGGGAGGGGGGATTCAACTTATTTTATTCCAGCTAGTTCCCAAGGCAACATTTTTCATTTTCGTTTAGTGTAAGTTGAAGTACTAAAAATAGCTACAACTAAAATAATAATAAAAAACGAATAAAAAATGACAAAAAACAAAATTTTATGAAAATAAAAACAGAAATAAAAATGACATCTAATTTAAAATATTTAAAAAACTTTAATAGTATTATAAATGATACTAAAACAACACTGAAATGTGCTTGATAACTCGAAAATGAATAAGGATCTGTGTGTTTGTCACATCCCCCGTGGATTAGTCCCTCAGGGTCACCAACAGACCCAATCATTTAAAAAGCCACATGACTGCTACATCACACACTGTCCTAATGAGTGTTTGCAGTCACAGGAGACTGGAGGGAAGGAAGTTGCTGTTGTCATGACGATGCCCTTAATGCACAACAAGTTCATATGAAAATTAGATTGTCTCTTTCATTTGAAAATGTTTATTTTAGTGTGCATGTCTGAGTCTGCTTGTGTGAGAGAATCTGTAATCATTTCAGTGTCACAAAGAGGAAATGTGTTGCTTATTGAACAAGCACAACCACATGTGACGTGTGAACATGTGACGTCAATAAATCTGTTGCAAAGCAACCGCTAAAAGAACCAACAGAGTAAAATGCTTGCAGCACCTCATATGAGACTCGTGTTCATTTCTATCTGGTTATTAACACTGTCAAAACACGTTGGCTTTGTTTAGTCAGGCAGACAGCAAAAATCTTATTTTTTAAATTTATTTTATCTATATTTTTTTTACAGACCAGATTCAAGGCACATACAATACTGATTAGAAATCTGATCTTTTTTCATTATTACTACCTGAATGTACATTAATTTATACTCACTCTTTCATCACATAGGGAACTACATGACATTCATTATATAGTGAATAGTAAATTAACAAATGTCACCAAAATGTATTGTCAACAATTATTTTGAAAATGCTTAAAGTGGCATATGTTGAAGAAAAGGATGAGCCTCTAGTACCTCAGACTTGGCTCGGCTCTCCTTGCGTTTCAGGAACCCTGGAAGCCTCCTCAAAACCAGAGTGACTCCATTTGGATTTTCCTCCAGTTTTTGAACAAGGTTTGTCCGGCTCCAGCCAACCTGAAATAGGATGTATCGTTTACATTGCATAAAATAAATGCATATTTGCATCCAAAATGGTGCTTCTTTTGCACCTAATGCTTGTTGCTGCACCTAACTTTGGGTCATTTTCAGAAAACTGTGCTAGATTTTGAAAAATAATTTCATTTAAAATGGCTTTTTAATCTCCTTTTCTTTATTTAAAATAACTATTGTTTTTCTTCTGTGCCTATCAGTAATTGCAGGACACTGGGCCACAAGCTATTACTAATCCAAATTAGTGGACAAAAGACATCTGCTCAAATCCAGCAGGCAGGTCATCAAATGGACCGAAGAGTCTTACTGTGCCAACCCGGGGTTCAGCCCCTCTCATTAGAACCCTGGCTAATTTCCTTCCTTACAGCAGTCTTTATGTAAATAACACCAGTATATCACTATTAGTACAGTTAAACATCATTAGCATTAAACAGTTTTCACTTACCACTATCTGTCCGTTGACCTGAATGACTTCATCTTCCGCTAAAATCTTCTCACAGATCTCTGTAGGAGACTGTAAGACAGGATTTATGGTTATGTACAACACAGTGTTCTAAGACACACTACTGAGTAAAAGAGCACAAAAACACTTCTACCAATAATACCAAAGGAATGATTGCAATGGCTTAGAAGGAACCGCCACAAGCAGAAACCTCATGCCCGTTCAAACTGGCATGTGCCCCTTTTTGAACCAACTGGATTTTGAATACAACATCAACATCTTTAAGATTGGATGATTATTACACTACCATTCAAAACTTCAGGGTAAGAAATATTTAAAAATAATAAAATAATACTTTATTCTGCAAAGATATGTTATATTGGTCAAAAGTAAAGACTGACAGTAAAGACTTTTATAATATTACAAAATATTTCCAAGTAAAGTAAATGTGGTTCTTTTGAATGAAAGAATCCTTCCACAAAAATATTATGCAGTAAAACTGGTTTCAACATTGAGAATGTTGCATTGATATTAAAGTAATAAATGTCTCTTGAGAACCAAATCAGCATTATAATGATTTCTGAAGGATCATGTGACACTGAAGACTGGAAATTTCAGCTTTGCAATCACATGAATAAATTGCATTTTGCAATATATTAATAGAAAACAGTTATTTTAAATTGTAATATTATTTTAAAATATTACTGTTTTTTTCTGTATTTTTGAACAAATAATTGCAGCCCTGGTGAGCATAAGACACTTCTTTAAAAAAAAAAATCCCACCCCCAAACTTTTGAATGGTAACGTATGTTAAAATATTTTTGTTTTTGTGTGCATTAGTGTTTGTGTGTGTTTGACTAAATATGGCTCTTTTATTAAACTTTTTTTTAGATGAAACTAAAGAATATGATATCCCAACTCCCTCTTCCCCTATTTCTGACCCTAAAGAAAGCAGTTTACGTGGAAGCATCATTTTATCTCATTCTCACGAGTCATAACAGAAAAGAAAAATGAGCAAAAAAATGTGCAAACAATTCAAACCCATGATTCTTGTTTTAAGCGAGTCCAGAAACCTTTAAACTAGCCCACTTTTTCCCTAGGAGTAAGTTAACCTTTCGCTCACTCGGTTATGAGCCAATTCATTTATGTGTTCATTCACTGCAAACACATCCTCTCATATCTACCAGCAGACAATTTAGGGAATGATTTACCCTGGTTTATGCCAGAAAAACACTAATTTCCCTCCCTAAATAAATACATTAAGAAAACAATATGATGCTTTTCAATCTTGGTAAAACATATTGAAGCGCTGGGGTACCATCAACCTGTCCTACCTCTGCTGCTGTTCCAGTGACAAAATGATTTCTGGATCCTGAGGTGGTGATCTCAATTCCCTATGTGAAAGAAATAATGTGCATATCAAGCCAAGAATATCTTAAACCTCAGCTAAACTAGAATTCAATGGATTTGACATTGGTTCCTGTAAGCGAGATGAGAATCTGGGCTGGTAATTGGTCCATGAACCCTGCTGGTTTGCTTTAATATTCAGCCCTCCTTCCAGCATTATGACAAGAAATTCAAAAGGAGAACTGAGGGAGCATGTTCAGACCGGCACTGGTCAATGAATCGACTGCAGTATCAGATGTCAGCCCAAGTTGGATCTAAATAGTATTGATTGTGCTGGAAATGTGCTGTAAGCACAGAGACCTCCTGCTTAAGAGACAATGAACCAGTATGGTCCAACCTCAGGCTAACTGAATCCATTAGTATCTGTCAGATCAATAATAATCAATCATGTCCAGTTATATACCCTGCCAGATATACCCTGCCAGATACTTACCTGGCAGGGTAGACACCATGATCAAGAAGGTGGTTCACCCAGGGTGAGGCTCGGCCATTGCACTCTGGTCTCGACTGCATAATTTATGGTAGTGGGGAACTGTGTTCGCACTCTCCCCTGAATTTTTTTTTTGGGGAAGTCGTGGCCTAATGGTTAGAGAGTCGGACTCGTAATCCAAAGGTTGCGGGTTCGAGTCTCGTACCGGCAGGGATTGTAGGTGGGGGGGAGTGAATGTACAGCGTTCTCTCCCACCTTCAATACCACGACTGAGGTGCCCTTGAGCAAGGCACCGAACCCACAACTGCTCCCCGGGCGCCGCAGCATAAATGGCTGCCCACTGCTCCGGGTGTGTGTTCACGGTGTGTGTGTGTTCACTGCTGTGTGTGTGCACTTTGGATGGGTTAAATGCAGAGCACTAATTCCAAGTATGGGTCACCATACTTGGCCACATGTCACGTCACTTTCACTTTCACTTTATTATATTCTCTGAATCTTGCTTTCTCCAAAGCATGCCAAATAGAAACCTAATGAGTTTTCCCACAACCTCTCTCCAGAAATCAGGAGAGGCAGGTCTCACTTGGCAAGAATAACAATTATTTTTTTATATTTTGACAGACATTCCTTTGTCAATAAACTTCAGTGCACTGAACAGTGTGAAACCCTGCTATTGGATTTCCTTGTATGGTTTGTGGATGACTGCCAATGCAATCATTCATGTTGCATTGTGTTTTTTGGGTCTGATTTGAAGACACACAAAATATAAAGGCCCCAAATTCACTTCAAATATGTCAAAAATGATTTAAAAAAAGACTATGTGAGCCTTCAGAGCATGACTGTTCTTAAACAAACCAGGGCAAATTTAAACCAATCATACAATTTTTAATTGAGCATTTTACCAGTCCACAGACACCTTACAGAAGAACGTCTCAGGTTACATATGTAACCCTAGTTCCTTGAGGGAACGAGACGCTGCGTCAAAAACGCTAGGGGAACGCCTTCTGCGACCCACGCTCTGAATCACATGTGAAATCAGTCCAATAGCTGAACGGGACGTCACGGCGGATGACGTCTTTTGTGGAGCTGCCATGTGTTTGCGTCTAAGGTACAGAAAGGAAGAGCTTTACATAATTAAACTCTCTTTAAATATCTTCACCCTTAGCAACATATTAGCTGAATACAATACAAAGTGAAAGGACTGTCTGAGTAAAAATTTGAGCTGTGTTTAAAGAAGGGAGAAAGATGATGTTGAAACTCCATCTGTACCTCTAAGCATGATTAGTTCTTTATCATTTGCAAAACTACAGTGTAAATTTAACCTCAGCAATGTATCCAAATCATTATTGAATACAGAAAATACAGAAAACAAGATCACTAGAGTACGTTTTACAAGAAAATAATATTTCAGTCTTTCTACTTCAAAGTCTCATGTTTAATTCAATGCATTACTTGCCTTTTCCTTGTAATTAAAGGGATAGTTCACCCAAAAATGAAAATTTTATGTTTATCTGCTTACCCCCAGGGCATCCAAGATGTAGGTGACTTTGTTTCTTCAGTAGAACGCAAACGAAGATTTTTAACTCAAACCGTTGCAGTCTGTCAGTCTTATAATGGAAGTGAATTAGAATCACGGCTTTGAGAGTCAAAAAAATAACATAAACAAAACCAAATTAAACCCTGCGGCTCGTGACGATACACTGATGTGTAAAGACACGAAACGATCGGTCTGTGCAAGAAACTGAACAGTATTTATATA